>NW_028078124.1:7777-354650 GCF_014824575.4 Sturnira hondurensis
CTGGGTGTCACACAGCCTGAAAAGAGGGCCATTCTACCCATGGGACTTAGGCTAGCTTCTTGTGGGGGGCTCTTCAGAAACAAAACAAATGTGCAGGCTTGGCCAATAACAACAGTGACAACAGTTAAATCCTCACTATAAGGGTATATGCGGAAACTTCAGGACATACCAAAGACAGAAGGAAATTCAAATCTAATGTAATTTATTTAAGCTGAGATTCCTTCCCACCAAATAATAAACTTTGTATCTCTCATATGTCTTACACATCTTTATGTCTCATAACAATTAGTATAGTTATAGATGAAACAGGCACTCAGGAAATGTCCCTTAAATAGATAATTGTCATTTTTTAGTTAACAAATGTGTATGTTAAGCATGTTCTCTTTGCCAGGGTCTATTGACCAAGAGATGGTTTCTATTTTATTACAAAAGCATGGTGAGAATTTGATTATTGGAAGAAACAGACAAAATCCAAGATTTTTACTTTTATAAATGTGAGTAATTTGGGAAGATTCTATGTAAATGTGCATTAAGTTTGTGACAATAATTTTTACTACAATTAAAGAATACTGCTGTTATATAAAGTGAGAGAAAGCCACAACAGTATTGCCAAATTCTACTCAAACACAGTTGGACACTGGAGGGGCCACAGGTCTTGTTGTGCGTCCTTCAGAGAAGACCACAGGCCTAGCTTCCATTTGAGAACCAGATGAACTAAAAACCTCTTGGAGTTTCTACTGAGAGTTCACATTCCCCAGAGAATTATAAGATGTTCTGCTTAGTTATCTTCTCCCTACAGGAAAAGAAAAACTCTCTGAATTCCCACTGGGGAGGAGACCAGAGATCAAGTCTGACTGTCCCTGGAGGAAGGGCCCTGGGGACCAGGCAGGGCTGCTGTTAATGTTGTGCTGTTTCTACATGAACTTGCAGGGACCTCAGGGGCTTTAACCTTGAGACAGACGCCATGAATGATGGCAGCCACGCTCTTAAAATGATTAGCGTTATGAATGCCTGCTTCTCTACATCTTGTAGAGTGTGGGATTCCATGGAACCAGTTAGGGTGAGCTTGAGAGAAAAGAGTTCCCCCAAGGCAGGATGTGTCCCTGTCTGCACTCAGGCTTCATAGGTACAAATGACAAAGGATTATAATATCCATGAACAACAACTAGTGAGTTCTTCTTATGTTTCAGAAAATGTGCCAAATACCTTACAGTGACCACATCGTTTAATATGATGACAATGTTCACTTACAGATGTGGAGCTCGAAATCTGAATGCAACGTTTTGAGTCCTTTGCATATGCCCACGCGACCAGAGATCTGAGAACCTTTCCAAGGTGCTACGGGGCATGATGTTTTTTCAGCATAATGCTCAGACACTTTGCCGTCTTCATCCTCACTCTGGGGAGTGCACAGTGGGGCTTTCTAGAGGCAACATGACATTCGATGAGGTGGCACAGAGAACACAGAAAATATCAACCCAGCTGTTCTCTGCTCAACCAACACTTAAAGGTTTTTCAGAACTGTAAAGCACAGCTGTTTTTTCACTATTTTTATGTTCTATGGAAGATAGGTATCATAAAAATACATTCTTTAGCTTAATATATAATGGAAATAGTTCTAAAGGAATTAAGAGCACATATTTAATAAACTCTTTTTTCACTTCTATGTGACACACACACCAACACACATGCCCACATAAATAAAGTGTCTTTGGGTCCTTAGTGATTTTTCAGAGTTCAAGGGTATCCTGAAGGGAGTGACAGATGACCGGCCTGGCAAGAGCCAGAGCTGGAAGCAAGTGAGCCCTACTGGAAATCAACCATATTTCAATTTCCTGTCCCTACAGCAGATGAACAAAAACGTGTGAACTGCTTCTACCAGCACCGTGTGTTGTACTCTCTCACGGGTCCCTTGGGCTAGAGGCCTGGTGGGCTCAGCTGCATTCTTCTCCCAGGACTTTCATTTGCAGACCAAGTTTCAGGTAGGGTGTGACCCCCCATATGTGGCCCTGCCTGTGGCCCCTCCACCTTCATTCTTCACTTCCCCCTCTGACTTCCTCCTCTGTCAGAACCCAGGGTGACCTCTGCTCTCAGGAGCCTGCCCTTACTGGGTTCATCCTACCACCGCAGCCCCCCTAGTTTAGGATCAGTTGGTGGGCAACATCCCTTTTGAGTAGTCACCCAAACAGGCATGGAATAGGTGACCAGGGGGTGGGTGACTTGGGTGGCCTTCTTTAGAATTCCATCTGCCCACCGAGTATCTTCTTACCCGCTGTGCCCTGTCCTCACTCCTTACATTGTGCGTTGCTCCTTAGGGAGATGCCCCCATCTCCACCATCTTCGTTTGCAGCACACCTGCCTCCAGATCTCCCACCCCAAACCATCCAGGAAACTTTGAATCCCACCTCAGAAGAACACAATCTCCATTCCTCTTCCTCACTCTCAGGAACAGGAGTAGAATGGTTCAAAGTGTCTTTTCATTATCAATTTATGTAAATTTACCTGAGTGAACAGTTGGTTGCCCAGTCTGCCCTCCTTGCCTATGGACCATCTACAACAAAATGTATGGACCTCCTGTGTTGGGAACCACCCTGCCTGGTTACAGGAGCTGTAACCCCCAACTGTTAAGGCTGAGTGAGGGCCCTTCAGACTATAAGCCACCAAGGAGACAAAGCTTATTTCCTTGGCAGGAGCACGGCTTCTTCTCCTTTACTTCATTCTAAAGAGCCCCCCTGTGTTTGGTTGGTTAGCCAATGACCGGCAAGATTTTCCAAGGAGGGAATGAATTAAGATAGGCACAATCATGCGGAGGCCTCAGGGAAGGACTTGGGGGCAACAGCAAAAGGGGGTGAAGGACCCTCGCCTTTCAACTTTGACATAGCCTGAGTCCTCATTTGGTCTGCAAAAGGTCTCCTGATCTCTTGAATGCTTTACTTCCCCCGTCAGACTTAAGCCTGAAACTTCAATGACAGAGGGCAATGCAGCCCTGGGCTGGAAAGGGCAGGCTCCCCAGGTGATTAGGCCTAGCAAATAATACATAAAATCCTGTGAAACCTGCTTTGCTAAGATTGCTCTCAATTAAATGATAAGGATCCGAGGAGGAAATGAGTTTTTTTTCTCAAAGGTTTATTGTCCTTTAGCTAACAGACCATGACTTAGAATAGGCCCTCATAGTTCTTTGTATATTATCTATTCTTTGATCCTTACTGCCAGATAATGATTAATGGACTTTACCTGTATTCCTGTTCTAATTGAACCCAATAAAAGCCTCTCTGGGCAAGGGTTGGGGTGCTCTCCACTTGAGAGACTAGCTAGGCTGCTCCGAAGTTCTCCCCCCCTTGAGGGAGTAGGCCTGCTGTCCCTTTTCCTCCAACGAATTTGGTAATTAATCTGTGTAAATTTGTCTCTTATTTCATCCACAACACCACTGACACTGCAGGCCAGTGTCCGAGTCACTCCTGAGCTTCTAGGTTTAGGTGGCACATACACAACATATGCAGTGACAGCTTATTTAGTATGACAAACAGAGTCCCAGTGTGACTGTGTCCCACACCTGGAAGAGTGACTGTGGCCCAGGGATAACTCAGTGCATCCTGTATAATGTTGTATAATAAGTTTCCATTGATTTTTGGTACTTTGATTGGTACCTGCTCCCCTTTGAGCTGTGTTATTCCTACCTTGCAATAACTTGTGCAGAACTCTTACACACAGAAATGAGCAGGTAGCTAAATCACCACCATCCTCGGGCTGCATTCACCCTGATGTTACATTCTCAGGAGGCCTTAACTAGATCTTCTGATACTTTTGACCATCCAGATCATTATTCCCAATAACTTACTTATGTGAGGTACTCAGATCTCCCTAATCTGCTAATTCCAGGTAACAAGTTTCCACAGATTGTTCCTCCTCATCAAAAGGCAACTCTACTTGTCTGGTGATGCCACAAGAGCCATCTGTCTCTCCCAAAGCCACTTTCTTTTCTGTTTGGGGGAACAATTCATCATGTGTGTTATTTCCATTGTACATTTGTTATTCCCATTTCTCAATGGCATGAGTGCAGTTGCAAGGCGTGTTTTGTTATTCCACAAAAATGGGTGCCCCATATTATTGCTAGAGAAGTGCTAGTCTTATCTCAGTGTAACTTAGTCTGGGTACAGCACAAGGCTTCCTGGAAACTTCGTCCTGCCACACAGGGCCCCTTCCCAGGGAATTCACACCTATGCTGTGCAGTCTATGTTTTCTTCCCATAGTAACCCATTGTCTCCTTCTGTTTTTTTTCAATACCTTTCCACCCACAAAGATAAATATGTAGCTGTGCCAAGCACACAGCTGGTGCTTTAGGTCCATTAAACCTGGGATCTTTCTAAGCATGCAATCAACAAGGTGCACAGTTGCACAATGAACACCCAGCTGAGAACTGAACATTGCATGGTCTGATGGCCATGTGGAGAGTGGTTCCTGGAAACCTCTTCCCAAAAGAGAGCTGGTGCTGTAGAAGCAACCTAAAAAATAGGAGTCGAAAGTTACTGCTACCTAGCCAGAATTCTGCCCAGTAACCAACAACTGATCCATTTTATCATCCTGTCATGTGACCAAAATGAGTCCCAGTGAAGGCCACCCAGGACTGCAAGCTTCCATCTCACCTGGTAAACTTCCAAACGCAAGGCGGTTTGAGCAAAAGTGTGACATCACCACTCTATGCGTCTGGCATAACTGTGCTACGAGATAGTATCTTTCTGTAGGGGGGGAGCCATTCTTGAGGCTCTGATGTAATGTTAGATTTCCTTACCTCCCTTTGTTTACTGTCAGCTCCTCCTCCTCTCCACTGAGCCCTGATTCTTACTCAGATTCCCTCCTTTGGAAGAGATATTATGTCCAGCCTGTTGTGTTAAAGATCGCTGGCAGCTGAGCTCCTGTCTCTCATTCACACAGGGTGGGGTTGGAAAGGGCAAGGACTGGTGGGCCACCCCAACCACCAGACAGCACAGCTGAGGCACTGTCACTCTGGTGTTGCCAGATGAAGTGAAAACACACACTTCCCAGGTGCCATCAGGAATTCTGGTACAAAAGTTTTCAGGTAGAGCTATAGTGTCTCTCTTAGGGATTAGCCCTGCATCTGGGACAGGGAAACAGAAAGCTGGGATAATGTGATGGAGAACTGCACAGTTGTACCAGCATTCACAATGTTCCTTTCCTCAAGAACCCCCTGAAAAGTGGAGGCATCATGAGTATTATACGATAGTAGAGTAACTTTCGTACAAGAGAATGGTTACGAGGATACTGGGGAACTACAACAGTAAACACAGAGCTCTCAGATGAACAAGCAGAACCGCGTGAGGCTGCCATCCCTAGGGTTCCAGGGAACACAGCAGTGGCTGGGTGATTAGAATCCAGAATGTCAAAGAAGTCAGGATTCAGACTTGAACCGATGTGGAGAACGGGCACCCCAGTGGCACTGTGGCCACAGCAAGAGATGACTAAGCTAGTTCTTGGAAACTGAGTAACGAAAGATGGGCAGGGGGCCTTCACTGCCACTGCCAAGAGCTATTGGGCAAGGCTGACAGGAGCAGTGGGCAGACAGGAAGGATTAAAGTCCTTTTCCCAGCTCCAGGATCCCAGTCTGCTTTAGAGCTCCCTACCCACACAATGTAAGCAATCAACAGACACTAAAAGTAGTAATCTGCCTTGGCTGTTGTGGCTCAGTAGGCTGGAGTGTCAGTCTATAAAATGAAAGTTTGGGGGTTTGGTTAATGGTCAGGGCCCATATAGACCTGGGTTGCCAGTTTTTCCCAGTTGGCAAACACACAGGAGGCAACCAATAAATGTTTCTCACATTTATGTTTCTCTGCCTCTCTTCCTCCCCTCTCATCTCTCTCAAAAAAACAATAAGCATGTCCTCGGGTGAGGATTAAAAAATAAAAAGCAATAGTCCAAATGTCCAAGTTTGGTTAAGAAAAGTTCTCAGCTGGATACCAGATGCAGGGCTGCCAATTTTATCACTAAAGAACAACCTCCACATTACTCATACTGAGAGTTCATTAAGGGACAGATGCAAAAGTTAAATAAAATCACTAACAAGAACGTGAGGTCTGGATGTGATGCACAAAGATGTTTACTGAATCTGTCAATGAAGCCAGTATGCTAGCTACTCAGAGGATGTGCTGTGAGCCACGGGCCTTCCCTCTGAGGTACAGTCTATGTCACACTGACAGTGCAGACCCAGAGGAGAATTTGTGCTGTTCGAAAGTGTGGATGACCAGAGGGAAGGAGGGCTTGGCATTGACCATGGCTCAGCAAGGGTTGGACGTTTACTACTTTCTGGTACATGCACGTATAACACAGACTGATAATGGGACATTCTTCCTGGACTGGTTAGAATGGCTGGATGAGACATTGCGTGTTGAGTGCTATCCATGTGTAGTGCACAGCACTGGGTGAGGGATAGAAAATACAGTAGCTGTTCTGATAAGAGCCTATCTGATCTTCATATTCGGTGAGCTCTGCTGCCCACAGGAGGTAAGTAAAAGGTGGGTGGCTTTTCAAAATTACCTTCTATGCTATAGTATTTAACATAAAGACAGGTATGAAATATGTTTTTCTTACATCTTACAAACTTCAGTAGGTGAATTTTTTTCTATTTTTTATTTTCACATATATCTAAATTTCAGCACAATTGCTGTACAGACTAGTACTAGTTAGATTATTTCAGATGTAAACATAGTGATCTGACATCTCCAAACCTTCCTACAGCATGAAACACAATTTGTAAAAGATATAATCAGTCATCATCTTACCACCCCACAATGAACACTATACTATCATATGTCATAGATTTGACTATTTACTGTGCATGTTTACCATAATTGCAGTCATAGAGCATTTGAAATTATTGGTTCACATTTTACCCTTAAAACTTATAAGAACTCTTTCCTATGCATCTGTAAAATCTATAGTCATCATTTTAATGCCAATATAAATAGTTCATTGAGTTAAAGTGGAATAATTGATCATTTTATCATTTTGTTAAATATGAGTTTACAACTTTCATATTAAAGATAATTTCAGTGGTGAAAAAAGAGTCCCATTCAGTAATTATTGCTCCACAAGTGAAAGGCACTCACTTACTCTTCTGATCAAGAAGGATCTCACAGTGTTCACTCTCAGTGTGAGATCGAGAAAGAATCTGGAAGCAAGTGGCCACCCTCACCTCAAAGTGGGTTACAAGGTACAGTTTATGCTAACATCCTCAGAGTTCACCTAGGTGAGTGGGATGCATCCCTGAACCATTGTGTTTGAGAAGTAGAAGGAATCAGTAAAAGTCAATTTGCCATCAAGGCAGAAGAGTCAGCCACACTCTATTGGTCACATACAGCTTCTGGTAAAATGCCCTTGTCAGAATAAGCATTCTCATGAGAGAAATGACAAAGACCTGCACTCACCACGGTGTAAGTGCTGGTGAAGGACACTGGAGAACATGTAAACAGTCTGTACTTCTACATAATCCACAGCTTATTGTTCAAAAGCTCCTAGGGACCATACACAGCCCAAATTGTTTCTCTGAGATCCAATACACAGTTCTGCCCTTTGCTAGCTACTGGCTTAGCAGTTTGCCCCCAAGGTTGCAAACAGTGAGAATGGCTTCTACACCAAGGAGGTAAAATAAAAGAAGGCAACCTCTTTAGTAGCTGCATTTGGACCTAATTTCCTCAGAAGGGAAAGCACCTGAAGGTCAGGCAGGGTCCTGTGGGTGGGAGCTAAAGACCATCTGCTTTGTTTCTGACTGAAAATAGAGCAGAATTCTGAGAAGGGGGTTTTTAGTATCTAATGAGCTTGACCTAGTTGGCAGCCCTGGGGTCTCATGGGAGGATGGTCTGACATGCAGACCATCCTCCCATGAGATGCAGTGTGTGTCCCCTGCCACCAGGAAGGAGACAGAGCAACTCTCTTCTCCTGCCTCTGCTCTCGCCCCTGAAGGACACACGGCAACAGAGCACTGCTCTGAGGTGATGTCACTCATTACAGAACCTGGATACTCTCTGCTGTTTGAATGTTGTGCATCCTAGCACTGCCCTGGTCCCCAAAACTGGTCCAGGTGAAAGGGAAAGGAAGCAGGATCAGTGTGACAATGAGTAAGCTCCTGGCATTAACCTCAATATTTAGGCACCCTCTCAAGATTTAGGCACCCTCTAATCTCTACCCTGAAGTGGGGAGATTTGGAGTCCAACCCTTCCAGGGAGGGGAGGAAAGAACCTTGTCCAAGGTGGCTTCCCCTCAAAGATCCATGCCTCTTCTGGGACTGGGAGAGGATCTGCTACCTACAACTCTGTAGTATTAATTTGTACTCTGCTGCACTCTCATACTCAATGTAATAAAGTCAAAATGTTATTTTGGAAATCTCATATCAATAACACATGCAATTTACAACTAATTCATTCTTTACAGTGTGTTTCCTTTCTTTTTGAGATCATCAGCTGAACTCGGGAAAACTGAGTAGTTATTCAACTTTTGGGAACATATCCACCTCTGCTCTAACTCGACATTTCCACAATGATAAGAAACACATTCAGAAACACCAAAAATGACTTCTGATCATATGAGAAGCCTGGTGAGGACTGGGCAATTCATAAATATTGCCACCTGTCACCTTACCTGTCTGTTTAATGTTACATGTGATCTTCAGAAAATCTGAAAACTGACCCACAGGTCATCAAATTAGTAGTCAACAGACCCTGTGAAAACAGTAGTTTAGGACACAGTTTTCCAGGTTTGTCATCATCTGACCATCAATTATAAAAATAAAAATCTAGAATACAATAAGTAATAAAATATTAATTTTTAGAATACCAAACAAACTATAACCTTGGGAAATGAATAATTTCAATATGACATATTTATAATGCATTATCAAGGGGGCATTCCTGTAACATCTAAAAGTCATCAGAGGAAGAAATACACATACACAAAACACAAATGTACACAAAGGACAACAAAGCCAGCTCGTAACTACAATAAACACATTCTCAGGTATGTACATTATCCATCAGCATTGGGCACTTTCTGTCATCACAGCTATCATTTCAGCCTGCATTTATAGCTTCTAAGGGTCTAGCTAGGTCTTGTAGAATTTTTATTATACTTTTTTTCAGAAATCAGAATGAGGAAAAGTCAGCACACTGCTCATTTAAGTGACTCCCAGCTGAAATTACCTGAAAATCGGTTTTCAAGTCATTAGTTTTCCACCAGTGTGGTCAATATCCAGCTGAATAATGAATGGACATTCAGAAAGTTACAGTATGTGTATAATTAATGGAAATAATTTTAAATTGTACCAAATGTATTTATGCAGTACTGCGTGTTAAAAGGTCAACAGCTTGATGTTTTCCTTTGCATCTTGAAAAACAAGAGAATAAAGAATTGACTATGGCTTATTGAGCAGAGCCCAAGATACACACAATTCAGTTTTTAGCTGCCTGGGTTCTGACTGTGAGAGCTGTGACCAAGTGAGGAGAAGGTATTACTGCAGTTTTGAGAAACACCCTTTCAAATTCTTCAATTTCATTTTCTCTGATGCTGGCTTTCTTGAATCATATTGTTATTTTTATACATTTCTCAGATTTTCAAGTCCTCACCGGAGGACATGCTTTTTGATTTGAGAAAGGCTGGAAAGGAAGGGGAAAGAGAGAGGAAGAGAAACATCCATGGGAGAGAGAAACATTGATAGGTTGCCTGTCACATGCACACAGACTTGGGACTGAACCTGCAATCTTTGTATGTGCCTTGACTGGGAACTCAATCCATGACCTTTTGGTCATGGGATAATGCTCCAGCCAACTGAGCCACTGGGACAAGGCTTCTCAGAGTTTTGGAAAAAGAAGTGGTGCATTCAATTGGAAGAGCAGAAAGCATAAAAATCCTAGAAGAAAACAGGCAGTAAAAATTTGGATGTTTATTCTAGAAGTATTTTTGCTGGTGTATCTCTTCAGTCAAGGGGAAGAAAAGGAAGAATAAACAAATGGAACTCCATTAAACTGAAAAGTGTTTGCACCACAAGGGAAACCATCAACAAAACAAAAGGACAACCAAATGAATGGGAGATAATATTCACCAAAGATATATCTGATAAGGTGTTAAAATACACAAAATTTATAATGAACTCAGACAGCTCAACACCAATAAACAAGCACTCCAATTAAAAAAAATGGGCAAAGGAGGTGAGTACACACTTCATCAAAGATGACCAAGAGATGGCCAATAGACATAAGACAAGATGCTCAATGTCACTATCCATTAGAGAGATGCAAATGAAAACCACAAGGTAAATCCCCTCACGCCTTTCAGAATGGCTGTAATCAATAAGTTATCAAACAAGTGCTGACCAGGATGTGGAGAAAAGGGAACTCTCCTGCAGTGTTGGTGGGAATGCAGACTGGGAATGTAGCCACTGTGGAAAACAGTATGGAGTTTCCTCAAAAAAATCAAGCATGGAACTGCCTTATGACCTAGGCAACACACTTCTGGGAATATATCTAAAGAAGCGTACTACACTAATTTGAAAGAATATAGGGTCAGTAACAAATAATATTACAAAATGTTAATTAGAAAACCTCTTATTACAAAATCATTAGCATGTAATTCTGTAACAAAACAATATCATAATCAAGCACAACATGTGACATTTTCAGTGAAATGTCCAAATTAAACTACAGATTATTACACCCATATCATTACCCTACCAACCACACTCAAAGAGGTGTTACTTCTGCCACGCCATGTATATGTATTTTGACGTTCATTACAGGGTTCTTCACAATAGCGCAAAACTGGAAACAGCCCAACTGTCTATTGTAGATGAGGGGCTAAAAAAGCTGTGGTGCATTTACACCATGGAATACTGCACTGCCTCAAAAAAGAAGAAAAATCTTACCCTTTGTGGCAGCATGAATGGACCTGGAGAGCATTATGCTAAGTGAAGTAAGTCAGTATGAGAAAGACAAATACCACAATATCCCATTTACATGTGGAATCTAATAAACACAATAAACTACCAAACAAAATAGAAACATACTCATAGATACAGGGAATAGATTGACAACTGTCAGAGGGAGAGGGTGGAGGCTTGGTGAGAAAGGTGAAGGGTTAACTTCCCCAGCATCCTCTCCCACCTCATCCCTTTCCCCCCTTGCCCACTCTGCTGGGTCACAGTTGTCTTGTGCTCCTTGCTGCTGTCTCAAGCCATCCTCAGCTCAGTGGTTCAAACACTACAAGAATATTGGCAGGAAAAATATTAAGAACTTCAAAGGGAATTTAATCTTGCTCTGTAGAAATGATCATCACCCCAAAATAAATGTAAAGTTTGAGTAATGCTAAAAACATTTACCTCTAGAAACATTTAAACATTTACTAACACATTTCCTTCATTTCACCTTTAAGATATTTTAGGATTTTTTTACATAGTTCTTTGTTGCAATACATCTTTCCCTAACTTTTTCCTTCTGCTACTAAACGATTTCAATAAGGAATTTAGAATTTCTTTATCCTTTCACTGCATTGGCCACACACTGGTGAGGCTCATTCATAAAACTCTGCATTATTTTCTGTATTAAAATCAGTCCACTTCAGAAGGAGTATCACAGGGCATTACTTTGACTGTGCTGTTTCCAACTACCACAAGGTGGTAAGAAGTCAAATATCTAAGTACATAAGCAAGAGAAGTGTGTTGATACAATTTCCCCACATTCAATTTCTTCTCCGTGTAATATTCCTGGCTTGAGAATATGAGAATTCACTTTTATAAAAAGAAATACAGGCCCTGGCTGGCGTAGCTCAGTGGATTGTGCGCAGGCCTGCGAACCAGACGATTGCGGTTCGATTCCCAGTCAGGGCACATGCCTGGGTTGCAAACCGGTACCTTGCAGGCTAACTACCAGCAGGGGATGCACAAAAGGCAACCATACATTGATGTTTCTCTCCCTCTCTCCTTCCCCTCTAAAAATAAATAAATAAATAAATAAATAAATAAAATCTTTAAAAAAAAAAGAAATACAAAAAATTCTAATAATTTATTTGTCCCATTTCAACTCTAAAAGCTATGCTCTTCCATGGAAATTTATTCTATTTTCAGAGATAGAATTTGAAAAATTATTGTTTGTATATGAAACTTCTAATTAGGTGAACAGCCTGAGTTTTCCCTTCACCTGGACCTCACCTGCATTGCCCTACAGAAGGCCTCCTTCACCTGAGCATTCCTCAGGCTGTAGATGAGGGGGTTCAGTAGTGGGTTAAAGAGATTGTAGAACAGGGCCAGAATTTTTTCTTCCTCCTCTCGCTGATTAGAGTCAGGGACCATATAAACCACCATGGCAAAACCAAAGAAAAGTCCGACCACACATAGGTGGGAGGAGCATGTGGAGAAGGCCTTTCTGCGTCCCTCCCCAGACTGGATCTTCAGGATGGCCAAGAGGATGTGTATGTAGGAAACTAGCACCAAGCAGAGGGGCCACAGTAAGAGGAAGACAGAATCAGTGATGATGACCACTTTGTTGAGCCAGGTGTCAGCACAGGCCAGCTTGAGGACAGACAACAGCTCACAAAAGAAGTGGTTGACTTCCCGAGGCCCACAGAACGGCAGCCTTAGAAGGAGAAGCACGTTTATCAGAGCGAGGACAAATCCGCAGGACCAGGACATGGTGGCCAGGACTGTGCACACACTCCAGCTCATGATGATCGTGTACTGGAGGGGGTGGCAGATGGCCACATACCGATCATAGGACATTGCCACCAAAATTAGGCATTCTGTAGCAGCAAGACCCAAATACAAAAATGTCTGCATGATGCATGGGACAAAGGAGATAGCTCTATTATGGGTCACTAAGTTTGCCAGCATCGTGGGGACATTGTTGGACGCATAGGTGATGTCAATGATGGCCAGGTGGGAGAGGAAGAAGTACATGGGGGTGTGTAGTCTCTGGTCCAGACAGATGAGAGCAAAGATCATTACATTTGCCCACAGACTGAAGGTGTAGAGCAGGGAGAAGACCCAGAAGAGGAGAACTTCTGTCTCTGCACTGAGCTGGAATCCCAGTAGCACAAACTCTGTGACCCATGACTGGTTCCCCCCCATTCCTTAAAAAGAAGAACTGAATTGTGATAAAGTTCAAGGCTGGAGAATGAATACAAGATGGAGTTAATCTCAGTATGAGCTCAGAGAAAGGTTGTATCCTTGTCACTCCTTGAAAGCTTTCTCTTCTCCCCCAAACTGCTTTCCTGTTTTTCACTTTCATATGAAATAAATGTAAACTTATAGAAACAGTTAAGAATTTTGCCCAGAACTACAATGCAACCATATGCCCAGATTTAACAAATTGTAATATTCATTTTGTATTTGCCTTATAATTATTTTTCTCTATATTATTATGTATGAGTATTGCTTTTTTCTGAAGCACTTGAGATTAAAGTATAAAGAGACATGATACCCATTTACCCTTAAATTTCTCTTTTTTTCCACCTAGAACAAAGACATTAAGTATCTAACCACAATTAACAAAATCAGGCAATTTCATGTTGACATGATTCTTTAATCTATCATATTCTCTCTCTACTTCCCTCACCCAGGACCCAATCCAAAATGACATGTGAGACTTAATGTCATTCATCTTTAGTCTCCTTTCATCTGACATAGTTACCCTGTCTGTCTTTGCCATTCATGACCACTAAATCTTGGAAGATTGTAGAGAAGTTCTTCACTACAGTGTTCTCCAAATGGAACTGCATGCATCTTCTTATTGTTTTATTCAGATTCTTCAGGTTCTGCAGGGAAATTAAATATCTTCCATTGTGCTTCATGGGCAGGTGCTTGAGGTTCACTGTTCCATAACTGGTGATGCTCAGTCGGAGTGCCTGGTAAACATGGTGCCTCCTGAGTACCTCCATTAGACGATCATTATCTTTTTTCATAATGCGATTTCTGGAGCATCCATTAAAGTTACTATGTAATATTCTGTTCCTCATAGAGCTTCTCAGCCACTAATTTCAGTGCCTGTTGATTATCTTGCCTGACTCCATTGTCAGTAGTGACTATTGAAAAACATGGTATTCTTACTCCATCACTGCTGTTATATTTATTGGTTGTCAATTTCCTCATAAGAAAAGGCTCTATTATCTACCTATCTACCTTTCAGTCATCTATATATCTTTATACATCTGCATCTATCATCCTTCTATGAGTAGGGGCTCGTGAATTTTGTAATCAAGGGATTATAATTATTTCTACTTTTTATTTATGAATTCTTAATTATTCTAGATCTAAACCCACCTAGCTTGCCCTTTGATTTTATAACATGTCTCCATAATTTTTGAGCACTTCCTTACTTTTGATGGGTGTTTCACACTTTTCTCATCCATCCCCCCCTTTAGCCACAGGCACAGTCACTTCTCCTAAAGGGTCTGATTACTTTAGGGAAGAGTCATACTCATAAATCAGTATCTTGATCTGAATAATTTACACTTTTATCATGGTTTCTGCCACATTCATAATGTCGTCTTTTAAAACAGCAAGCATAAAATTTGGCAAGGAATACTAATTGTTCCTGGGATAATGCATTTACATCTTCCTGAACATTGAAAACAGCTTAAATGAATTTCCTTTTATGGAGTCAAATCTATTTCACTAAACTAACATTAGCATTGAAGAAAACAGTCTTGATATTATTTACTGGTTCACTTATAGCCAAAATATACATTTGTAACTAACACCTTATTAATTACCAAGTTCAAGTTATTGGTTTATGCCTACTCAGAAAATCACAGAATTGAGCATTTAAAAAATTAAAGTTTATGAATATGTGTTATCATGTGAATATGGTGGTTCCTACCTTGTATGAGAGCATCTGACATCACGTTTCAAAACTTTCTTAGAAAAACATGATGAAATTCTATTTAAGTCCAACGAGGTAATACCCTGAAAAAAAAAACACCAAATAAGCATGATTAATAATGTGTATATACAGTGATACCATTTTACTGTATATTTCCATAAGTATTATGAATTTAAATACATATATCAAAGTGTTTCTAGTTTACCTCTTTCATTTAGATGTGAATCAGAAACTACTTCCCATGACAAAACATCTATGCAAAATGCTGTGAACAGCTGCACACCATTTCCTTGAGCATAAGTATTTTATTCATTGTCTCATTAGGCTTGTGCGATATAATGCTTTGTTGAGTAAATTTTAAAATTATGAATTCTTCTAATAACTTCTGAGATTTGACAGTGCTTAGTGAAATCAGTCACACAATTTATGTATCTGTGTTAACGTATTACTCTGTCTCTAGTCATCTAAAGATCAAACTGCAAGACCCCAGCAGCAGGGAGACTCAGCTCTGTCAGAAACCACCTAGTGGGAAGGGAGTCTAACCACAGACCTGATACGCTTACCCATGAATTCACCTCCACTGTGCAGTTGTCCCACTTGTGTGGCTGCTCTGACCATGCTGGCTGCCAGGGAGCGCTGGTTTCTCCCAACACTCAGGGGAAATCCTGCTGGTCTTCACCTTTCTTCATTCTTCAGTTCACTCTTCTCTCAGATGAATGTTAAATGCTTCACAGAGGCAAAAGCTCCAAATCAGGCAATTTCATGTTGAAATGATTCTCCTCTTGTTCATACACAGTGAAGAGTTATGTAATTAGAGGGGCCATTTACCTAGAAATTGGAGGTACCCCTCAAGCCAGAAACAGGAATTGAGAAGAAAAGACTCGATGAGACACTAATGAGAAATCCATGTCTCTTGTTGTTCATGACATAGATGTAAAGACGTCTAAGAGGAAATCCAAATGCTGGTGTTGGGGTGGCTATTTTCATATGGAAAGAAGCCACCCCCACTGCCTGACTTGTAATGTGTGCAGCTACTTGGTCACCAGGCTGAAAATCCCCCTTATTCTTTCTTATTCGACCTGCCACCTGAGCTATTTACCCTCTTATTTGAAGAAACTGACATACTTTATGTGACATTATTTCATGTCCTAGCTGCTTCACCCCAAGGTTCCACATGGTCCACGTGAAGAAAGCCACCCTAACACCAGCATTTGGATTTCCTCTTGGACGTTTTAACATCTATGTCATGAACAACAAGAAATGTGGATTTCTCATTAGTGTCTCATCTAGTCTTTTCTTCACAATTCCAGTTTCTGGCTTGAGGGGAACCCCTGATTTCTAGGTAAATGGCACCTGTGATTACCTGACTCTTCACTTTGTATGAACATGAGGAGAAGGCTTCTACCTGTGCAGCAATTACAAGTTAAACAGTTACTTTAACACAATGAACATCACTCAAGCCCTCTGTACCACACAGGCCTTACAGTGAGGCTTCAGGGGAGTGGACAGTGCATGCCCAAGTAATGACGAGTTCCATCTCTTAAGACCATGGATATAATTATAATTCAAATATTTTTAAATGCTTATGAGTGTGGGTGAGTTTGGTAATTTTAAATCTACTGCACTAAAACTACTGTCTATCCCTTTGGGGGCAGTCAGGTCTCAGTAACTGAGCATTCTGGGGCTGGTGTGGGCTCAGGTGGGTATGCAAATGGGTCAAACACACCAATGTGCTGACACACTGGGCTGACCACTGCCCTCACTGTCATACCAGATGGATGTTGTAGGGCACCCCACCTTCCTCATCTGAACCATGACATTGTAGCGTACAGCCATTTACAACACAGAGAGTGGTGGCCACCTGCTGGATCATCTCTGGGCCCCATTGAAGGGCTGGCTGTCAGATAGCCTGAAAAGACGGTCGTTTTACCCTTGAAAGTTAGGCTAGGTTCTTGTGGGGGGCTCTTCAGAAACGAAAAAAATGTGCAGGCTTGGCCAATAACAACAGTGACAACAGTTAAATCCTCACTCTAAGGGTATATGGGGAAACTTCAGGACATATGAAAGACAGAAGTTAATTCAAATCTAATGTAACTTATTCAAGCTGAGATTCCTCTTCACCAAATAATGAACATATTTTCTCTATATGTGTTACACATCTTTATGTCTCATGACAACTAGTATAGACCTTGATGAAACAGGCATTCAGGAAATGTTTGTTAAATAGATGATTGTCATTTTAGTTAAAAAATGTGTATGTTAAGCATGTTCTGTTTGCCAGGGTCTATTAACGCAGACACAGTTTCTATTTTATTTGAAAAGCACAGTGAGAATTTGATCAGTGGAGGAAACAGGCAAAATCCTAGATTTTCATTTTCAAAAATAAAAGTATATTTGGGAAAACTATATGCAAATGTGCATTAGGTTTGTGACATTAATTTTTACTACAATTAAAGAATACTGCTATATTATATACAGTGAGGAGAACCACATCAGTATTTCCAAATTCTACTCAAACACAGATGGATATAATAAGTAATTGTTTGAAACATATTTTATCTCTGAACATGAAGAATAATTTTGTTGAATATAACTCAAAGTATTATTACTCAGTAGAAACATTTGTTTACTAAGTTTTTAGTTTTGTGTCTGCATAAATTGATTAATTTATTTTGGATGTACGTATCATTTTATTTTTATTTTTATTACCACAGTTATCGTTTTGCTATTAAAAATAAGTAAAAAGAAAATAAAACAAAGGAGACAGATTGTATCTCTTAAGTAGACACACACTGGAACAGAGAAGAAACTATCACGGTGAGAATAAAACACTAGTGACATACATACAAAGGTTTGTGAGGTCAGCAGAGCTAGCTCTTCACCTGGGAGGTCCTGTAGCTCTGAGTTTCTTCAGCTCTGGAGCTTTATCTCACGTCCCCAGCTCCGGCCTGGAGTCTCACACTCAGTCTGCTGTAATGGATGATAGAAGAGATATTTGCATCACATACAAGGATTTCTAATGTGGCAATCATCTCCAAGAGCTCATCACCTCAGTTGTTTAGGAAAGGAGGTAACTGTCTGGTAAATTTACATTTTACCCGGTTTCAGCAAAGAAATGAATTCCTGTCCAACTTCCTGGGAGATTCTCTTCCATGGAGAGAACTTGCCCTGGATGGCACTCTCCTCATTCAGGCTAGGTAACACAGACTGTCTCTAATCTGGCTCCTCGGAGCCATACTCACTGCCAATGTCTGGCTCTAAAGCCCTGGCAAAAAAGCAAGCTAGTTCTGACAACAATTACCCAAGCAAATCAGGAAGGGAGGGTGAGAGATGTTGAGGGTGGTCAGGGCCCTGCTCAATGCACAGGAGGAAGACTGTCCCTGTGGTAGGGAAGGAAGAAATTAGGCACCAGTTCCACTGACCTGCAGTGCCTGTGGGAGTCAGGAAGAAAGAGCACCGAGCAATGCCAGTCTCATGCACACAGCCATGGTGGAGTCAGCTGCTCTCCTGTCCGGCCTCAATTATCTACACTGAACATGACCTTCCAGCACAAATCAGTCTCTTCTGTGTGGGATTTTCTCATGAGCATTTACTCTGACCTGGAATAAACCCGATGGAGGAGAGAGAGGCACCTGTGAACAGGGGCAGCAGCCTGCCCCTCTGCAGCTTCTGCAGGTGGAGAATCACACACTGGAGGGGCTGCAGGTGGTGCTGTAGGTCCTCAGAGAAGGTCAGGAACAGAGCTTCCATTTGAGAATCTGATGAATTAAAAACCTTCTGGAGTTTCTACTGAGAGTTCAGATTCCCATAAAGATCATGAGATATTCTGCCTAGTTATCTTCTCCCTACAGAAAAAGTAAAATTCTCTGAATTCCCTCTGTGGAGGACAGCAAAGATCAAGTCTGACACTCTCTGGGGGAAGAGCCCTGGGGACCAGGCAGGGCGGCTGCTAGCGCTGTGCTGTTTCTACCTGAAATTGCAGGGATCTCACGAGCTTTAGCCCTGAGACAGACACCACCAATGATGGCAGCCAAGCTCTTGAAATGGTTAGCGTTATGAATTCCTTCTTCTCTCCTTGTTGTAGAGGGTGGGATTCCATGGAACCTGTTAGGGTGACCCTGAGAGAGAACAGGCCTCCAAGGCCAGGATATTTCACCATCTGCACTCAGGGCTCATAGGTACAAATGAGAAACCATTATGATATGAACAACAACAACATGAACAACAACTACTGAGTCCTTCTTAGGTTTCAGAAATTGTGCCAAGTACCTTATAGTGACACCACGCAATTCAATATGATAATAATTTCCCCTTTACAGATGTGGAGCTTGAAGTTTGAATGCACTGTTATACGAGTTCTCTGAGTGTGGCCTGGGGACCATAGGGAATCTCTGAGAACTTTTCAAGGCTCTACAAGGTCAGAAATTCTTTCACAATAATGCTCAGACACTTTGCCTTTGTCTCCTCACTCTCTTGGGAGTGTACAGTGTTGTAGACTGCTCTGCCTGGTTTTAGGAATTGTATCTTGTGCCTAAGGGCGAGGGAGGACGTCTGAAATGGGAGCCGCAGGGGACAAAGCTTATCTCTGTTAGCAAAGGCTGCCTCAGTTTCCTCTCCCTGCCCCCAAAGCTTGGTCGGAAGTCAATGAGGGTAAGACTTCTCACAGCGGGGTGCAACCTAAGCCAGACTCAATCACTTGGGAGGCCTTCATGGAAGGACTTGGGGGGGGGGTGCTGCAACAAAGAGCAATGGACTCTTTCCCCCTGGCTTTGACAAAGCCAGAGTCCCCATGTTCTCTGGGAGAAGCACTTCCTGGCTCTAATCCCCTTAAGCCTGAATACCTGATGGGTAAGGGTGCAGCTCCTTGCCTTGCTAGAGCGTGTCCTGGGAAAAATATGGCCTACAAAGACTTTCTGATAAACCTGTGAAATCTGCTCTGCTAAGAGTGATTTCATTGATATGATAAGGGTCCAAGAGCAAATGAGTATGTCTCCCAAAGTTTCTGCAACTCTCTTCCTGACAGACACTGACTCAGACTCTGAAGCCCTCGGATATCTTTGAAATGCTATCTACTGTTTGATCCTTGCCGCCATGTATTCCCATGTATTACAACCCAATAAAAGGCCATGGAGAGGGGCGCTTGGGGCCTTTTTCTCCTCGGAGAAACTGGCCGCTGCTGGCCTTTGTCTCCCCTGAGAAACTGGCCAATAACCCACTCCTTCTCCCCAAACAGATCTCAGCATGTCTCAGTCATTATTCACTTTTGTCCCTGGAACTCGGGGGGACTCACGAGAGAAGTCGCTCCCACAGTATGGTGGGGCTCTCTGGAGGTAACATGACATTCCATGAGGCGGCAGAGAGAATGCAGAGGATGTCAACCCAGCTGTTCTCTGCTCAACTAACACTTAAAGGTTTTTCAGAATTGTAAAACATAGCTACTCTTTTCAGCTGTGAAACTTCAGCTGTGTGAAACACAGCTAGGAAACTTCTATTTAGGAGAACTTCCTGAGTTTTCCCTTTACCTGTTCTTCACCTGTACTGCGCTACGCAAGGCGTCCTTCACCTGAGCATTCCTCAGGCTGTAGATGAGGGGGTTCAGCATTGGGTTAAAGAGACTGTAGGTAGCACAGAGCCAGAATTTTTTCCTTGTCCTCTCATTGACTGAAGTCTCTGAGAGGCTGTAGATGAGGGGTTTCAACATCGGGTTAAAGAAACTGTAGGTAGAATAGGCCCAGAAATTTCTCCTTTTCCTCTAATTGACTGAACTCAGTCTCGTTTATATGGTCAGGGACCATATAAACCACCATGGCACAACCAAAGAAGAGCCCGACCACACAGTGGTGGGAGGAGCAGGTGGAGAAGGCGTTCCTGCAGCACTCCCCAGACTGGATCTTCAGGATGATGAAAAGGATGCATGTGTAAAAGACCAGCACCAAGTCCAGGATCCCCACTAAGAGAAACACACAGGTAGCAAAGATGACAAGCTGATTGAGCCCAGTGTCAGCACAGGCCAGCTTGAGGACAAACAGGATCTCACATTAGAAGTGGTTGACTTTATGAGGCCCACAGAAGGGCAACCTCAGGATGAGAACCACATGGACCAAAGCCAAGATGGAGCCTCATGCCCAGAAAGTGGTGGCCAGGACTTTGCACACTCTCCAGCCCATGATGACAGAGTAATGGAAGGGGTGGAAGATAGCCACCTACTGATCATAGGACATCACCACCAAAATCAGGGAGTCTGTTTGAGCAAAGGCCTGAAACAAATAAGTCTGCATAAGGCAATTTACAAAGGAGATGACTCTATTGTGGCTCGCTAAGTTTGCCAGCATCTTGGGGACATTGATGGAAGCATAGGACATGTCGATGACAGGCAGATTGGACAGGAAGAAGTACATGGGGCTGTGCAGTCTATAATCTGAGCAGACAAGATCCAGGGTGACACCATTCCCCAGAAGGATGAGGGCAGAGAACAGAGAGAAGAGTCCAAAAAGCACAAACTCCAGTGCTGGCTCCACCTTGAAGCCCAGCAGGCTGACTTCTGTAATCCATGTGCTGTTGCCCCCCATTCTCCTGGGGAGGAGACAGACAAGCCCACCACCAGGACAGGACCATCACAGCTGTAAGGCAGTCAGGACACACACTACTTACCAAATACTACCATGCAGGCATTTAGAAATGTCCTTTTTTGAATGTATTCTCCATAATTTGGTTTTACATATACTATACAAAGCTAACTTGGTGTATTCATATACATTGGGAAAAATTTCCCTTGCATCAAAGGAATAATAGAATATATGTCTATCTATACATAGATAATAAAACATAAGAAAATGCATTGTTTTATACTTTACCTAATAGGGCACACAAACCCGTAGACATTTCACTTTGGAGAACTCAGGGATCTGCCTTCCCTTCAAGGGCATGGTTCTGGATTATTTATGTAGAAAGAAAAGCAATGGCCCTGACCAAACATCTGTAGCAGGAGGTAGTGTCATTTCCTAGGCTTGCCTGCCTTCTTGGTCCAAGATAGGAAGGGATTAGGTTCCTCTTTTCTTTCTGGGTTGCTTACTTATCCACCCACCTTCCCACCTGCTTTCCTACCCTCTAATTTCCAATTTGAAATCCCTTCACAACAACATCTCACTTTTGTAATGCCTTTCAAACTTTGCAAGCCCCTCCTTGCAGCAGCTGCCTAATATTTCCTAGAAGCATCTTCTGGTTCCTTTCCCCCATCTCCAGTAGCTTTATTTGAGAGTTTTAGCTACTTCTTTATCCACACTGGATGCTGGAATGTAGACATCAGTGAAAAAGTAGTATGGCTACACCAAGTGAACCCAGGCATGTGTCTTAAGTTCAGTTCAACATGATGACATTTCTGAAGCTGTTTCAAGGTTGAAAGCAAGTGGGAAAAAAAGAGATTAACATGACCAGCGAATATATTTACAGAGGACAGCTGTATTATAATTGTACTTTGGGGGGTGGTTTCTCTTTTCTGGTTTATAACTTAATATAAAGACAGATGTCACAGCTTATCTCACATTCTGACATGCCAGGATCCTCAGTGGTCACCATATCTTCCCAGTGTGGGCAATCTGCATTGCCATCAAATCCCCTGCTGACCACCCACAGCTGCTCAGATGGATTCTGAGCCGGGACAGGGGATGGGCTCAGTGGCAGCATCATCCAGTTGGTTCTTGCTAAGGAGCCCCTTCTTGCTGAGGTTGGAAACACCTTGGTGAATTCCTGCCCCCATCTGTACTTGAATTTACATGATTTGTGAAACAGTACAAAGGAAGGGGGGACATACGTGCCTTTTCTGCTCCCGATTCTGGTCCCGTATGTTTCTGCTGCCCCTGAGTAAAGCCTGCAGAACACCTTTTCTTCCTGATGGAGGGTGGGAGCGAGCTGAAGGTTGAAATCTGGAGAGAAATATTGTCAAAGATGCAAACCACGTTTCCCCACTAAGCCTCGTTAAGACCTAATTTTCATTTCTTCTTGATTCCTTGTGTCTATTTCTCACCTTATTTCTTCAGGCTGAGAACAAGGAGAGGTCCCGCTTAAGGACCGCTCCTAACCACCCAGAGTAAACAAATCAGGAAAATAGTGAGAGCAAAAAGAACTATGAAGGAAATAAACAGGCCAAAATGACAGGGAGTGACTTGTTTCTAGGGGGCTTTCTTAGGTAGGATTGTCTGGAAAGGTCCCACCAAAGAAGAGATGTATGGGCAGAATATGAAGGACACAGGGCAGCCCACCTGCCTCCAGCCCAGGCTGGCCATGCTCTGCCCACCCAGCATCAGAGGTGTAGCACCCAGACTGGGAGGACTTGGGGAGTCCGGAAACTAGAAGAAATTCAGGAGACCCGAACCGTAGTGACCGAGGTTTACATACTTGTTGAAATGGATGTGAAAGTTTGTAAGTTGGAGATGTATTGAAGTATTTGGCTACCATGCAGCCACTGGGAAGGACAATGTTGGAAGAAGCAGGATAATATAAGACTCCTTATACAGTGAAATAAAAAATTTCCAAAAAAGTCAAAGCACAGGTGTACAATGTGATCTGATTTACATTTTATAACATGAACATATTTACTCAATATTTATATGCCTATTTACATATATCTGGGAAAATTTTATAAATATGAAACTGTTTATGCTGATTATCTCTAGAAAAAAGGATTATGTGGGAATTTACCTTTCATATAAATTATTTGTTTATTTGTGCCTTTGTAATAAACCCTGTGCATTAACAGGAAAAATAAGACACTTCCACTTGGGAAAAGGCCATGCTGTGACCTAGAACTAAAGCTGAACCTCATTGCTGCTCATTGGACAGTAAACCTCAACCAGCAGGCCAAGAAATGTCAGAATGGGGGCAGGTTTTCTCAGAAGTTCCAGTGGGAGAACTAAGTCACTGCATCATGAGACATAGTTAGCCTTCAACAGGAAAGGGACATTAAAAATCCAACCCCATTGTTCACTGTAGAATTTTTTTCTGTAACTGTACTGATAGAGGAAATATCAGACTCTTATATTGACTGAAATAGGTAAAGGAGGATGGCTCTGGCCAGTGTAGCTCCAAGAGCTGGGCATTGTTCCACAAAGCAAAAGGTCAGCAGTTTGATTCCTGATTAGGGCACATGCCTGGGTTGCTGTTTTGGTCCGCAGTTGGGGTCCCTGGTCAGGGCATGTACAAGAGGCAGTCAATGGATGTTTCTCTCTCACATCAATGTTTCTCTCCCTCTCTTGAAAAATAAATAAACACGTTTAAAGAGAGTGAAAAAAGGATCTAAAGTCAGGTGAAAAATTACTGTCACACCCACCTAGACATAAAAGAGAGCCCAAGCACAGCAAACTTCTAATGTTGCACAGATCAAAGACAGTTAGCTGTGCCATTCAGACAAGCACATTTCATTGCACTTTTACTTTTTTCACTGGGAATGCAGTTTCTGGGGGTGTCAGTCAAAAAAAAGAAGCATGACAAAATAATGAAAACCAGTGCCTGTCAACACAGAATCAGAAGTGACAGGACACTGAGTGGTCATCTACTCCAGGATTTTCCATCAGTTTATAAGAAAACGCTTACTAAAGCATACTGTGCATCCCAAGCTCATGACAGCTGCCTCTTGCCCTTGACACTGCTTGAGGGAGGCATCCCAGACACTGCCTTGTGAATTCCTGTACTTACCTCCCTGTGGCTGATCCATGTGTTTGCCAGGACACATGTCTGATCCGAGTGCCTTGCAATCGCAAGTTTGAGAGACATGTGCTCTCTTTCTTGTGCACTTCTCTGTCTATGTCTGCTTGCATTTGGTGTTTCTCTCCAAAGGAAGTGGCCCTCTTAGACTAACTTCTGCTGACACTTTGGTGGAGCTCCAAGGAAAGTGTGGCAAATTATGGTCAGCAAAATATCTTACAAAGTTGCTCAAATATTCCTGAACTGATTCTATTGGAGCTGACAGATATACTTTTGACTTCTTATAAATTGATTTCTTTTTAAATTAATGCAAGCAGAGTGCACTTAAAGGCTATATGTTGACATTCCAATCAGCAGACATGTAAGTTGGAAAACGGACTAATTTTCTGGAGAACATAATTTTAGGGACCAGATGGAACATGGCCCTTTGTTGACCCACCAAGAATTGTGCCCAGAGGTCCCCCCTGGATGCAGCTGAATTGGGGGCTCAGAGAATTCTTACTCCCCAAGACTTCCAGGAGCATGGACATGTTGTACATTTTTAAGTCTCTTCTGGAATAAGCATATCATCATGGAAAGTAAGGAACAAAGGGAATGGTAAAAGAAAATTAGATAATGCCTTCAGAAAAGGTCCTGTCTGCATGTCTTTAGAGCAAAAGAGGACCTGGAAACCTGAAAAGACTAGCTCTCTTTCCAAGGATGGTGCTTGAATGGATCATAGAAGACCTCCAGGGGTGAAGCAAGGGTAAGAACTTGACAGGGACAGGCAGGTGGACTGAGAGCAGGGCCTGGGATGGCCCCCTGGGGTACAACAAAGGCAAAGCTCATGGGCTTCTCTGCCTTACCACTGCACCTGGGCCAGTGACTTCGGATAACACTTGGGTGCTTCAGGTATCAAATATGCAAGTCATTACCTTCATCTTCCCAAATGATTAGAATTGACTAGTCTAAGTACATAATTAAAACAATGGGACTCACGGAGTTTTGCATGCATTTTGGAAAAATATTTTTGAAAAGCACAAGCAATTACCTAGGAAAAAAATATTTGTAAATGGCAGGGACAAATAGGAAGGCAAATAGAATTCTTAGTGGAAAAAAATTTATCTTCAGTGAGCCACAGACAAACCACATGTTCTACAGGAGCCAAGTGCACTGTGTTACAGCTTTGTAGGAAGGCCAGAAGGGAAGATCTCTGTCACTATGACTACTGACACATACAAGTTGTTGATCCACTCATCTGTGAGCACAAGCAAAGTAGAAAAAGACAATAATGTTAAAGCAACTCATTTTCCTTTTAAACATTTGCAATGGTTTTAGATGCTGTTGCATCTAAAATTTCCCAGGATAAGAAACCAGGTGGGGTCTGTTTGTTTGTTTTATTGCTTTTGGTTTTTGGTTTTATCTAAGAAAAAGCCAAATACAGTAAACAGACAGGGACCTGAAATGAAGATATAAGTGACCACTGTAGCCACATATTGAAGAAAGATCCACAGTGCACAAAACAAGGGGGAAAGTTTCATGAATCTACGTTTCTGTTCTTCCATGGTTGAAGATTAGTGGGGATTGCAAAGAACAAGGTCCTTGAATAAGGGTGAGATCAGCCTGTTTAACAGCGTCCATTTGCCCAGCCTTCAGATCTCGAATCCGCAAGGTAGACAGCAAGAGTAGGAGTCACTTAGTCTAAGCCTTTGTTTTCACCCGAAAAATAGTGACAACGGGGATGTAAAGGACTGGCGTGAGGAATACAGGTAATGAAAGCTACACAGACTGGGAGTTAAAGGGCAGATGTGAAGACCAAGACCATTCACCTGGTAGATGTTAGCTGTTAAATATGAGTTGGTATTAATAGTATCAAAGAGACAGGAAAATTCAAGGGGGAATCCAAGTCACTGGGAATAGAGAGCCAGTGAAATCATGGTAAATTCTTTCAGATTGATATTGCTTTCTTTTTGGGTTAATTTTTCCTTAAAGTAAACAGCAGAACGTTATAATTTCACTTCTATTAATGTCTTTATATGCTATTTAAAAAATTAAGTTTTCAAAGAAATTTAAAGAAATGTAGGAATTTTTTAAAGAAACGTCACTCCTGGACGGGAGAAGAAAATACAGGATTTAAAACTCAAAAGGCAGTTCTGCCACACAAACTATCCCAATGGGAGAGAGAAGGATGGAGAGAGAGAGGAGAGGGAGTGAAACTACTGCATGAAAAGGGAGGGGGCAGATCTGGGACACATAACACTGACACAAACAACAAGGGTGTCATGCAGAGCAAGCGCTCTCGGCTGTCGTGTTGGGTGCTGTAGATTGGTCCGATGTTCATGCTGAGAAATTATTTACCATCTCCAATAGTTACTTTGACCCTAACAAGTACCGTAGTTTCAAAAACAAACGTGGAATTTGCACGCTGCAGCCTGGACTCAAATCCCATGTCTGCTCCATACTACGCTCAGGGCCTCTCTGCTCCTCCACTTCCACACCTGCAGAAACGTGGGGAGCAGCAGACCACACCTCCTAAGAGAGCTGAGAGAATGACATGAATTAACTGACATAAGACACTTAAGAAGTGCCTAGAGATACATTAGGGATTTTAACAACCGACATTGGAGAGAAACTTCTGGATCCAATAACCATAAGGAAACAGGTTACATGCTTAATATTCCTGCACTAAATAAAGACCAGACAGAAAATCTCAATGGCGACAGACACTGGGTTTGACCTGTAAGAGTAAGTAACTTGGCTTCTGGACAAATGAGGCATGGGGCCTGTCTGGTGAGACAGTGTTCCTGTGAATCTGCAGGGACAAGCAGGAAACAGGATGAGGAGGGAAGATCAGAGTCAGGGTAAGCGAACCACCTATCTGTGACTGGGGCAGTGGGGTTCATTGCAGGAAGAGGGAGCTGAGTCATGTGGCCCCGAAAATCTTGGTAGCTCTGCAGCCAGATCACATTCTGCATGGGTGGCTGGGTGATTCCACCTCTTTGACACTGTCATAGCCAAGTCAGGAGTTACCAGCCACATGAGGATGGCAAGGAGGTTCCTAGAGGGTCAGAGGCATCAGGGCCACACCATGGGCAGAAGGAGCAGCCCCTGGTGATGTCCTCAGGTCCCTGGTTGTGGAGACAGGCCTAGGACCACACATGCAAGGCATTTTTTCACCAACACTTAAAGCCATTCGTTTCATTCAACCCCTTTCCCATCTCCCACCTGCAAACCCCTCCTCAGGGCTAATGAGCATTCATTATTTACAGTGGTATAATCTATGTTCTGTTCTCCAAACAGGGCCTTGGACATAGAGGAAACCTCATGGAGGGGGAAAGAAAAGGGATTGAATCTATTCTCTGAAACTGACTCCTTGAGAGTGAAGGCAAGACACAGCTCTCATGGGAGAACTTGATGATTGACTTGCTTTTACCAGTGAAGGCCTTTTTTCTATCTTCACTGGAACCCACTTCCCTCCCCACAGGTGCATAGGATGATTCAGGGACAGACCCTGGGGATTTAGCTTCACTCACACTCTAGCCAGAGAGATTGAAAGGCTTTGCTACACTCCTGTGGCGGTGAACCAGTGAGTGCATGTCTCGTGTCCATGCATTTTGCTCTCTCAGTACCCCAGGGGAATTGGTGTGGGTTCATATGGGAGTTTTGAGTATGTATGTGTGCATGTTTGGGATTGGGTGAGGCCAGGATGTCTCTAAAGTATGCAAGCCCTGGCATAGAAAATAAAAATTGTGCCATAAGTTACTTTTCCTTAATATTTATTTTATCAGTCTTAAATTGCTCTACTGTTAATTCTTCCTGTTAATTGTGGAGGTGAGTCTGTGATATCTTGATCTCTCGTGGTAGGGGCCTCAGGAATCCTGTTAAGACACTATCTCAGAGAAAGCGTTACCTCCCAATGAGAACACGTGACTTCCAAATAATCACTGTGCATTGCTCACACACAGTTTTGACCTGGCGGTTTAGGTATACCTCTCCCTCAATTTTCTATAGTTTTTCTTCCATTTCAAATATCTCCAGACTTCTGAGCCACGTATTTCTTCCTTCATCCTGGATTAAAGCCCACAGCTAAAACAAAATATTAATCTCTTTCTCTCTCACTGATAACATTTGATGATAGCAAAGTCCTTCCCATTCCAACTCCCTAAGTGTATCTTAGTTGAGTTCTCTAGACAATCTTAGTTCTGAAACTGTGTTGGAAGGAGCCCTACACAATAACAGCAGTATGTTTAATCTACCGGTGAGCAGAAAACATATTATAGTATGTAAGAGAGACAAATTTTTTTCCTTAAAACAATCTGTGTCCAATTAAGTGTCATGCCATTCACCTCCATATTCTCCAGCACACACTCTCTGCCCCAGTCAAGGCCTCCTCCCCAATACTGCCACTCTTCAAATTCTCATTCCTCGTCATGAGTCTGTCTCGTCCCTTCATCACACACCTGAGTTCAGACACAACCCCTGTCCATCAGAGCGCTCTCGGAGCCTTCTTGACCTGGCTCAGCAGGAGCTGGACTCCCTGTGTTGGACTGAATGCTCTTGTTGTAATGCCCTTCATGGTTGTGGTAAACTCACTTTCTTTTTTACTTTTAATATTCTCACATTGTTCATCTTTCCTATATTGTACAAGCAAAACAAGATTATTATAGAAAATAAATTTCACCCATCAATACCCAAAGAGCTAAGGATAATGTGTTGGTGCATGTTCATTTAGATATGCATAATTACCATTTTTAATTCCTTTAAAAATTTTAAATCCTCACTAGAGGATACGTTCATTGATTTTTCGGAGAGAGAAGTGGGAGAGAAAGAAATATCCATTGCTTGTCTCACAAACACACAATGACTGGGGACCAAACATACAACCTTTTGCTGTAGGGGATGATGCTCCAACCAGCTGAGGCACCCAGTCAGGGCACCACATTGATTTCTTTTGATGAGGACAATACAATGGCATTTAACACTGCTCACAGTGGGTACCAAGAGACGTCATAGGTCATCATATTTTTTAAAAAATTTTGCTGCTAATTTCTGAGACACTTAAGTTTTTCGCTTTGATGCAGTTTAAGTGTTCAGTTTTAATTAAACGTATAATTAGAGGACAGTTTTGAAAAAGTCTCTATACACCTTTCCCACTACTTCTTAACTGTGCTCTATCACTTCATAATTGTGTTGGAGTTTCATGCTAAATGGTTATTTAACTCGCCTCACATCTCTTACTTTAAAGTAAGTTTTTTTTAAAAGCAAATTATTACTGATAATTTATAGCCTCCTATCATTGGTCAAACAGTCATCACAGCAATTAAACCGTCTGATCTTATTTGTGAGAATGTTCTCAGTTTTGGTCATCTCCCATAGGAGTGAAGTGACCAAACCAATGAGAGAAAATGGTAATTCTGCCAAGGACTCTCAGCTACGTCCATCCTGCCTTCTTCCTCTCTTCCCCGTCATCCCAGATCTCCACCTACACTGCAAAGGCAGAGAAACACAGCCACAGAAAAAGTTCCAATGTGTCTGTGTGTTTCACCTGACATCTTTCAGGGTTCTCTTCTTACTGTTAGTTCCATCAGAGTTACACCCTTAATCCTCTCTCTCTTGAAGTTCTGGATCCTGCTCTTTCTAATTTAAGTTATTGATGCCTCAGAAAACATCACTGTCATAGACATATGCAGGAAAACAACCAAATATTTTAAATGTAGACACATTTTTGAAAATGACCACTGCCAAATTTGAAATATTTCAATAATTGCTATATAATTGCAATTATAAATCAACACCTATATTTTATATATACTGCCAATACCTTCATTTATTCAGTAAAATTTTGTCTACAAATCCTGATTATGAAATATATAAACTTACTTCATCTTATTCAGAATATCCCTCATGACCATATTACAAGTGCATGCACCAAGCAGAGAAGTGGAAGAAGGACCCATTTCCTTGTGCATCACCTTGTAGACAGGTAGCAAAATGGGCTTCCTCAGGAGATAGTCACAGGAGAAGTTCAAGAAAAGGAAAAGGATGCCCTAGGCCTAGAGCATGTCTCTGTATTCCTGTGCACATATTGGGTAAGGAGACACATTGGGTCTGTATATATTCAGTTATTTTTTATCAGTGAGGCTCTCATGAAGGTCTTTCCTTTCAGCCTCCCTCTCAGAGCAGCATTGACGTCTCTGTTCCTCAGACTGTAGATCATGGGATTCAGCATGGGATTAAAAAGGCTGTGAAACAGGAGGAGGTAGTTATTTTGCTCTTGAGAGTCCCCATGTTGTGGTCTAGAATATGTAATAATGGCTGTGCCATAAAAGAGCCCCACCACACATAGATGGGAGGAACAGGTGGAGAAAGCTTTCCAGCGCCCCTCTCCTGACTGGATCTTCAGGATGGCATGNGACGTCTCTGTTCCTCAGACTGTAGATCATGGGATTCAGCATGGGATTAAAAAGGCTGTGAAACAGGAGGAGGTAGTTATTTTGCTCTTGAGAGTCCCCATGTTGTGGTCTAGAATATGTAATAATGGCTGTGCCATAAAAGAGCCCCACCACACATAGATGGGAGGAACAGGTGGAGAAAGCTTTCCAGCGCCCCTCTCCTGAATGGATCTTCCGGATGGCATGGAGAATGTGACCATAGGAGACCACAATTGTGGACACTGGCCCCAGCAGCACCAACACTACCGCAGCCATAATCGCAACCTTGTTAAGGTGGGTATCTGCACAGGCGAGTTTGAGAACAGCTAGAAGCTCACAGAAAAAGTGATTCACTTTCTGGGGTCCACAGAAGGGCAATGGTAAGAGTAACAACAAATGTATTAGGGACAGGAGGACTCCTACAGTCCAGCAAGTCACTGCTAGTGTGAGGCAGACTCTCCAGCTCATGATGGTAGAATACCGAAGGGGCAGGCAGATGGCCACGTACCTGTCGTAGGACATCACCACCAGAAGAAGACATTCGGTACCAGCAAAAGTCATGAAGAGAAAGGTCTGTGTCATGCAGCCAGCATAGGAGATGGGCTGGGTTGGGCTCAGGAGATTGATCAGCATCTGGGGCACCGTGTTGCAGGCATAGGCTATGTCTACTGCCGCCAGGTGGGAGAGGAAGAAGTACATGGGGGAGTGCAGTCGGGAGTCCAGTGAGATGAGCCCCAGGATGATGCCATTGCGCAGCAGGGTGAAGGTGAACAACAGGAAGAAGATCCCAAACAGAAGCACCCGCATCCTTGGGCTGACCAGCAAGCCCACTAGGAGGAACTCTGTGACAGAAGTGTGGTTGCCTCCCATTTTCCTGGGATGGAACAAAGGAGAGGGTTCATCAAGTCTGAGTGCCCAAGAGACGTGTTTAACATGGTAGACCTGTGTGTGTCATGTATGTCATTTTTTCTTCCCTCAGAAAACATCTTCAGTGAAACTTCTGTCCTGTTCGTCAGTTAGTAAAGGAGTACTATCTATATATGGCAAATGACAGAGAAGGAAATTTTTTCACCTTGATAAATTAAATGCCAGTGTTTTTACACAGTTCCGTGAATCTTACCTTTATTTCCAAAGTTCCACCAGGGTTCCTAACACATTAACACGCCTGCTCTGGACACTTTCAGAGTGGACACTTTCTGTGGACACGTTCTTTGGTCAGCACAACTGCTTCAGAGGTCTGCCTGAGAGGAGTCCAGATTCCCAGGGCAAAAACATCCACCATGGGTGGGGGCTGTGGGCATGCATCTGCACACACACACACACACACACACACACACGAGGGTGGGAAGGAGGACCTGGAGCCTGTGGGAGATCCTTCTATCAGGGGATCTCACCGATTTGTGCCTTCATTAGAAAACTTATTGGTCAGCCTTGTAATTTTTACTGACAACATCATCTTGAATTCAGCTGAGAGCATGGCAGGCAGACTGACACAACTTTAGCTGCATTTAAGGGAGAGAACTTTGTCTTTTGACTTTTGTACTCAAAGATGTTCTACTCTCATCATGCTGTTTCATGGTGAGATATTACCGATCACACACTTAACCCTTTATGAATATTCATACTGTATGTCTCTATGTGTGGATAAAGTATATGGTATATTTATAGTTACATACAGGTTATGTGTACACGCCTATACTTGTACTATTATTACGTGCAGGTGTGAGGAGTACTTGTTATTTTCTATACTATTTTCTACTCTATTTCATTAGTAAAATGTTGGCTGTATGATTTCTTGTTGGGTCATGACCTGGGATTTAAAATTAATGATCAATAGCCAAGGCTAGAGACTAAGCTCTAACTATACACTCATATCCTTAGAACCTTTAACATATTTTACAGCTTAACTCTAACAGGAAAATGTTATTCTTAATGGATCTTTACTTTCTGTCGTTTATCAATCTTTAGGTAAGAACTTGTCCCAGGATGGGAATTCGGAGGCTTCACTTGTAACTTTAACCCACTGCTTCTTTTTCCTTGTCTGTCTGACTTCATATCCCTCTTCAGTTCCAGCAGCCATCTGAATTTCACTCAAATAAGGATTTCAAAAAAATCCACAATTGTGGTCCTATATGAATTATCCATTCAAATTTTCTCATAAGTTAATATTTGCAAGGTTTGATAAGCAAGAGTGTGTAAGTTTCACCCTGCTTCAAAGGAAGAATCCGAATTCACAGAAATAACCATGGCAGATGATTTTATCATAGTCCAAGAAATAACATCACAACAGTTGGAATTACCTTCATGAAGAAAGCTGGTTGTTTTAGTAGGACTCAGCTCTATGTCAGTGAGGGCTTTAACTCAGAGATTTGGATTCCCATGTTATGGGAGAAGGTGAGCAAGAAAAATGATCAGGTCTCTTGCAACTACACGATTCATTGGCCCTAAATGTATAGAAAAGTGTTAGCCATTTTTGTTTCAGGTTTCTTGCCACATTTGTAGAGAAAGAGGACAGCAATGGTATTTCAAAAATGTCCTATAATGAATCACACAATAAACTTAATGAGAAGGACCAGTGACTGCCATCTCATCTTCCTCCTTTCTGCTAAAGTTGCTACAACACAAAATAAAATCCCACAGACATTTACTGAATATATTCCATGTTCATCCACACATCTTGGCTGAGGACATACAAGACAATTTCTACCTGCTGGGAGTGACAGGTCTGTTAAAATGACTCAAAAGATGATAATTCTCACATTCAAATAACTCACCAAATGGAAGTTCACTGTCAAATATAAAACCTTCAGGACACTCTTCTGTAACAAACTCCTTTTCTGGTCAATTATGTCATGAAAACATGACTGAGTTTCACGGGACAATGGAAACACTCAAAAGCAACTCTCTCAAAGAGCTAATATATCTGATCATTTAAACAAAGAATTTTATACTAAATGTATCAAGGAAATATTGATATTAGAAGTATCTAAACAAGATGGTGACTGAGATGATCCTACTAGCTAAGTCTGTACATAGCAAATGCCTTCAGTTGACAAAGAATAACAATTCCGTTCTGCACTGTGATTCCTCATCACAGCCTGAGTGAATTTGAATAAGGACAAAGACTGGACAACATATGAAACTTACCACAGACTTACAGCTAAGATCAAGAAGACCAGCTGAATGTGGCCTGGGCGGAACAAAAACACACTAATATTGAGAAAATATCTGTGAGTTAGTGTTGAAGTTGCCATCTCATAAGCATCTCTTAGGAGAAAAGGTGCTCGGAAAGAGGAAATGAGTTGTTCTCTGATCCATTCCAACACCTCTCCATACACTTCTGAGTGTTTGGTGTAGAGATGCATGAAGACCCACCAGGAACATTGCCATCAGCTTCCTTATAGGGTAAAGGGGTTCTCCAGGGACTAATATCTGGTGTTCTCCACAGGGATACCTGTCACAAGACACTGGGTTTGATGGTTTCTTCACTCACTGTGGGTTCCATGTTCATCCATGTAGAAGCTCTAGAATGATTTCTGGGACTCTTTCACACATGACAGTGACCACACCTTGCATTCACTATGGCTCAAGAACACAATTTCCCCTCCTACTAACAATGCAAATATAGTAGGTGTTTCACAGGGAAGCTGAGGCCCATAGGTTTTACCAATCTTTTAGTCTTAGCTGAGATTTATCCCACATCTGACTGGAGAATGTATCTTCTGTAATTTTTCTCTTTGAAAATATGGGAACTCAACAGGGAACAGATACCATACTGGTGTACTACGACAGTGGAGCCTTCTATACAACACAATGGTTACAAGGATACTGGGGAACTACAACAATAAGCACAGAGCTCTCTGATGAACTAGCAGAAGTGTGTGAGGCTTCTATTTCTACAGTTCAAGGGCACAAAGCAGAGGCTAGGTGATTAGATTCCAGAAGGTCAGAGGATTCAGGGTTCACACTTGAACCTATGTGGAGAAGGGGTGCCCCAGTGGCACAGTGGCCCCAGCAGGGAATGACAGGTCTGGCTCTGGCAAGCTGAGTAACTAAGGCTGGGCAGGGAGGCCTCTGCTGCCACTTCCAAGAGCTGCTGGGCAAGGCTGAAAAATAAAGGGATGCAGACAGAAAGGAGCAAGTTCCTTTTCCCTGCTCCAGGCTCCCAGTCTACTTTAGAGATTTCTACCTGCACAATGTAAGCAATTAGAAGCCTCTGAAACCAATAATCTGCCCCGTCTGGTGTGGTTCACTAGGTTATAGCATCATCCCATAAACAGAGTCCTGGGTTTGGTTCCGGGTCAGAGCACACACTGCATTTAGGTTGAGGATTAGGTCCCAGTCAACACACATACATTCTTCATATATATATATATATATATATATATATATATATATATATAATGATTCATATGTAAGAGGGCACTGTGTATATTTTCCTCAGAATGAGTTTGAATGCACAGGAAGAGGAGAACTTGGACCTGAAGCACCTACTGCCTGAGGTGGGTTCCGAGGGTGATGAGTCACAGAGGCCCTTTCTGTCCAGACCACAAACACAGGACACAGGGGAGCTCAGGAGACTTGTTGACCAGAGGGCTTTAAACTCTGACCACCTAAAGCCCACCCATTCCCCAGAGACATACCTGTGGAGTCCAGAGAACAAATTACAAAGCATCTTCCCAATATTCCATGCCTTCCCTACAGAGCAGAACAAACCTGCCCTTTTGTTCTCAACTCCAGCCTTGCTATCTTTGGGTGTGAGTGGATGTGAGGGTGTGATTGACTGTGTCAATGGTAATAGTAGAGAAGTGAGAACTCAGGAGAAATGTCAGGGTGGTCCTACTCAGCAGGATGTCGGCATAAAAATGTAACAGGCAGACAAATCAGATATTACAGGATATGTCGCAGCACCGTCTCCACATTCCCAAGCATCTGGATTCTGAGCAGCTGATCTGAGGTGGACACTGCCTCCATACCACTGTGGAGAATGGTTTAAGCTTCATGATGTGGTGCATGTGGCCCCCATGGAGCTTGTTAAGGTGAGCACCTTGAAGGACTGGTTCCTCCCAAAGGAGTGAATTATATTTATGTGCTGAGAAGGGCTATCTTTACTGGGAAACCCATAGAGATTGAAGCCTATTTTCTTATATTTAGGGGCCTTTAAGAGACTTCAGCGACACTGAATTGGATATCCTGAGGTTGGATTCAGGGGGCACTGCTGTTCTCATTGACCTGCAATAGTAAACACTGATCTCAAATACTGCAGTTTGGGAAGAGGCGTAGCGTGACAGATTCATTCATGCCTAGGATGATATAAAATACATAGTCACTGGGAGTGATGAGGTCCCATACAAAGTGCTTATTCAGGGGAGATGCACACAACCTCAGTAATCTTTAGAAGAATATGACACTATAGTCAATGACACAATAGCATGAGTCCAGAAAACACAGGCAATAAAAGGAATAAATAAAGACTTCAACAAAAGCAAAATGAAAAATAAAAATCCCATGATCATAGCAATAGCTGTTGAAAAACATTTGGTAAAGTATACCCATTTATGGTAAAAACACCCAGCAAGTGGGAATAGAGGGGGCATACCTCAACATAATAAAGGCCATATACGAGAAAACTATAGCTTACACCACACTCAATGGGCAAAATCCAAAAGCTTTCTTTCTAAGATCAACAACTAGATAAAAGTGTCCACTCTCACCAATTTTTTTAAAGATTATTGACTTATTTATCTTCAGACGGGAAAGAAAGGAGAGAGGGAGAGAAGAAGAGAAGTATCAATATATGGTTGCCTCTCGTGGGTTCCGTGCTGGGAACTGGCTCGCAACCCAGGCATGTGCCCTGATTGCAAATCAAACTGTGATCCTTGGGTTCGAAGGCCCAGGCTCAATCCACTGAGCTACACCAACCAGGGCCACTTTCACTACTTTTATTCAACATACTCTATGAAGTACGAGACACAGTGATTACACAACAAAAAGAAATAACAGGCATCCAGATTGGAAAGCAGGAACTAAAAATTTAATTGTTTCCAGATGACATGATAGTGTACATAGAAAATCCTAAAGGATCCACCAAAAACTACTTGACCTAATCAGTCAATTTGCAAAATAGCAGGATGCGAAGTTGATATTCAGATTAAAAACATTTTTGGCAACCAACAATGAAATATCAGAAGCAGAAACCAGAAAAAAATCCCTTTTACAATGGCCACAAGAAAAACAAAGTTCAAGTATGTAGGAATAACCTGAACCAAGGAGGTAAAGGACCTGTACTCAGAAGACTACACAACACTGAAGAAAGGAATTAAGGAAGATACAAATAAATGGAAGCACATGTGGTGTTCATGGATTGGAAGAAGTAACATCATTAAAATGACCATACTACCTAAAGCAAGCCATAGACTCAATGAAGTCTTCATGAGCATACCAATGGCATGATTCACAGATGTAGAACTAATATTTCAAAGATATATATGGAACCAAAAAGAACCCCAAAGAGTCTCAGCAATCTTGAGAAAGAGGAACAAAGTAGGAGGGATCACAATACCTCATATCAAACTATATTACAAGGCCACTGTAATAAAACAAGTTTGCATTGGCATAAGAACAGATACATAAATCAATGAAACGGAAGAGAGAGGCCACAAATAAACCCATGTCTCTCTGGTCAAAAATATTTGACAAAAGGGGCAGGAGCATAAAATTGAGTGAAAATAGCCTCTTCAACAAATAGTGTTGGGAGGACTGGAATGTTACATGCAAAAAAAAAATGAAGTTAGACCACTAACATAAATCATTGACCAGAATTAGCTCAACATGGACCAAACACTGAAAATATGACCTGTAACATCATTAAAGTCCTAGAGGAAAGCAAAGGCAAAAAAAATTCACATATTCATGCAGCAATATTTTTGATGATATATCCTTCTAGCCAAGGGAAATAAAGGAAAGAATAAACAAATGGGACTACATTAAATTAAAAATCTCCTGCATGGCTAAAGAAAACATCATCAAAATGAGAAGGAAACCAACTATATGGGAACACACATTTGTCACTGACTCCTGAGACCAGGGTTTGATCCCCAAAATATATAAACAACTCACAGGAGTCACCACCAGGAAGACAAACCATTCTATTCAAAAATAGCCAAAGGAACTGAACAGACACTTTTCCAAGGAGAACAATCAGAGGGCCTATAGTCATATGAAAAGATATTAAACATCCCTAGCAGAGAGATGCAAATTATGACCACTAGCAGATATCTCCTCACACCATTCAGAATGGCCATCATTAAGAGATCAAGAAATAGAAAGGGCCGGTGAAAATGTGGTGAAGAGGGAACCCTGGTGCACTTTTGGTGCACTGGAATGCAGACTTGTGCACCTCCTGTGGAAAACATACAAAATTTCTTCAAAATATTAAAAGTGGAACTGCATTTTGTTCCAATGATTCCATTGTTGGAATAACACTCTAAGAGGCATAAAACACCAATACAAAAGAACTTATGTACCCCTATGTGCATAGCAGCGTTATTTGAAATACCCAAGTGCTGGAAACAGACTACTGCTCATAAGTAAATGAGTGGATTAAAAAACTGCATCATTTACACAACAGAATACCACAAAAGAGAAAGAAAGAACAAACTCCTACATTTTATGACAACATGGATAGATCCGATGAGTGTTTTGCTTAGTGAAATGAGCCAGGCAGTGAGAGGCATATACCATGTGATCTCACCTACAAAGGGAACCTGGCGAACAAAATAAATGAACAGGCAAATAGAACAGGAGGCATGGAAACCAGGAATAGACTGGCAGTGACCACAGGGGAAGAGGGAGGGCAATAAGGAGGGAAGGAGGGGAAGATCAAGGAACAAGTAGAAATGACTCATGTACATACACAACAGGGTGGGTATTGACTGTGGGAGCAATGGGGGTAAACTAAGACAAGTCTAATAGAACACCATTTAAAAAAGACTTCAAATAACTGTAATTTATGTTAAAGGGGGAAACAATGTCATAAAGAATGAAAAATAAAAGATTTCAATGAAGTATTACAATGTACAAGAAAACTATTCTTCATTTTCAAATGGCAATATATAATGACTTCAATGAAGAAAACATCAAATACAACACATGGCTACGCCCTAAAAAGAGCAGGACCAATGAGCTCAAATGAAAACTAATAGAATATGTCAAATTGAGGCATAAAACTGGAAAAACTGGAGTTGAGTTAGAAAGAAATCTTTGAAAGTGCTGAAAAGTGTTCTAACATACACTCAAGGGCAAAGGAAATTTAAATGGTGAAAAAAAAAACTTTTGAAGATATTATTTCTGGAAAATTTTCCAGCTGTGATGAAGGATATGCTCCAATGAGCACACAAATCTCAGCAAATCACAAGTAGAACACATTTACATACAACACCATGATCCTGCAATAATGTAGTGACATCTCTGAAAACCAATGATAAAGTAACTATTCTCAAAACTCAGAAAAACTATTTATTTATTACTCATTACCAACAGGAATTGTTGCTTTAGCTGGAAAAAGATACATCCGTTAGTGTCTACTGCATGTTAACCTGTTGGCAAAAAAAAAACAACCCATGGGTTTGGTTGTCTCATTGGTTTGCTTGTTTTATTTTTGACATGTGTTAGTTTGAAAACATGTTCATTTCATCTTATTTTTGGAAGCCTATTTTCCTGTGTATAAACTGTCGGATTGACAGTTCTTTTTTCAACCTTTTGCAGATACTGCTCATTGACCTCCAACAAACACAGTTCCACCTAGGCCGTCAGAAATTATTATCATTATTGCTGTATCCCTCATGGTACTACAGGGAAGACCCAGTTCCATGGAGGCACCTGTACTCTAATTCCCAGCCTTGCATAAGGGAAGGCTAATCTCATAGGACTTTGCCATCATTTCAACCTGGGACCTTAGGGACTGAAGTGACCTTAAGCCAGTTCTGGCTTCAGATCTCCCCAATCAGTTGCTGATTCAGACTCATTTTTGCCCTTTGAGAGTTTTACTTACTCTCTTTCATGCCCAGTTATATACTTCAGAGTTATGGTTTTTTAAATATTCTGTCCACTAGTTTTAGGTGCTTTCTCCTAACATGATTTTCAGGATGACCACTCTGCTCTATTGCCACTGTTTCTACTCTAGAAATCCCAGAAGTAACCTACATGGGGAGGGAGTCAAATACCTGCGCTCTCCCTTCACAAATGAATATTTGATGCAAACAGAGCTGCACTATAAGGATGCAAGCTCCCTTCTCATTACCTACTCACAAAAACCAGTTATTCCTGTGACCCATGTTCCTTACCCTTGCTCCTACCTCCCATTCCACTTTCTGCTTTGTGTTATTTCATGGGAAGCTTATCACCTCCCTTTCCCAAAGTCTTGCCTTCGTCTTTAATGCATGCCTCCATTTTTATTTCTTGAATTCTTCACAATTCCCGTCCATAGTCTTTTCCTGTAGTTACATGCTTAGATTTATAAACCTCTATCTGTTTCACAGATTCTTCAGGGGCAAATCTTTGCTCACATAATTATTTCATTGGATAAATCATTTAAATGGGAAATACTGGATCAAAATTTACTTGCAGTGTTCATTTCTGCTAGTATGTACCAAATTGTCCTGGGGGACAAAAACACTGTGGTAAATTCTATTTTCTCAAAGCTTTACCATAGAATACAAACAAGACTCATAGATAGAAAGCAGACAGACAGGTGTCCATGGAGAGAAGTTTAATGAATGAGTGAAAAAGTTGAATAGATTAAGCAACAATGAATAAATAGATCAAAGCCATAGATGCAAATACCAGTATGGTGATTGCCAGAGTGAGAGAGGAGTGGCGGGAGGAAGAAGAGGGTAAAGGAGCAAGCAATGGTGATGGAATGAGACTTGATTCAGTGAGGTAAACACACAATACTATTGTCTCTAATACAGACAGTGTATTACAGAATGGCACAGTTGAAACATATAATTTTATGTTTAAAATTTTTCATTTATTTATATTTAGACAGAGGGGAAGGGAGGGAGAAAGAGAGGGAGAGAAACAACCATGTGTGGTTCCCTCTCATGTGCCTCCTACTGGGGACCTAACCTGCAAACCAGGAATGTGCCCTGACTGGGAATTGAACCAGTGACCCTTTGGTTCTCAGGCCACCACTTAATCCACTTAGTCACATCAGCCAGGTCTGAGACCTGTATAATTTTATTAACCAACTGGATCTTCTTTTTATTCTGATATGTAGTCTTATATTTGTCCTGATAAATTGGGGAATTATTAATATAGTGTCTGAGAATGTTTACAAAGACACTTAAATGTTGTGTTCTGATCATGCTGGTCTTTTTTTTTCTTTAAATTTTTCATACACTTTGGAAAAGAAACTAAGTTGTTAATACACTTCACTCAGAGGAGACATCCAGTCAGAAACTGGGAGCTTAATAAAAATTATTGAAAGGGGATTGGACTAGCAGTCTTCCTTCTCAGAAAGGTCTCTTTTCTGGTTCCCCAGTGTGAATACATCACCAGGTGTCCTTACAGAGGTGATCTGCTGCTGGAGCTGGTTCTGGCTTTCTCTGTGTTTTAAGGCATACCTACTTACATTTTCATGGACCAATATGCACAGTGCATGAATAAGTGAATGACCAAAGGCGCATAACTATGAATACTGTGGCCCCCAAATCACCAAACTCATACCTTTGAGTGATCTCGTCTTTATGACTAGAGAACTGCTTTTGCAACTCATTTGAAAGATTAACACGAATTCCTTCAAGCATTTCTTTTATTTTTTAACATTTTTACTGTTGTTGAAGTACAATTTTCTGCCTTTTCTTCCCACCCCTCCTATCACCCCAGCCCTCCCCACTTCCTTGCCTTGTTTCCAACCCCCTTGTTACTATCCATATGTCCTCTATAATCGTTCCTTTAGATACTTTACCCTCCCCCTCCAATTGTCCCTTCCCCTCTCCCTTCTAGTCATTGTCAGCCCGCTCTCAATTTCAGAGTCTTTGGTTATATTTTGCTTGCTTCTTCATTTTGTTGATTAGGTTCCAGTTAAAAGTGAGATCATATGGTACTTATCTTTCACTGCCTGGTCTAGTTCCCTCAGCATAATGCTTTCCAATTCCATCTATGCTGTCACACAGGGAAGGAGCCCATTTTTTCTGATGCATGGAATTCTATTGTGTAAACGTACTACACACTTTTGATTCATTCATTTACACATGGGCACTTAGGTTGCTTCCAGCACTTGGCTATTGTATATTTTGCTGGAATCAATCAACAAAGTTCAGATGGATTCATTCCTATCCCATATCTACCTACTAAAGCACATTCTATTAAAAATACTGACCAGCTTGCAGCAAACTACCTCTATCACTCTGTGTCTGCTTCTCAGGGCTAACATGGAGTTTTGAGGTCCAACCTTACATACAACTCACCACGTTCAGGCTTTGTCAAAGAAAGATATCTACATTCATCATGTCTCATGAATGCATTGACACCTATTTCTCTGGGACTTAACCCTTAGGGCAGACACCTCTCCCTCACCTCCTCAGGCCTCTCAGGCTCTGAGGTCTCTCTTGGGTTCTCAGTTGATTACTGCCCTTTAGCCTCCTCACTCATGTCACTTCACACGCATCTTGCTTACTGACCTGAGCTTGCCTTTCTGTCCCAGGGGAAAGTATCTCTTGATTACTTGGGGGCCATACTGTACACACAATAGTTCTGTGGGATAACTGACACCCTGTGGAGTGAGACACATCATTTACTCATGAAAGGTAACAGTAAGATATTAAGTTCTCCACAGTATTATTTTTCTTAGAGAAGGGCAAGGGGAGAGAAAAACATGGAGAGAAACATCAATTTGGGAGAGAAAAATTGATTACTTACCCCTTGTATGTGCCTCAAGTAGGGACAGAAACTACAACTGAGGCATTTGCCCAGACTGAAAGTTGAACTGGTACCTTTTTCTTTGTGGGACATAGCACTGAGCCAACTGTGCCACACCAGCCAGGGCTTAAGTTCTTCCCTTTACTCTTCCTGGTAGAAGCTGCCTTAGGTGCATGCTGCTTATGGCCTCTCCTAAGGGCATCCTATGTGGTAGAACAGTTCGCTGTTTCTACCATTACACAGTGAGTAGCCTCAGTAAGTCACCATTGAAGTTGCTTTCCAAATTCTTTGTCACTCCTCTTTTTCCTCATTTATAATTAATTGTTGGCACATGAGCTTTTATTGCGGTTTTATTTTGGGAGGAGTCAGATGAATGAAACCACTAACCTTATTAAAAGCTAGTGGTAGAGAGAACCCAGCCTGAGATGTAAGGGCACTCTCAGCCAACATGGAAGGGTAAAAATTCTGTTTCTCTGTTCCTGATGAAGTGTAAGGGAAAGGAAGACAGGTAAGAAAGGNTGGCACATGAGCTTTTATTGCGGTTTTATTTTGGGAGGAGTCAGATGAATGAAACCACTGACCTTATTAAAAGCTAGTGGTAGAGAGAACCCAGCCTGAGATGTAAAGGCACTCTCAGTCAACATGGAATGGTAAAAATTCTGTTTCTCTGTTCCTGATGAAGTGTAAGGGAAAAGGAAGACAGGTAAGAAGGCAGGTGGTCAGATGCATATACACGCGAGCTTCCCCACTGTGGTCTGAAAGGACAGAGATAGGTTCGTTAGGTCTGACAAGAATGAAAATGAAAAGCTTATGAGTAATTCTCTGCATCTCCCATTAGTGCGTCTGGGTAGAGACAAATGTGCAGGTCAAGTGCATAAAACATCACATTCAGGGAGGGAGGAGAGAAAAGTGCTACAGGACTAAGTTGTGTAGATAGACACACCTGAGGAGTATCTCCTGCTGCCTACATAGTTTCTGGAAGGACTTCAGGTGATTCTGCACATCCCCAGAGATGGTGGTGGGTGAAAATATTGGAGAAGTAGATCAACCACTGGCACAGGGAATCGGCATTGTGTCATGGAAAAGCCTGGTACCTGAGGGCATCAGGGTGGTCCAAAGAGGCTCGAGATCAAAAGGCTCAGCCAAATTTCCCAGAGGTTTGCAGCACAAGGGAAGGTGTAAGTAAGGTGGGAATGACACACCAAGGACATCTAACTGACACTGACCTAATATACAAGAGAACCGCTTCCCACAGCCCGTGCTCCAGGATCAGAGACAAGACAGGTCCTGGGACACTTCACCAGAGGTCACATCTCAGCTGGTTACAGCTGCCCTCACCAAGGAACTCAAGTGCACAGAGAGACTGATGTATGGACATGAATCCAATTCCATGGGAAAGAGGGTCTTTAAACCAGGCAAGCAAGACTGAGAGACCTTCAATGGAAATGTCTACAAATTCCTGTAGTCCTGTCATACATACAGGGTTTCCTTTTCCCCTCTCCCAAAACCTCAGTGCTGCTAATTAAGAATATGCCATGATATAGAATCAATAAGTTGCTTATTCCTGGTTCAACTATTCTGAACAAAAGAAAAATAGACTTGTGACCTGGTAACATATTTATGTATATGCTACCTAGAGTAATGCCAATTTTTGTTATTTAACTCTAAACCCACCTATATGTAGGTAGAAATTTCATACACTGATGACGACAGAATAATGAACGATTTAGGGGAACAAATGTATGTGCAGGGGCTAGAAGAATTGATCCCCCATGCATTCAAAAATGTGACTTCCTAAAATCTCAATTAATAAAAGCCTAATGTTGACCCAAAGGCTCACCCATAACATAGTCAAATAATACTCACAAGGGTAAAAAAACAGGCATACCAACCTGGAATTATCTTCTGGATGGCGAGCCAAGTGTACTACAGGCTTCCCCTGCTAGGCAAGTGTTTTAGGAATTCACGTACATCAGGGTACCAGCTGGCAACGTTGTCAGAGGCTGTGTTTGGCTGCTGGGAAATTGTTTTGGAGACTATTTTAATACATTTGTCCATTGTATGATGGGTTATTTACAAGTGCACTTGCTCACACCCCACTGAGTGTTCAGCTCTTTTGACCCACTCTCCATATTCACCCAACCTTGCCCCAAGTAGGCTTTTATTTCTTTCCCTGAATAAAAAAGTCCTCAGAGGGAAACGTTTGCCTCTGTGAAAGATATGAAACCCAAAGAGGCAGAAGCACTTAAAGGAATTAAAATTGATGAGTTACAACTTTTGAGCAGGGAAAAAATGTTTCATTAAGTGCGATGATGACAATTCAAAAACATAAGAATCAATACACAAATTTTAATAAATGCATTTGGATTTTGGTGGTCCCTTTCATATTTCTTATATGTACTTTATACTGTACTTTTACAACAAAGTAAGCAGTAGACAAATGTGAAGAAATCCTGAGGAAGACAAAATACATTTACAATATTTTTTGTAAAACACCTGCATAAAAGTGAACCCATGCAGTCTAGCCTGCTTTGTTCAAGGTCAGCTGTATGTATGTACTCATCACTGTCTCACCAATGTCCAGCTCAGTGTGAGGAATGGAGTAAATGTTGAGTTAAAGGTAATAACCATGATACTGACAGCCTATCGAATATTCAAGTCAAAGAAGATCCAAGTCCAGGACATTCGTGACTCCAAATTACCCTGAGTATGTCTTCAACAAAAATGATTGCATGTGGTCCCCAAAGCATGTACATAATTACATCCATGGACTAATTCTGTGCTACAGCCAGAATTATAGAGAACCAGATATGTGCCACCAGAAGTATCATACATAAATTGTGATAGATTTTTTAAATGTAATATATCAAAGAATTAATTTCACGCAATAGCGTTAATTGTAGCAACCCAGTGAATCCCACAATGAATCACACAATGAATGAGTCTGGAAACAGGAAGAAATCCAGGGGACCCTAACTATAGCCACCGAGGTTTACATACTTTTTGCAATGGATGTGAAAGTTTGTAAGTTGGAGATGTATTGAAATATTTGGCTACCATGCGGCAACTGGAAAGGAAAGTGTTGGAAGAAGCAGGATAATATAAGACTCCTTATACAGTGAAATAAAAAATTTCCAAAGAAAGTCGAAGCACAGGTGTACAATGTGATCTGAATTATATTTTGTAACATGAACATATTTACTCAATATTTGTATGTCTATTTACATACATCTGGGGAAATTTTATAAACATGAAACTGTTTATGCTGATTATCTCTAGAAAGAAGGATCATGGGGAAATTTACCTTTCATATACATTTTCTGCTTATATGGTTTTTTGTCATACACCCTGTGCATTAATGGGAAAAAATAAGACATTTCCACTGGGGAAAAGACCATGCTGTGACCTAGAACTGTAGCTGCACCTCATTGCTCCTCATTGGACAGTGAACCTCACACAGCCGGCCAAGAAATGTCAGAATAGGGGCAGGTTTTCTCAGAACTTCCAGTGGGAGAACTAAGTTGCTGCATCATGAGACACAGTAAGCAATCAACAGGAAGGAGACATTAAAAATCCAACCCATTTTTTACTATAGACTTTTTTCCTGAACTGTACTGATAGAAAAAAAGATCAAACTCTTCTATTGACTGAAATAGGTAAAGAAGGATGGCCCTGGCCAGTGTGGTTCTGAGGGCTGGGCGTCGTTCCACAAAGCAAAAGGTCAATGTTTTGATTCCTGGTCAGGGCACATGCCTGGGTTGCTAGTTTGGGCGCCAGTTGGGGTTCGTGGTCAGGGCACAGAGTGGAGGCAGCCAACCGATGTTTCTCTTTCACATTGATGTTTCTCTTCCTCTCTTTCTCTCTCTCTTTTCCTCTCTCTAAAAATAAATAAATAAATTTGTTTAAAAAGAGTAACAAAGGATCTAAAGTCAGGTGGAAAATTACCATTACACCCACCTAAATGTAAAAGAAAGCCCAGGCAAAGCAAAAGTCTGAGTTGCACAGATCAAAGACAGTGAGCTGTGCCATTCAGACAAGCACATTTCATTTCATTTTTTAGTTTTCTTATTGGNTAAGCAAAAGGTCAATGTTTTGATTCCTGGTCAGGGCACATGCCTGGGTTGCTAGTTTGGGCGCCAGTTGGGGTTCGTGGTCAGGGCACAGAGTGGAGGCAGCCAACCGATGTTTCTCTTTCACATTGATGTTTCTCTTCCTCTCTTTCTCTCTCTCTTTTCCTCTCTCTAAAAATAAATAAATAAATTTGATTAAAAAGAGTAAAAAAGGATCTAAAGTCAGGTGGAAAATTACCATTACACCCATCTAAATGTAAATGAAAGCCCAGGGAAAGCAAAAGTCTGAGTTGCACAGATCGAAGATAGTGAGCTGTGCCATTCAGACAAGCATATTTCATTGCATTTTTTAGTTTTCTTATTGGGAATACAGTTTCTGGGGATTTCAGTCAAAAAAACAGAAGCATGACAAAATAATGAAAACCAGTGCCTGTCAACACAGAATCAGAAGTGACAGGACACTGAGTAGTTATCTACTCCAGGATTTTCCATCAGTTTATAAGAAAACGCTTACTAGTGCATACCGTGCATCCCAAGCTCATGACAGCTGCCTCTTGCCCTTGACACTGCTTGAGGGAGGCATCCCAGACTCTGCCTCTGTGAATTCCTGTACTTACCTCCCTGTGGTTGACCCATGTGTTTGCCAGGACACATGTCTGATCCGAGTGCCTTGCAATCGCAAGTTTGAGAGACATGTGCTCTCTTNTGTCTTTAGAGCTAATGAGGACCTGGGAACCTGAAAAGACTAGCTCTCTTTCCAAGGGTGGTGCTTGAATGAGCCATGGGAGACCTCCAGGGGATGAAGCAAGGGTAAGAGCTTGAAGGGGACAGGCAGGCCAGCTCAGAGCAGGGCCTGGGATGGCCCCCTGGAGTGCAACAAAGGCCAAGCTCATGGGCTTCTCTGCATTTCCACTGCACCTGGGCCAGTGACTTAGGATAAAACATGGGTGCTTCAGCTATCAAATATGCAAGTCATTAGCATCCTCTTCCCAAATGATTAGAATTGACTAGTCAAAGTACATAATTAAAACAATGTGGGCTCATAGAGTTCTGCATACATTTTGGTAAGATATTTTTGAAAGACACAAGCAATTACTTAGAAAAAACTATTTGTAAATGGCAGGGACAAGTAAGGAGGCAAATAGAATTCTTAGTGAAACAACTTGTTTCATCTGAGGTGAATCACAGACAAACCACATGTTCTACAGGAGACAAGTACACTGTGTTACAGCTTTGTAGGAAGGTCAGGAAGGAACACCTCTGTCATGACCACTACTGATACACACAAGTTGTTGATCAGCTCATCTGTGAGCATGAGCAAAGTAGCAAAAGCCAGAATAACGTGAAAGCAACTCACTTTCCTTTTAAACATTGGCAATGGTCTTAGATGATGTTGCATCTAAAATTTCCCACGTCAAGAACCCAGGTAGGTTTTGTTTGTCTGTTTTATTAATTTGGTTTTTGCTTTATGTTTTATCTGAGAAAAAGCCTGGAGCAGATACAATAAACAGACAGGAATCTGAAATGAAAATATAAGTGACCACTGTAGCCACATATTGAAGAAAGATCAACGGTGCACAAAACAAGGGGGGAAGTTTCATGAATCTACCTTTCTGTTCTGCCATAGAGTGAAGTTTAGTGGGGATTGCAAAGATCAAGGTCCTTGAGGAAGGGTGAGAGCAGCCTGGTTAACAGTGTCCATCAGCCCAGCATTCAGATCATGAATCTTCAAGGTGGACGTGAAGAGTAGGAGTCTCTTAGTCTAAGCCTTTGTTTTCACCCATGAAATAGCGACAACGGGCATCTAAAGGGCAGGTGTGAGGAATACCGGCAATGAAATATACACAGACTGAGCTTTAAAGGGTGGATGTGAAGAATGAAGACCAATCACCTGGTAGATATAAGCTGTTAAATATGAGTTGTTATTAATAATATCAAAGAGACAACAAAAATCAAGGGGGGATCCAAGTCACTGGGATTAGAGAGCCAGTGAAATCATGGTAAATAATTTCAAATTGATCTTGCTTTCCTTTTTGGTTAATTTTCACTTAAAGTAAAAAGTACAACGTTATAATTTCATTTCTATTAATGTTTTCACATGCTATTTTTTAAAATTAAGTTTTCAAAGAAATTTAAAGAAATGTAGGAAATCTTTTAAGGAAAAGTCACTCCTGGACTGGAGAAGAAAATACAGGATTAAAACTCAAAAGGCAGTTCTGTCGCACAAACTATCCTAATGGGAGAGAGAGGGATGGAGAGAGAGGAGAGGGAGCACAACTACTGCATGAAAAGGGAGGGGGCAGATCTGGGGCACATAACACTGACACAAACAACAAGTGTGTCACACAGAGCGAGCGCCCTGGGCTGTCGTGTTGGGTGCTGCAGATTGGTCCGATGTTCATGCTGAGACATTATTTACCATCTCCAATAGTTACATTGACCCTAACAAGTACCATAATTTCAAAAACAAACCTGGAATCTGCACGCCTCAGGGTGGACTCAAATGCCAACTCTGCTCCCTATCACTCTCCGGGCATCTCTGCTACTCTGCTTCCACATCTGCAGAAACATGGAGAGCAGCAGACCACACCTCCTAAGAGAGCTGAGAGAATGACATGAATTAACTGACATAAGGCACTTAATAAGTGCCTAGAGATATATTAGGGATTTTAACAACCAGCATTGGAGAGAAACTTCTGGATCCAATAGCCATAAGGAAACAGATTACATGCTTAATATTTCTGCACGAAAAAAAAGACCAGATAGAGAATCTTAATGGCGACAGACTCTGGGTTTGACCTGTAAGAGTAAGTCACTTGGCTTCTGGACAAGTGAAGCGTGGGGCCTGTCTGGTGAGACAGTGTTCCCGTGAATCTGCAGGGACAAGCAGGAAACAGGATGGGGAGGGAAGATCAGAGTCAGGGCAAGCAAACCACCTATCTGTGACTGCGGGAGGTGTGGGGTGTTCATTGCAGGAAGTGGCACCTGGGTCTAGTGGTACCTGGGTCAACTGACCCCGAGAGTCTTGGAAGCTCTGTAGCCAGATCACATTCTGCATGGGTGGCTGGGTGATTCCACCTCTCTGACACTGTCATGGCCAAGTCAGGAGCTGCCAGCCACCTGAGGATGACCAGGAGAGTCCTAGAGGGTTAGAGGCATCAGGGCCACACCATGGTCAGAGGAAGCAGCCCCTGGTGATGTCCTCAGGTCCCTGGTTGTGGAGACAGGCCTAGGACCACACATGCAAGGCATTTTTTCACCAACACTTAAAGCCAGTCACTTCATTCACCCCCTTTCCCATCTCCCACCTGCAAACCACTCCTCAGGGCCAATGAGCATTCACTACTTACAGTGGTATAATCTATGTTCTGTTCTCCAAACATGGCCTTGGACTTAGAGGAAACCTCACAGAGGGGGAAAGAAAAGGGATTGAATCTCCTATGAAGGGGATTCCTTGGGAGTGAAGCCCAGACACAGCTCTCATGGGAGAACTTGATGATTGACTTGCTTTTACCAGTGAAGGCCTTTTTTCTATCTTCACTGGAACCCACTTCCCTCCCCACAGATGCAGAGGATGATTCAGGGACAGACCCTGGGGATTTAGCTTCACTCACACTCTAGCCAGAGAGATTGAAAGGCTTTGCTACCCTCCTGTGGTGGTGAACCAGTGAGGGCATGTCTCGTGTCCAAGCATTTTGCTCTCTCAGTACTCCAGGGGAATTGGTGTGTGTTCATATGGGAGGTGTGAGTGTGAATGTGTGCATGTTTGGGATTGGGTGAGGCCAGGATGTATCTAAAATATGCAAGCCCTGGCATAGAAAAGAAAAATTCAGCCATAAGTTCCTTTTTCTCAATATTTATTTTATCAGTCTTAAATTGCTCTACTCTTAATTCTTCCTGTTAATTGTGGATGTGAGTCTGTGATTTCTTGATCTCTCCTAGTAGGGGCCTCAGGAACTCTGTTTAGACACTATCTCGGAGAAATTGTTACCTCCCAATGAGAACACGTGACTTCCAAATAATCACTGTGCATTGTTCACACATATTTTTGACCTGGTGGTTTAAGACATACTTCTCCCTCAATTTTCTGTAGTTTGCCCTCCATTTCAAACGTCTCCAGATTTCTGAGCCAAATTTTTCTTCCTTCTTCATGGGTTAAAGCCCACAGCTAACACGAAAATTTAATCTCTTTCTCTCTCACTGATAATGTTTTACGATTGCAAAGTTCTTCCCATTCCAACTCCCTAAGTGTATCTTAGTTCAGTTCTCTACACAATCTTAGTTCTGAAACTGTGTTGGAAAGAGCCCTACACAATAACAGCAGTATGTTTAATCTACTGGTGAGCAGAAAACATATTATAGTATGTAAGATGAAAAAAAATTTTTTCTTAAAATAATCTGTGTCCAACTGAGTCTCTGCCACTCGCCTCCGTATTCCCCAGCACACACTGTCTGCGCCAGTCAAAACCTCCTCCCCAATACTACCACTCTTGAAATTGTTATTTCTCGTCACGAGTCCTTCTCATCCTTTCATCACCCACCTGAGTTCAGACACACTCTCTGCCCATCACAGAGCTCCGAGAGCCCTCTTCAGTTGGCTCAGCTGGAGCTGGACTCCCTGTGCTGGCAGACTGAATCCCATTATTGTAATGCTCTTCACAGTTTTGCTGAACTCACTTTTTTTTACTTAATATTCTCACATTGTTCATCTTTCCTATATTTTACAAGCAAAACAAGATTATTATAGAAAAACAAATTTCACCCATCAATACCCAGAGAGAGTTAACAATAATGATTTGGTGCATTTTCATTCAGATATGCATAATTACCATTTTAATTCTTTAAGAAAATTTTTAAATCCTTACCTGAGGATACCTTCATTGATTTTTGAGAGAGGGGAAGGAGCAGAGAGAGAAGCATCCATCAGCTGCCTCACAAACACACGATGACTGGGGACTGGACACACAACATTTTGGTGTAGGGGATGATGCTCCAACCAACTGAGCCACCCAGTCAGGGCACCACATGGATTTCTTTTGATGAGGACAATACAATGGCATTTAACACAGCTGACAGTGGGTATGAAGAGGTGTCATGGTTTATCGTCTTTTTAAAAAATTTTTGCTGCTAATTTTTGAAACACTTAAGTATTTCCCTTTGATGCAATTTAAGTATTCAGGTTTAATTTAGAGTATAATTTGAGAACAGTTTTGAAAAAGTCTCTATATACCCTTCCCACTCCTTCTTAACTATACTCTATCGCTTCATAATTGTGTTGGAGTTTTATACTAAAAGGTTATTTAACTCACCTCACATCTCTTAATTTAGAGAGTAAATTATTACTGATAATTTATAGCCTCCTATCAATGGTCAAACAGTCATCACAGCAATTACACAGTCTGATCTTATTTGTGAGAATGTTCTCAGTTTTCGTCATCTCCCATAGGAGTGAAGTGACCAAATCAATGAGAGAAAACAGTAATTCTGCCAAGGACTCTCAGCTATGTCCATACTGCCTTCTTCCTCTCATCACCACCATCCAAGATCTCCACCTACACTGCAAAGGCAGAGAAACACAGCAGCAGAGAAAGTTCCAATGTGTCTCTGTGTTTCACCTGACATCCTTCAGGGTTCTGTTCTTGGTGTTAGTTCCATCAGAGTTACACCATTAATCTTCTTTCCTCTGAAGTCCTGGATCCTGCTCTTCCTAATTTAAGTTATTGATGCCTCAGAAAACATCACTCTCATAGACATATGCAGGAAAACGACCAAATATTTTCAATGTAGACCCATTTTTTAAAATGACCATTGCCAAATTAAAAATATTTCAATAATTGCTATGTAATTGGTCTCAACTCCTATATTTTACATATTCTACCAATATCTTGGTTTATTCAGTAAAATTTTGTCTACATATCCTGATTATGAAATATATAAACTTATTTCATCTTATTCACAATATCCCTCATGACCATATTACAAGTGTATGCACGAAGCAGAGAAGTGGTAGAAGAACTCATTTCCTTCTGCAGCATCCTTGTAGAGAGGCAGCAAAATGGGCTTCCTCAGGAGAGAGTCACAGGAGAATTTCAAGAACAGGAAAAGGATGCCCTAGGCCTAGAGCATGTCTCTGTATTCCTGTGCACATATTGGGTAAGGAGACACATTGGGTTTCTTTACACTCAGTTATTTTTTATCAGTGAGGCTCTCATGAAGGTCTCTCCTTTCAGTCTCCTTCTCAGAGCATCTTTGACTTCTCTGTTCCTCAGACTGTAGATCATGGGATTCAGCATGGGATTAAAAAGGCTGTGAAACAGGAGGAGGTAGTTATTTTGCTCCTGAGAGTCCCCATGTTGGGGTCCAACATACAAAATAATGCCTGTACCATAAAAGAGCCCCACTACACATAGATGGGAGGAGCAGGTGGAGAAAGCTTTCCAGCGCCCCTCTCTTGACTTGATCTTCAGGATGGCATGTAGAATGTGACCGTAGGAAAATACAATTGGGAACAGTGGTCCGACCATCATCAACACCACCCCAGCCACAATCACAGCCTCGTTAAGGTGTGTATCTGCACAGGCGAGTTTGAGAACAGCTAGTAGCTCACAGAAAAAGTGATTCACTTTCTGGGGCCCACAGAAGGGCAACCGTAAGAGTAACACCATATCTACAAGGGTCAGGAGGACTGCTAAAGTCCAGGAAGTCACTGCCAGGGTGAGGCAGACTCCCCAACTCATGATGGTAGAATACCGAAGGGGCAGGCAGATGGCAACGTACCTGTCGTAGGACATCACCACCAGGAGAAGACATTCGGTGGCAGCAAAAATCAAGAAGAGAAAGGTCTGTGTCATGCAGCCAACAAAGGAAATGGGCTGGGCTGGCCTCAGGAGGTTGACCAGCATCTGGGGCACTGTGTTGCAAGCATAGGCTATGTCAACAGTGGCTAGGTGGGAGAGGAAGAAGTACATGGGGGTGTGCAGTCGGGAGTCGAGTGAGATGAGCCCCAGGATGATCCCATTGCCCAGCAGGGTGAAGGTGAACAACAGGGAGAAGACACCAAACAGGAGCACCCGCATCCTTGGACTGAGCAGGAAGCCCACTAGGAGGAACTCTGTGACAGAAGTCTGGTTGCCCCCCATTTTTCTGGGAAGAAAGAAAGGAGAGTGCTCATCAAGTCTAAGTATCCAAGGTAAGAGTTTAAAATCGTAGACCTGTGTGTGTCATGTATGTCATTTTTTCTTCCCTCAGAAAACATCTACAGTGACACTTCTTACCTGTTCATCAATTACTAAGTGAGTACTATCTATACATGGCAAATGACACAGAAGGTAATTTTTTCACCTTGAGAAATTAAATGCCAGTTTTCTATTACACTGTTCCATGAATCTTACCTTTATTTCCAAAGTTCCACCACAGTTAATAACACATTAACATGCCTGCTCTGGACACTTTCAGAGTAGAAACTCAGTGGACACTTTCCTCAGTCAGCACAACACCTTCGGAGGTCTGACTGAGAGCAGTCCGGATTCCCAGTGCAAACACAGCCACCGTGAGGAGGGGGCTGTGGGCCTGCATCTGCACACACACACACACACACACACACACACACACACACACATACACACACACACACACACATGAGGGTGTGAAAAATGACTTGGAGCCTGTGAAAGATCCTTCAATCAGGCGATTGCACAGATTTGCTCATTCATAAGATGACTTATTGGTAACCCTTGTAATTTTTACTGGCAGCATCATCTTGAATTAAGTTGAGAGCCTAGCAGGCAGACTGCCACACTTTAGCTGCATTTAAGAGAGAGAACTTTGTCTTTTGACTTTTGTACTCAAAGATGTTCTACTCTCATCATGCTGTTTCATGGTGAGATATTACCCATCACACACTTAACCCTATATGAATATTCATACTCTATGCCTGTGTGTGGAAAAAGTATATGGTATATATATATATACCATATATATAAACCAACATATATATATAGTCCCCTACAAAGTTACATGCACATTCTTATAATTATACTATTATTATATGCAAGGGTGCAGACTACTTGTTACTTTCTATATTATTTTCTAGTCTCCTTCACTAGGAAAATGCTGGTTCTATGATTTCTTGTTGGGTCATGGCCTGGGATTTAAAATTACTGATCAATAGCCAAGGCTAGAGCCTAAGCTCTAACTATATACTCATATCCTTAGAACTTTAAATATATTTTAGAGCTTGACTCTAATAGGACAATATTATTCACCATGGACCTTTACTTTCTGTGGTTTATCAATCTTTAGGGAAGAACTTATCTGAGGATGGGAATTCGGAGGTTTCACTTGTAACTATTAACCCACTGCTTTTGGTTCCTTGTCTGTCTGACTACATATTCTTCTTCAGTTCCAGCAGCCATCTGAGTTTCACTAAAATAAGGATTTCGTAAAAATCCACAATTGTGGTCCTTTATGAGTTCTCCATTCAAATTTTCTCATAAGTTAATATTTGCAAGGTTTGATGAGCAACAGTGTGAAAGTTTCACCCTGTTTCAAAGGAAGAATCCGAATTCACAGCAGTAACCTTGGCAGATGATTTTATCGTAGTCCAAGAAATAACATCACAACAGTTGGAATCACCTTGGTGAAGAAAGCTGGTTGCTTTAGTAGGACCAAGCTCTATGTCAGTGAGTGCTTTAACTCAGAGATTTGGATTCCCATGTTATGGGAGAAGGTGAGCAAGAAAAATGCTCAGGTCTCTTCCAACTATAGGACTCATTGGCCCTAAATGTATAGAAAAGTGTTAGCCATTTTTGTTTCAGGTTTGTTGCCACATTTGGGGAGAAAGAAGACAGCAATGCTATTTCTAAAATGTCCTATAATGAATTACACAATAAACTTAAGCAGAAGGACCAGTGACTGCTATCTCATCTTCCTCCTTTCTGCTAAAGTTGCTACAACACAAAATAAAATCTCACAGACATTTACTGAATATATTCCATGTTCATCCACACATCCTGGCTGAGGACATACAAGACAATTTCTACCTGCTGGTGTAAAGAACTTGCTTGGAGTTACAGGTCTGTTAAAATGACTCAAAAGATGATAATTCTCACATTCAAATAACTCACCAAATGGAAGTTCACTGTCAAATATAAAACCTTCAGGGCACTCTTCTGTAACAACCTACTTTTCTGGTCAATTATGTCATGAAAACATGACTGAGTTTCATGGGACAATAGAAACACTTGAAAGCAACTCTCTCAAACAGCTAATATATCTGATAATTTAAACAAAGAATTTTATACTAAATGTATCAAGGTAAAGATCCATATTAGAAGTATCTAAACAAGATGGTGACAGAGATGATCCTATTAGCTAAGTCTGTACATAGCAAATGCCTTCAGTTGACAAATGATAACAATTCTGTTCTGCACTGTGATTCCTCATCACAGCCTGAGTGAATTTAAATAAGGACAAAGACTGGACAACATATGAAACTTACCACAGACTTACAGCTAAAATCAAGAAGACCAGCTGAATGTGACCTGGGTGGAGCAAAAACACACTAATATAGAGAAAATATCTGTGAGTCAGTGTTGAAGTTGCCATCTCATAAGCACCTCTGAGGAGAAAAGGTGCTGGAAGAAGAAGACATGAGTTGTTCTCTGCTCCACTCCACCACCTCTCCATATAGTTCTGAATGTTTGGTGTAGAGATGGATAAAGACCCACCAGGAACACCGCCATCAGCTCCATTCCAGGGGAAAGGGGTTCTCCAGGGACTAATATCTGGTGTTCTCCACAGGGACACCTGTGACAAGACACTGGGCATGATGGTTCCTTCACTCACTGTGGGGTCCATGTTCACCCATGTAGAAGCTCTAGAATGATTTCTGGGACTCTTTCACACATTACAGTGACCACACCTTGCATTCATTATGGCTCAAGAACTCAATTTCCCCACCTACTAACAATCCAAAAAGAGTAGGTGGTTCACAGGGAAGCTGAGGCCCATAGGTTTTTCCCATGTTTTAGTCTTGTCTGAGTTTTGTCTCACATCTGCCTGGAACATGTATCCTCTGTAATTTTTCTCTTTGAAAATATGGGAACTCAACAGGGAACAGATAGCATACTGGTGTAGTATGAGAGTAGAAGCTTCCATACAACACAATGGTTACAAGGATACTGGGAAACTACAACAATAAGCACAGAGCTCTTAGATGAACTAGCAGAAGTGTGTGAGGCTGCTATTTCTACAGTTCAAGGGCACAGGTCAGAGGCTAGGTGATTAGATTCCAGAAGGTCAGAGGATTCTTTGTTCAGACTTGACCCTATGAGGTGAAGGGGTACCTCAGTGGCACAGTGGCCCCAGCAGGGAATGACAGGGCTGGCTCTGGGAAGCTGAGTAACTAAGGCTGGTCAGGGAGGCCTCTGTGGCCAGTTCCAAGAGCTGCTGGGCAAGGCTGACAAGAAAGGGAGGCAGACAGAAAGGAGCAAGGTCCTTTTCCCTGCTCCAGGCTCCCAGTTTACTTTAGAGATCCCGACCTGCACAGTGTAAGCAATTGGAATCCCCTGAAAGCAATAATCTGCCCTGGCTGGTGTGGTTCACTAGGTTATAGCATCATCCCATAAACAGAAAAGTCCTGGTCAGAGCACACACTGTATTTAGGTTGAGGGTTTATTCCCAGTCAACACACATACATGCTTCATTTATATATATATATATATATATATATATATATATATATATANATATATATATATATATATATATATATATATATATATATATTTTCATATGTAAGAGGGCACTGTGTATATTTTCCTCAGAATAAGTTTGAATGCACAGGGAGAGGAGAACTTGGACCTGAAGCACCTACTGCCTGAGGTGGGTTCCGAGGGTGATGAGTCACAGAGGCCCTTTTGTCCAGACCACAAAGACAGGACACAGGGGAGCTCAGGAGACTTCTTGACCCGAGGGATTTACACTCTGACCACCTAAAGCCCACCCATTCCCCAGACACATACCTGTGGAGTCCAGAGAAGAAATTACAAAGCATCTTCCCAACATTCCATGTCTTCCCTACTGAGCAGAACAAACCGACCCTTTTGTTCTCAACTCCAGCCTTGGTATCTTTGGTTGTGAATGCATGTGAGGGTGTGATTGACTGTGTCTGTGGTAATAGTAGAGAAGTGAGAACTCAGGACGAATGTCAGGGTGGTCCTAATCAGGAGGATCTTGGCATGAAAATGTAAAAGAAAAATCAGATGTCATAGGATGTGTCACAGCACAATCTCCACATTCCCAAGTATCTGGATTCTGAGCACCTGATATGAGGTGGAGACTGCCTCTGTACTACTGTGGAGAATGGTTTAAGCATCATGATGTAGTGTGTGTGGCCTCCATGGAGCTTGTTAAGGTGAGCACCTCGAAGGACTGGTTCCTCCCCAAGGAGTGAATTATCTTTGTGTGCTGAAAAGTGCTACCTTTACTGGGAAACCCATAGAGATTGAAGCCTATTTTCTTATATTAGGGACCTTTAAGTGACTTTAAGGACACTTAATTGGCTATCCTGAGGCTGGATTCAGTGGGCACTGCTGTTCTCATTGATCTGCAAATAGTATAAACTGATCTCAAACACTGCAGTTTGGGAAGAGGCGTGGCGTGAGAGATTAATTCATGCCTAGGATGATATAATATACATAGTCACTGGAAGTGATGAAGTCTCATAGAAAGTGCTTGTTCAGGGGAGATGCACACAACCTCATTAATCTTTAGAAGAGTATGACAGGATAGTCAATGACACGATAGCATGAGTCCAGAAAACACAGGCAATAAAAGAAACAAAGAAAGACTTCAACATAAACAAAATGAAAGGTAAAAATCACGTGATCATAGCAATACATGCTGAAAAAATCATTTGATAAAGTACAGTATCCATTTATGGTAAAAACACCCTGCAAAGAGGGAATAGAGGGAGCATACCTCAACATAATAAAGGCCATATATGAGAAATCTATATCTTACGCAACACTCACTGGACAAAATCCAAAAGCTTTCTTCCTAAGATCAACAACAAGACAAAGGTGTCCGCTTCCACCACTTTTATTCAACATAGTATCACAAGTTCAGGACGCAGCAATCAGACACCAAAAAGAAATAACAGACATCCAAATTTGAAAGGAGGAACTACAAATGTCACTGTTGGCAGATGACATGATAGTGTACATAGAAAATACTACAGGATCCACCAAAAACTACTTGACCTAATAAGTCAATTTTCAAAATAGCAGGATGCAAAGTTGATATTCAGATTAAAAGCATTTTTGCCAACCACCAATGATATATCAGAAACAGAAACTAGAAAAAAAATCCCTTTTACTATGGCCATAAGAAAAACAAAGTACAAGTAGATAGGAATAACCTGAACCAAGGAGGTAAAGGACCTGTACTCAGAAAACTATACAACACTGAAAAAAGAAATTAAGGAAGATACAAATAAATGGAAGCACATGTGGTGTTCATGGATTGAAAGATTAACATAATTAAAATGTCCATACTACCTAAAGCAAGCCATAGACTCAATGCAATCTTTATTAACATACCAATGGCATGTTTCACAGATGTACAACTAATATTTAAAAAATGTATATGGAAACAAAAACAACCCCAAAGAATCTCAGGAATCTTGAGAAAGAGGAACAAAGTAGGAGGCATCACAATACCTTATATCAAACTATATTACTAGGCCACTGAAATAAAACAAGTTTCCATTGGCATAAGAACAGATATATAAATGAATGAAATGGAAGAGAGAGGCCACAAATAAACCTATGTCTCTCTGGTCAACAATATTTGACAAAGAGGTCAGGAGCATAAAATGGAGTGAAAAGAGCCTCTTCAACAAATAGTGTTGGGAGAACTGGAACGTTGCATGCAAAAAAAAATGAAGTTAGACCACTAAGATAAACCATTGATCGGAATTAACTCAAAATGGACCAAACACAGAACATATGACCTGTAACATCATTAAAGTCCTAGAAGAAAGCAAAGGCAAAAAAATTTCACATACCCAGGCAGCCATATTTTTGATGATATATCCTTCTAGCCAAGGGAAATAAAGGAAAGAATAAACAAATGGGGGGACTACATCCAATTAAAAAGCTTCTGCATGGCTTAAGAAAACATCATCAAAATGAGAAGGAAGCCAACTATATGGGAACATGCATTTGTCACTGACACCTGAGACAAGGATTTAATCTCCAAAATATATAAACAACTCACAGGAGTCACCACCAGGAAGACAAACAATCCTATTAAAAAATGGCCAAAGGACTTGGAAAGACACTTTTCCAAGGAGAACAGAGGGCCTATAGTGCCCATATGAAAAGATATTAAACATCCCTAGCAGAGAGATGCAAATTATGACCACTAGCAGATACCTCCTCACACCATTCAGAATGGCCATCATTAACAAATCAACAAATAGAAAGTGCCCGTGAAAATGTGAAGAGGGAACCCTAGTGCACTTTTGATGCACTGGAATGCAGACTTGTGGACCTCCTGTGGAAAACATGCAGACTTTCTTCAAAAAATTAAAACTGGAACTGTCTTTTGATCCAATGATTCCATTGCTGGAATCACACCCAAAGAGGTATGAAATACCAATACAAAAGAACTTATGCACCCCTATGTGCATAGCAGTGTTATTTGAAATACCCAAGTGCTGGAAACAGCCTATTGCTCATAAGTAAATGAGTGGATTAAAAAACTGCATCATTTACACAACAGAATACCACGAAACAGAAAGAAAGAACAAACTCCTACATTTTATGACAACATGGATAGAACCGATGAGTATTATGCTTAGTGAAATGAGCCAGGCAGTGAGAGGCATATACCATGTGATCTCACCTACAAAGGGAACCTCGTGAACAAAATAAATGAACAGGCAAATAGAACAGGAGGCATGGAAACCAGGAATAGACTGGCAGTGACCACAGGGGAAGAGGGAGGGCAATAAGGAGGGAAGGAGGGGAAGATCAAGGAACAAGTAGAAATGACTCATGTACATACACAACAGGTGGGGATTGACTGTGGGAGCAAAGGGGGTAAACTAAGACAAGTCTAATAGAACACCATTAAAAAAGACTTCAAATAACTGTAATTTACATTAAAAGGGGAAACAATGCTATAGAGAATGAAAAATAAAATAATTCAATGAAGTATTACAATGTACAAGAAAACTATTCTTCATTTTCAAATGGCAATATATAATGACTTCAGTGAAGAAAACATCAAATACAACACATGGCTACGCCCTAAAAAGAGCAGGACCAATGATCTCAAATGAAAACTAATAGAAAATATCAAATTGAGGCATAAAATGGAAAACCTGGAGTTGAGTCAGAAAGAAATTTTTGAAAGTGCTGAAAAGTGTTCTAACATACAATCAAGGGGAAAGGAAATTTAAATGGTGAAAAAAGAACTTTTGAAGATGTTATTTCTGGAAAATTTTTCCGCTGTGATGAAGGATATGCTCCGATGAGCACACAAATCTCAGCAAATCAAAAGCAGAACACATTTACATACAAGACCATGATCCTGCAATAATATAGTGACATCTCTGAAAACCAATGATAAAGTAACTATTCTCAAAACTCAGAAAAACTATTTTATTACTCATTACCAACAGGAATTGTTGCTTTAGCTGGAAAAAGATACATCCGTTAGTGTCTTTTGCATGTTACCCTGTTGGTAAAAAAAACAAAAAACAAAAACCATGGGTTTGCTTGGTTTGCTTGGTTTGCTTGTTTTATTTTTGACATGTGTTTTTTTGAAAATATGTTCATTTCATCTTATTTTTGGAAGCCTATTTTCCTGTGTATAAACTGTCGGATTGACAGTTCTTTTTTCAACCTTTTGCAGATACTGCTCATTGACCTCCAACAAACACAGTTCCACCTAGGCCGTCAGAAATTATTATCATTATTGCTGTATCCCTCATGGTACTACAGGGTAGAACCAGTTCCATGGAGGCACTTGTACTCTAATTCCCTGCCTTGCATAAGGGTAGGCTGATGTCATGGGCAATTGCCATCATTTCAACCTGGGATCTTAGGGACTGAAAGTGACCTTAAGCCAGTTCTGACTTCAGATCTCCCCAATCAGTTGCTGATTCAGACTCATTTTTGCCCTTTGAGAGTTTTACTTACTCTCTTTCATGCTCAGTTATATACTTCAGAGTTATGGTTTTTTAAATATTCTGTCCACTAGTTTTAGGTGCTTTCTCCTAACATGATTTTCAGGATGACCACTCTGCTCTATTGCCACTGTTTCTACTCTAGAAATCCCAGAAGTAACCTACCTGGGGAGGGAGTTAAATACCTGCTATTTCCCTTCACAAATGAATACTCGATGCAAACAGAGCTGCACTATAAGGATTCAAGCTCCCTTCTCATTACCTACTCACAAAAACCAGTTATTCCTGTGACCCATGTTCCTTACCCTTGCTCCTACCTCCCATTTCACTTTCTGCCTTGTGTTATTTCATGGGACGCTTATCACCTCCCTTTCCCAAAATCTTGCCTTCGTCTATAATGCATGCCTCCATTTTTATTTCTTGAATTCTTCACAATTCCCGTCCATAGTCTTTTCCTGTAGTTACATGCTTAGATTTATAAACCTCTACTTGTTTCACAGATTCTTCAGGGGGAATATTTGCTCACATAATTATTTCATTAGATAAATTCTTTAAATGGGAATTACTGGATCAAAATTTACTTGCAGTGTTCATTTCTGCTAGTATGTACCAAATTGTCCTGGGGGACAAAAACACTGTGGTAAATTCTATTTTCTCAAAGCTTTACCATAGAATACAAACAAGACTCATAGATAGAAAGCAGAATGACAGGTGTCCAAGGAGAGGAGGTTAATGAGTGGGTGAAAAAGTTGAATAGATTAAGCAACAATAAGTAAATAGATCAAAGCCATAGACGTAGATACCAGGATGGTGATTGCCAGAGGGAGAGAGGAGTGGGGGGAGGAAGAAGAGGGTAAAGGGGCAAGCAATCGTGATGGAATGAGACTTGATTCAGTGTGGTAAACACACAACACAATTATCTGTAATACAGACAGTGTATTACAGAATGGCACAGTTGAAACTTATATAATTTTATGTTTAAAAAATTTCATTTATTTATATTTAGACAGAGGGGAAGGGAGGGAGAAAGAGAGGGAGAGAAACAGCCATATATGGTTCCCTCTCATGTGCCTCCTACTGGGGACCTAACCTGCAAACCAGGAATGTGCCCTGACTGGGAATTGAACCAGTGACCCTTTGGTTCTCAGGCCACCACTTAATCCACTTAGTCACATCAGCCAGGTCTGAGACCTGTATAATTTTATTAACCAATTGTATGTTCTTTTTATTCTGATATGTAGTCTTATATTTGTCCTGATAAATTGGGGAATTATTTCTATAGTGTCTGAGAATGTTTACAAGACACTTGAATATTGTGTTGTGATCGTGCTTGTTCTTTTTTTTTCTTTAAATTTTTGAGACATTTTGGGAAAGAAACTAAGTTGTTAATACACTTCACTCAGAGGAGACATCCAGTCAGAAACTGGGAGCTTAATAAAAATTATTGAAAGGGGATTGGACTAGCAGTCTTCCTTCTCAGAAAGGTCTCTTTTCTGGTTCCCCAGTGTGAATACATCACCAGGTGTCCTTACAGAGGTGATCTGCTGCTGGAGCTGGTTCTGGCTTTCTCTGTGTTTTAAGGCATACCTACTTACATTTTCATGGACCAATATGCACAGTGCATGAATAAGTGAATGACCAAAGGCGCATAACTATGAATACTGTGGCCCCCAAATCACCAAACTCATACCTTTGAGTGATCTCGTCTTTATGACTAGAGAACTGCTTTTGCAACTCATTTGAAAGATTAACATGAATTCCTTCAAGCATTTCTTTTATTTTTTAACATTTTTACTGTTGTTGAAGTACAATTTTCTGCCTTTTCTTCCCACCCCTCCTATCACCCCAGCCCTCCCCACTTCCTTGCCTTGTTTCCAACCCCCTTGTTACTATCCATATGTCCTCTATAATCGTTCCTTTAGATACTTTACCCTCCCCCTCCAATTGTCCCTTCCCCTCTCCCTTCTAGTCATTGTCAGCCCGCTCTCAATTTCAGAGTCTTTGGTTATATTTTGCTTGCTTCTTCATTTTGTTGATTAGGTTCCAGTTAAAGGTGAGATCATATGGTATTTGTCTTTCACTGCCTGGTCTATTTCCCTCAGCATAACGCTTTCCAATTCCATCCATGCTGTCACAGAGGGAAGGAGCTCATTCTTCCATTCTGCTGCATAGAATTCCATTGTGTAAATGTACCATAGGCATTTGATTCATTCTTTTACACATGGGCACTCAGATTGCTTCCAGCACTTGGTATTGTACATTTTGCTGAAATGAATCAACAAAGTTCAGATGGATTCATTTCAATCCCATATCTACCTACTAAAGCACATTCTATTAAAAATACTGACCAGCTTACAGAAGACTACCTCAATCACTCTGTGTCTGCTTCTCAGGGCTAACATGGAGTTTTGGGGTCCAACCCTACATACAACTCACCACGTTCAGGCTTTGTCAAAGAAAGATATCTACATTCATCATGTCTCATGAATGCCTTGACACCTATTTCTCTGGGACTTAACCCTTAGAGCAGACACCTCTCCCTCACCTCCTCAGGCCTCTCAGGCTCTGAGATCTCTCTTGGGTTCTAAGTTGATTGCTGCCCTTTAGTCTCCTCACTCACGTCACTTCACAGGACTCTTGGTTCCTGACCCGAGGTTTCCTTTTTGCCCCAGGGGAAAGTTTTTTCTTGATTACTTGGTGGTCACACTGTACACACAATTTTTCCGTGGGATAACTGACACCCTGTGGAGGGAGATACACCATTTACTGATGAAAGGTAACAGTAAGATATTAAGTTCTCCACAGTATTATTTTTCTTACAGAGGGACAAGGGGGGAGAAAAACTTGGAAAGAAACATCAATGTGAGAGAGAAAAATTGATTAATTACCTCTTGTATGTGCCTCAAGTAGGCACAGAACCTACAACTGAAGCATCTGTCCAGACTGGAATTTGAAATGGTAGCTTTTGCTTTGTGGGACAGAGCACTGAGCCAACTGTGCCACACCAGCCAGGGCTTAAGTTCTTCCCTTTACTCTTCCTGGTAGAAGCTGCCTTAGGTGCATGGTAATTATGGCCTCTCATAAGGGCATCCTATGTGGTAGAACAGTTCGCTGTTTCTACCATTGCACAGTAAGCAGCCTCAGTAAGTCACCCTTGAACATGCTTTCCATATTCTTTGTCACTCCTCTTTTTCCTCATGTATAATTAATTGTTGACACGAGCCTTTTTTTGACTTTTTTATTCCTTTTTTATTTAAGTATTTTTCAAGTACATGTTTCTGTCTATTACTCCCATTCCATCCCACCCCCGTGCTCCCCCCTCCCTCCCATTTCCACCCTACATGAGCTTTTATTGCCATATTATTTTGGGAGGTGTAAGGTGAATTAAACCACTAACCTTATCCAAAGCTAGTGGCAGAAAGAACCCAGCCTTAAATGTAAAGGCACTCTCAGCCAACATGGAATGTTAAAAATTCTGTTTCTCTGTTCCTGGGAAGTGTAAGGGAAAAGGAAGACAGGTAAGAAAGGCAGGTGGTCAGATGCATGTACCTGCGGGCTTCCCCACTGTGGTCTGAAAGGACAGAGATAGGTTCGTTAGGTCTGACAAGAATGAACAATGAGGAATTCTCTGCATCTCCCATTAGTGCCTCTTGGTAGAGAAGAATGTGCAGGTCAAGTGCATAAAATATCACGCTTGGGGAGTGAGGAGGGAAAAGTGCTACAGAACTAGGTTGTGTAGACAGACACACCTGAGGAGTATTTCCTGGCTCCTTTCAGCCTACATAGTTTCTGTAAGGACTTCAGGTGATTCTGCACATCCTCAGAAGTGGTGGTCAGTGAAAATATTGGAGAAGTAGGTATATCACTGGCACAGGGAATCGGCTTTGTGCCAGGAAAAAGCCTGGTGTCTGAGGGCATCAGGGTGGTCCAGTGAGGCTGGAGATCAAAAGGCTCAACCAAATTTCCCAGAGGTTCGAAGCACCAGGGAAGGTGTGAGTAAGGTGGGAATGACACACCAAGGACATCTAACTGACACTGACTCAATATACAAGAGAACCACTTCCACAACCCATGCTCCAGAGTCAGAGACAAGACAGGTCCTGGGACACTTCACCAGAGGTCACATCTCAGCTGGTCACAGCTGCCCTCACCAAGGAACTCAAGTGCACAGAGAGACTGATGTATGGACCTGAATCAAATTCCATGGGAAAGAGGTTCTTTAAACCAGGCAAGCAAGACTGAGAGACCTTCAATGGAAATGTCTACAAATTCACGTAGTCTTGTCATACATACAGGGTTTCCTTTTCCCCTCTCCCAAAACCTCAGTGCTGCTAATTAAGAATATGCCATGATATAGAATAAATAAGTTGCTTATTCCTGGTATAAGTATTCAGAACAAAAGAAAAATACACTTCTGACCCGGTAACATATTTATGTATATGCTACCTAGAGTAATGCCAATCTTTTTTATTAGACTCTAAACCCACCTATATGTAGGTAGAAATTTCATACACTGATGACCACTGAATAATGAAGGGTTTAGGGGAACCCACCTATGTGTAGAGTCTAGGGGAATTGATCCACCATGCATTAAAAATATGCGACTTCCTAAAACCTTAATTAATAACAGCCTAATGTTGACCCAAAGGCTCACCCATAACATTGTCAAATAATACTCACAAGGGTAAAAAAAACAAACATACCGACCTGGAATTAACTTTTGGAGGGCGAGCCCATTGTAGTACAGGCTTCCCCCACTAGGTAAGTGTTTTAGGAACTGATGTGTATCTGGGTACCAGCTGGCAATGTTGTCAGAGGATGTGTTTGGCTGCTGTGAAATTTTTTTGGAGACTATTTCAACACTTTTGTCTATTGTATGATGGGTTATTTACAAGTCCACTTGCCCACACCTCACTGAGTGTTCAGCTCTTTTGACCCACTCTCTATATCCACCCAATATTGCCCCAAGTAGGGTTTTATTTCTTTCCCTGGATAAAAAAGTCCTCAGAGGGAAATGTTTGCCGCTGTGAAACATATGAAACCCAAAGAGGCAGAAGCACTTAAAGGAATTAAAATCGATGAGTTCCAACTTTCAGGGAAACAATGTTTCATTAAGTGCGATGATGACAATTCAAAAACATAAGAATAAATACACAATTTTTTATAAATACATTTCGGATTTTGCTGGTCTCTTTCATATTTCTTATATGTATTATATACTGTCTCTTACAACAAAGTAAGCAGTAGACAAATGTGAAGAAATCCTGAGGAAGACAAAATACATTTACAGTATTTTTTGTAAAACACCTGCATAAAAGTGAACCCATGCAGTCTAGCCTGCTTTGTTCAAGGTCAGCTGTATGTATGTACTCATCACTGTCTCATCAATGTCCAGCTCAGTGTGAGGAATGGTGTAAATGTTGAATTAAAGGTAATAACCATGATACTGACAGCCTATCGAATGTTCAAGTCAAAGAAGATCCAAGTCCAGGACATTCATGACTCAGAATTACCCTGAGTACGTCTTCAACAAAAATGATTGCATGTGGTCCCCAAAGCATGTACATAATTACGTCCATGGACTAATTATGTGTTATAGCCAGAATTATAGAGAACCAGATATGTGCCACCAGAAGTATCATACATAAATTGTGATAGATTTTTTAAATGTAATGTATCAAAGAATTAATTTCTTGCAATAGAGTTACCTGTAGCAACCCAATGAATCCCACAATGAATCCCACAATGAATGAGTCTGGAAACTGGAAGAAATCCAGGGTAGCTGAACCATAGTCACCGAGGTTTACATACTTGTTGAAATGGATACGAAAGTTTGTAAGTTGGAGATGTATTGAAATATTTGGCTACCATGCAGCCACTAGAAAGGACAATGTTGGAAGAAACAGGATAGTATAAGACTCCTTACACAGTGAAATAAAAAGTTTCCAAAGAAAGTCAAAGCACAGGTGTACAATGTGATCTGAATTATATTTTATAACATGAACATATTTACTCAATATTTGTATGTCTATTTACATACATCTGGGAAAATTTTATAAACATGAAACTGTTTATGCTGATTATCTGTAGAAAGAAGGATCATGCGGGAATTTACCTTTCATATAACTTTTTTTGCTTATGTGGTTTTTTTGTAATACACCCTGAGCATTAATGGGGAAAAATAACATATTTCCACTAGGAAAAAGACCATGCTGTGACCTAGAACTGAAGCTGCACCTCATTGCTCCTCATTGGACAGTGACCCTCACCCAGCCGGCCAAGAAATGTCAGAATAGGGACAGGTTTTCTCAGAGCTTACAGTGGGGGAACTAAGTCGCTGCATCATGAGACACAGTTAGCCTTCGACAGGAAAGGGACATTCAAATCTGTTCACTATAGAATTTTTTCCTGAACTGTACTGATAGAAAAAAAGATCAAACTCTTCTATTGACTGAATAGGTAAAGAAGGATGGCCTTGGCCAGTGTGGTTCTGAGGGCTGGGCATTGTTCCACTAAGCAAAAGGTCAATGTTTTGATTCCTGGTCAGGGCACATGCCTGGGTTGCTAGTTTGGGCGCCAGTTGGGGTTCGTGGTCAGGGCACAGAGTGGAGGCAGCCAACCGATGTTTCTCTTTCACATTGATGTTTCTCTTCCTCTCTTTCTCTCTCTCTTTTCCTCTCTCTAAAAATAAATAAATAAATTTGTTTAAAAAGAGTAAAAAAGGATCTAAAGTCAGGTGGAAAATTACCATTACACCCATCTAAATGTAAATGAAAGCCTAGGCAAAGCAAAAGTCTGGGTTGCACAGATCAAAGACAGTGAGCTGTGCCATTCAGACAAGGACATTTCATTTCATTTCTTAGTTTCCTAATTGGGAATACAGTTTCTGGGGGTGTTAGAAAAAAACAAAATCATGACAAAATAATGAAAACCAGTGCCTGTCAACACAGAATCAGAAGTGACAGGACACTGAGTGGTCATCTACTCCAGGATTCTTTCTATCAGTTTATAAGAAAACCGTTACTAGAGCATACCGTGCATCCCAAGCTCATGACAGCTGCCTCTTGCCCTTGACACTGCTTGAGGGAGGCATCCCAGACTCTGTCTCTGTGAATTCCTGTACTTACCTCCCTGTGGTTGACCCATGTGTTTGCCAGGACACATGTCTGATCCGAGTGCCTTGCAATCGCAAGTTTGAGAGACATGTGCTCTCTTTCTTGTGCACTTCTCTGTCTATGTCTGCTTGCATTTGGTGTTTCTCTCCAAAGGAAGTGGCCATCTCAGGCTAACTTCTGCTGACACTTTGCTGGAGCTCCCAGGAAATAGTGGCAAATTATGGTCAGTAAAATATCTTACAAAGTTGCTCAAATATTCCTGAACTGATTCTATTGGAGCTGAAAGATATACTTTTGACTTATAAATTGATTTATTTTTTAATTAATGCAAGCAGAGTGCAGTTAAAGGATGTATGTTGACATTCCAATCAGCAGACATGAAAGTTGAAAAACAGACTAATTTTCTGGATAAGGTAATTTTAAGGACGAGATGGAACATGGCCCTTTGTCTACCCACGAAGAATTGTGCTCAGGGGTCCCCCTGGATGAAGCTGAATTGGGGGCTTAGAGAATTCTTACTCCCCAAGACTTCCAGAAGCATGGACATGTTGTACATTTTTAAGTCTCTTCTGGAATAAGCATGTCATCATGTAAAGTAAGGAACAAAGGGAATGGTTTAAAAAAAACAGATAATGCCTTCAGAAAAGGTCCTGTATGCATGTCTTTAGAGCAAATGAGGACCTGGAAATGTGACAAGACTAGCTGTCTTTCCAAGGATTGTGCTTGAATGAGCCATGGAAGACCTCCAGGGGGTGAAGGGAGGGTAAGAACTTGTTGCACTCCAGGATGGCCCCCTGTAGTGCAACAAAGGTGAAGCTCAGGGGCTTCTCTGCATTCCCACTGTACCTGGGCCAGTGACCTAGGATAACAGGTGGGTGCTTCAGCTATCAGATATGCAAGTCATTACCTCTCTCTTCCCAAATAATTAGAATTGACTAGTCTAAGTACATAATTCAATGGGACTCATATATTTTTGCATATATTTTGGAAAGATATTTTGAAAGACACAAGCAATTACGTAGAAAAAAACGAATATTGAACTATCCTTGCATCCCTGGGAGGAATCCCACTTGGTTGTGGTGTATGATCTTTTTGATGTATTGTTGGATGCGATTGGCCAATATTTTATTGAGGATTTTAGCATCTCTGTTCATCAGAGATATTGGCCTGAAGTTTTCTTTCTTTGTTGTGTCTCTGTTCGGCTTTGGAATTAGGATGATGCTGGCTTCATAAAAAGGGTTGGGGAGTTTTCCCTACTTGTGCATTTTTTGGAATAGTCTGTGAAGAATAGAGGTTAGCTCTTCCTTAAAAGCTTTGTAGAATTCTCCTGTGAAACCACCTGGTCCAGGGCTTTTTTGTGATGAGAGTTTTTTGATTACGTCTTCAATTTCATCTGCTCTTATTGGCCTGTTCAGGTTTTCTGTTTCTTTTTCATTGAGTTTTGGAAGATTATATTTTTCTAGAAATTTGTCCATTTCACCTAGGTTTTCAAATTTCTTGGCATACAGTTCTTCATAGTAATTCCTTACAATCACTTCTATTTCTGTGGCATCAGTTGTAATCTCTCCTCTTTCATTTCTGATTGTGTTTATTTGGATCCTCTCTCTTCTTTTCTTGATGTGCCTACTTAAAGGTTTGTCTATTTTGGTTATCTTTTCAAAAAACCAACTCCTAGATTCATTGATCCTTAGAATTGTGCTTTTAGTCTCTATGTCATTTAGTTCTGCTCTGATCTTGGTTATTTCATTCCTTCTACTTGCTCTGGGCTGTCTTTGTTGTTGTTCCTGGAGTTCTTGCAGGCATCAGGTTAGGTTGTTTGTTTGAAATGTTCTATCCTCTTTAGGTAAGCCTGTATTGCTATGAACTTCCCTCTCAGGTTTGCCTACACTGTGTCCCATAAGTTTTGGGTTGTTGTGAGTTCATTTTCATTAGTTTCAAGAAGTTTTTTGATTTCTTCCCTAATTTCAATCTTGACCCATTCTTTGTTTAATGGCATACTATTCAATCTCCATGCTTCTGGGTGTTTTGGGTTTTTTCCTGTGGGGTTGGTTTCCAATTTCAGTCCCTTGTGGTCAGAGAAAATGCTTGGTATGATTTCTATTTTCCTGAAGTTGTTGAGACTTGTTTTGTGTCCTATCATGTGGTCTATCTTTGAAAATGTTCCATGTGCACTTGAAAAGAATGTGTATTTAGCTTCTTTGGGATGGCGGGCTCTCTATATATCAATTAGGTCCATTTCAATCTAGGGTGTCCTTTAATGCTTCTATCTCTTTGTTAATATTTTTTTGGAAGATCTGTCTATTTTTGACAGTGAGGTGTTAAAATCCCCTGCTATAACTGTGTTGCTGTCAATATCTTTCTTGAGGTCCTCTAGGATTTTCTTTATATATTTGGGTGCTCCTGTGTTGGGTGCATATATATTTATGACGATAATGCCTTGTGGATTCTTCCCTTGAGTATTATGAAGTGACCTTCTGGGTCTCTCTATATAGCCCTTTTTTTGAAGTCTATTTTGTCTGATATGAGGATTGCTACCCCAGCTTTTTTTTCTTGTCCATTTGCTTGGTAAATTTGTTTCCATCCTTTCACTTTCAGTCTGTGGTGGTCTTTTGACCTGAGGTGGGTCTCTTGTAGGCAGCATATGTGTGGGTCATGCTTTCATAACCATTCAGCTATTCTATGTCTCCTAATTGGTTCATGTAATCCATTTACGTTTAATGTTATTATTGAAAGGTACTTGTTCATTGCCATTTATGTACCTGTGTTCCTCTCTGTCTCTCTCTTTCCCTTCCTTTCCTTAAAGCAGCCCTTTTAGTAATTCTTGTAGAGCTGGTTTTGTGGAGGCACATTCTTTTAGACTTCTTTTGTCTTGGAAGCTCTTTATTTGGCCTTCTATCTTGATTGAGAGCTTTGCTGGATAAAGTAGCCTTGGTTGTAGGCCTCTGTTTCTCATTACTTGGAATATTTCCTGCCATTCTCTTCTTGCTTGGAATGTTTCCGTTGAGAAGTCAGTAGCCAACCTTATTGGTACCCCCTTGTATGTTAGTTCCTTTTTCTCCCTTGCTGCCTTTAGGATTCTCTCTTTGTCTTGGAGTTTTGCCATTTTAATGATGATGTGTCTTGCAGTAGGCCTCTTTGGGTTCCACCTGCCTGGGACTCTCTGTGATTCCTGGATTCGTGTGACTTTCTCTCTCCTCAACTTAGGAAAAATTTCCGTTATTACTCTTTCAAGTAATATTACTTGAAAGAGTAATATTACTCTTTTCCATTATTACTCTTTCAGAAGAACAAGGTTTTCTATCCCTTGTTCTTCTTCTTCTCCTTCTGGTATTCCTATTATTCGGATATTATTACGTTCCATATTGTCTTGCATTTCTCTTAGACTCTCCTCATTTTTTCTGATTCTGTTTTCCATTCCCTTGTCCGTCTGGGAGATTCTTTCCACCTTGTCTTTGAGCTCGCTTATGCGGTCTTCTGCCTCATCAGTCCTACTCTTCATACCTTCTACTGGGTTCTTCAGTTCAGAAATTGTATTTTTCGTTTCCTCTTGGCCTTTGCTGATGGTTTCTATTTTGTTTTTCATGTTGGTATAGTTTGCCGAGAGTTCATTGTAGCTTCCGTGTAGTTTCTGGTAGCTCGTTGTAAGCTCTTTGAATTTCCTGGCAACTAGTGCTTTGAATTCAATATCTGACAGTTGACTTGCCTCTATTTCATGTAACATTGTTTCTGAGACTTCCTCCTTTTCTTTCATTGGGGGATTGTTTCTTTGTCTTCCCATTGTTTGTGTTGCTCTTCTTGTTGGCCTCAGCTTCTTAAATCTATCTGTTCTGGTACCCTGAGTTTATGGTGTGAACTTCTGTGGTAGGATACCTGTGAAAATCAGTGGTGCAGTGTCCTGTAGTTATCTTGGTGTTCTCGTCTTCCACTACTCCTCTGGTTGGTTTCCAGCTTGTCAAACCTTTTCTTCTGGTCTCACTAGCTGCAGCAGCTTGAGGGGCTGTTAGTGTGGCTTTTCTAGAGCCTTGGTACGCTCAACTGGTCTCATCAGTACCCTCCCCCCGCCCCAAGTTTCTTACTGGTGCTGCTCTCCCACGCCCTACTGAGAGCGTATTTTCTCCCAGGCGCTCCAGCCCTTGTCTGGCATGAGGGCGCGCCCTCCCAGCCAGGCTTTCCTGTTCTCGTAGACTTGGGTGTGGACCTTTCCCTGTGTTGTGGCTGAACACACAGGGCGACTCACAATTCTCCCAAACCAACAGCAAGAGACTCGCCAAGACCGTTCGAGAGTCGGCACAGGCCCCACAAAGCAGGGAATGCTCTGGCAACTCTCAGTTCTCCCAAGCCGGCAACCTGACTCCACGGGTTATCAGAGTTTTTTGGTTTGCTTCTGAATGCTCACTCCTCTCTCTGCCACTACTGGCAGACTGATCTCTTATGGTGTTTTCCAATCTGCACCCTGCCAGATGGGGGGTGGGGGTTGCCAGTGACCACTACTCTCCCAGAGTCGTTGTTGCCCACCCTATGCTCTCAGAGACCTGGGTAGCCAGCCAGGGCCCTGGCATGGCCTGGCCTGGCAGGGGGCCTGCCACCACCTCTGCGCTGCTCCCTTGTACCTTGTTGATCTGCGTTCGTCACCTCTCCTCAACCTCTGGTCATTCAGTGTCTGCTACACTCTCTGGAGTCCTTCTTTCCTATATGGTGGGTCCCTGTTGGGCATCTATTCTGCTCCTTCGCAGATCAGCCAGGTCCTTCTCCGGTGAGTGGAGAGAAGTGAAGTCCTTTGTTCTACTCTGCCACCATCTTCCTCCCCTCCAACAATACAATGGCATTTAAGACAGCTGACAGTGGGTACCAAGAGTCTTCATGGTTCATCATGTTTTTTCAGTTTTTTTTGCTGATAATCTCTGATACACTTAAGTATTTCCCCTTGATGCAGTTTAAGTATTTAGGTTTAATTTAGCGTATAATTTGAGGACACTTTTGAAAAAGTCTCTAAACACCTTTCCCACTACTTCTTAACTGTGGTGTATCACTTCATAATTGTGTTGGAATTTCATGCTAAGTGGTTATGTAACTCACCTCAAATCTCTTACTTTAAAAAGCAAATTATTACTGATAATGTATAGCCTCTTATCATTGGCCAAACAGCCATCACAGCAATTATATAGTCTGATCTTATTCGTGAGAATGTGCTCAGTTTTCGTCATCTCCCATAGGAGTCAAGTGACCAAATCAATGAGAGAAAATGTTAATTCTGCCAAGGAATCTCAGCTACGTCCATTCTGCTTTCTTCTGCTCGTCCCCACCATCCCAGATCTCCACCTACACTGCAAAGGCAGAGAAACACAGCAGCAGAGAAAGTTCCAATGTTTATGCGTTTCACCTGACATCCTTCAGGGTTCTCTTCTTACTATTAGTTCCATCAGAGTTACCCCCTTAATCTTCTTTCCTCTGAAGTCCTGGCTCCTGCTCTTTCTAATTGAAGTTATTGATGCCTCAGAAAACATCACTGTCATAGACATATGAAGGAAAACAACCAAATATTTTCAATGTACACCCATTTTTGAAAAAGACCATTGCCAAATTTGAAATATTTCAATAATTGCTATGTAATTGGTCTCAACTCCTCTATTTTACATATTCTGCCAATACCTTGTTTTATTCAATAAAATTTTGTCTACATATCCTGATTATGAAATATATGAACTTATTTCATCTTATTCAGAATATCCCTCATGACCATATTACAAGTGCATGCACCAAGCAGAGAAGTGGAAAATGACTCATTCCTTGTGCAGCATCCTTGTACAGATGCAGCAAAATGGGCTTCCTCAGGAGAGAGTCACAGGAGAAGTTGAAGAGCTGGAAAAGGATGCCCTAGGCCTAGAGCTTGTTTCAGTATTCCTGTGCACATATCAGGTAAGGAGACACATTGGGTCTCTTTATACTCAGTTATTTTTTTATCAGTAAGGCTCTCATGAAGGTCTCTCCTTTCAGCTTCCTTCTCAGAGCAGCACTGACGTCTCTGTTCCTCAGACTGTAGATCATGGGATTCAGCATGGGATTAAAAAGGCTGTGAAACAGGAGGAGGTATTTATTTTGCTCCTGAGAGTCCCCGTGTTGGGGTCCAACATACAAAACAATGGCTATGCCATAAAAGAGCCCGACTACACATAGATGGGAGAAGCAGGTGGAGAAAGCTTTCCAGCGCCCCTCTCCTGACTTGATCTTCAGGATGACATGTAGAATGTGATCATAGGAAACCACAATTGTGGACACTACTCCCACCAGAACCAACAGTACTGCAGCCACAATCACAGCCTTGTTAAGGTGGGTATCTGCACAGGTAAGTTTGAGAACAGCTAGAAGCTCGCAGAAAAAAGTGATTCACTTTCTGGGGTCCACAGAAGGGCAATGGTAAAAGTAACAGCAAATGTACTAGGGCTGAGAGGACCCCTATAGTCCAGGAATTCACTGCCATGGTGAGGCAGACACTCCGGGTTATGATGGTAGAATACTGAAGTGGCAGGCAGATGACCACGTATCTGTTGTAGGATATCACCACCAGAAGAAGACATTCGGTGCCAGCAAAAGTCAAGAAGAGAAAAGTCTGCATCATGCAGCCAGCATAGGAGATGGGCTGGGCTGGACTCAGGAAGTTGACCAGCATCTGGGGCACCGTGATGCAGGCATAGGCTATGTCGACAGTGGTCAGGATGGAGAGGAAGAAGTTAATGGGGGAGTGCAGTCGGGAGTCGAGTGAGATGAGCCCCAGGATGATCCCATTGCCCAGCAGGGTGAAGGTGAACAACAGGAAGAAGATCCCAAATATGAGCACCCGCATCCTTGGGCTGAGCAAAAATGCCACTAGGAGGAACTCTGTGACAGAAGTCTGGTTGCCTCCCATTTTCCTGGGAGGGAACAAACGAGAGAGCTCATCAAGTCTGAGTGCCCAAGGGATGTGTTTAACATGGTAGACCTGTGTATGTCATGGATGTCATTGTCTCTTCCCTCAGAAAACATTTTCAGCGAAACTTCTTACCTGTTCATCAGTTACTAAGTGAGTACTATCTATATATGGCAAATGACAGAGAAGGAAATTTTTTCACCTTGACAAATTAAATGCCAGTGTTCTATTACACTGTTCAGTAAGTCTTTCCTTTATTTCCAAAATTCCACCACAGTTCCTAACATGTTAACACCCCTGCTCTGGACACTTTCAGCGTGGACACTTTCTGTGGACACTTTCTTCGGTCAGCAGAACTGCTTCAGAGGTCCTCCTGAGAGGAGTCCTGATTCCCAGTGCGCACAGCCACTGTGGGGAGGGGGCTGTGGGCATAAAAGTACACACACACACACACACACACACACACACACACACACACATATAGGGTGGGAAGGAGGACTTGGAGCCTGTGGGAGATGCTCCAATCAGGGGATCTCACAGATTTGTGCCTTCATAAGATGACTTGTTGTTCAGCCTTGTATTTTTTACTGACAGCATCATCTTGAATTAAGTTGAGAGCCTGGCAGGCAGACTGCCACAACTTTAGCTGCATTTAAAGGAGAGAACTTTGTCTTTTGACTTTTGTACTCAAAGATTTTCTGCTCTCATCATGCTGTTTCATGGTGAGATATTACCCATCACACACTAAACCCTATATGAATATTCATACTCTATGCCTATGTGTGTGAATAAATTATATGGTAGATATATGTAGTTACATACAAAGTTACGTGCATAGGCATATACTTATACTATTATTATATGCAAGGGTGCAGACTACTTGTTACTTTCTATATTATTTTCTAGTCTCCTTCATTAGTAAAATGGTGGTTGCATGACTTCTTGTTGGGCCATGGCCTGGGATTTAAAATTACTGATCAATAGCCAAGGCTAGAGCCTAAGCTCTAACTATATACTCATATCCTTAGAACCTTTAACATATTTTAGAGCTTAACTCTAATAGGAAAATATTATTCATCATGGACCTTTACTTTCTGTGGTTTATCAACCTTTAGGAAAGAACTTGTCCCAGGATGGGAATTCGGAGGTTTCACTTGTAATTATTAAACCACTGCTTCTGTTTCCTTGTCTGTCTGACTTCATATCCTTCTTCAGTTCCAGCAGCCATCTGAATTTCACTAAAAGAAGGATTTCAAAAAAACCCACAATTCTTGTCCTATATGAATTCTCCATTCAAATAGAATTCAAATGAATTCTCCATTCATTCTCCATTTCTCATGAGTTAATATTTTCAAGGTTTGATAAGCAACAGTGTGAAAGTTTCACCCTGCTTCAAAAGAAGAATCCGAATTCACAGCAGTAACCCTGGCAGATGATTTTATCGTAGTCCAAGAAATAACATCATATCAGGTGGAATTACCTTCATGAAGAAAGCTGGTTGTTTTAGTAGGACCAAGCTCTATGTCAGTGAGTGCTTTAACTAAGAAATTTGGATTCCCATGTTATGGGAGAAGGCGAGCAAGAAAAATGATCAGGACTCTTCCAACTACAGGATTCCTTAGCCCTAAAAGTATAGAAAAGTGTTAGCCATTTTTGTTTCAGGTTTGTTGCCACATTTGGGGAGAAAGAAGACAGCAATGCTATTTCTAAAATGTCCTACAATGAAGCACACAATAAACTTAAGCAGAAGGACCAGTGACTGCCATTTCATCTTTCTCCTTTCTGTTAAAATATCTACAACACAAAATAAAATCCCACAGACATTTACCGTATATATTCCATGTTCATCCACACATCTTGGCTGAGGACATACAAGACAATTTCTATCTGCTGGTGTACAGAACCTGCTTGGAGTGACAGGTCTGTTAAAATGACTCAAAAGATGATAATTCTCACATTCAAATAACTCACTAAATGGAAGTTCACTGTCAAATATAAAACCTTCAGGACACTCTTCTGTAACAACCTACTTTTCTGGTCAATTATGTCATGAAAACATGACTGAGTTTCATGGGACAATGGAAACACTCAAAAGAAACTCTCTCAAACAGCTAATATATCTGATCATTTAAACAAAGAATTTTTTACTAAATGTATCTAGGTAAAGATGGATATTAGATATATCTAAACAAAATGGTGACTGAGATGATCCTACTAGCTAATGCTGTACATAGTAAATGCCTACAATTGACAAACAATAACAATTCCGTTCTGCACTGTGATTCCTCATCACAGCCCTTGTGAATTTGAATAAGGAGAAAGACTGGACAACATATGAAACTTACCACAGACTTACAGCTAAAATCAAGAAAACCAGCTGAATGTGACCTGGGTGGAGCAAAAACATACTAATATAGAGAAAATATCTGTGAGTGAGTGTTGAAGTTGCCATCTCATAAGCATCTCTTAGGACAAAAGGTGCTGGAATAAGAAGACATGATTTATTCTCTGCTCCACTCCACCACCTCTCCATATACCTCTGAGTGTTTGGTGTAGAGATGGATAAAGACCCACCAGGAACACCGCCATCAGCTCCATTCCAGGGGAAAGGGGTTCTCCAGGGACTAATATCTGGTGTTCTCCACAGGGACACCTGTCACAAGACACTGGGTTTGATGGTTCCTTCATTCACTGTGGGGTCCATGTTCACCCATGTAGAAGCTCTAGAATGATTTCTGGGACTCTTTCACACATTACAGTGACTACACCTTGCATTCATTATGGCTCAATAACTCAATTTGCCCACCTACTAAAAATCCAAATAGAGTAGGTGGTATAGGGAAGCTGAGGCCCATAGGTTTTTCCCATGTTTTAGTCTTGGCTGAGTTTTATCTCACACCTGGCTGGAACATGTATCCTCTGTAATTTTTCTCTTTGAAAATATGGGAACTCAACAGGGAACAGATACCATACTGGTGTAGTACGAGAGTAGAGGCTTTCATACAACACAATAGTTACAAGGACACTGAGAAACTACCACAGGAAACACAGAGCTCTCAGATGAACTAGCAGAAGTGTGTGAGGCTGTTTTTCTACAGTTCAAGGGCACATAGCAGAGGTTAGGNGAGTTTTATCTCACACCTGGCTGGAACATGTATCCTCTGTAATTTTTCTCTTTGAAAATATGGGAACTCAACAGGGAACAGATACCATACTGGTGTAGTACGAGAGTAGAGGCTTTCATACAACACAATAGTTACAAGGACACTGAGAAACTACCACAGGAAACACAGAGCTCTCAGATGAACTAGCAGAAGTGTGTGAGGCTGTTATTTCTACAGTTCAAGGGCACAGAGCAGAGGTTAGTTGATTAGATTCTAGAAGGTCAGAGGATTCAGGGTTCATACTTGACCTCATGGGGTGAAGGGGTACCCTAGTGGCACAGTGGCACCAGCAGGGAATGACAGGGCTGGCTCTGGGAAGCTGAGTAACTAAGACTGGGCAGGGAGGCCTCTTGGCCACTTCCAAGAGCTACTGGGCAAGGCTGACAAGAAAGGGAGGCAGACAGAAAGCAGCAAGGTCCTTTTCCCTGCTCCAGGCTCCCAGTCTACTTTAGAGATCACTACCTGCACAATGTAAGCAATTGGAAGCTCCTGAAACCAATAATCTGCGCTGACTGGTGTGGTTCACTGGGTTATAGCATCATCCCATAAACAGAAAGGCCCTGTGTTTGGTTCCTGGTCAGAGGACACACTGTATTTAGGTTGAGGGTTTGTTCCCAGTCACATATATCGATTCGTATGTAAGAGGGCACTGTGTACATTTTCCTCAGAGTGAGTTTGAATGCAGAGGAAGAGGAGAACTTGGAGTTAAAGCACCTACTGCCTGAGGTGGGTTCCCAGGGTGATGAGTCACAGAGCCCCTTTTTGTCCAGACAACAAAGACAGGACACAGGGGAGCTCAGGAGACTTCTCGACCAGAGAGCTTTACACTCTGACCACCTAAAATCCACCCATTCTTCAGACACATACCCGTGGAGTCCAGAGAACAAATTACAAAGCATCTTCCCAACATTCCATGTCTTCCCTACTGAGAAGAATAAACCTGCCCTTTTGTTCTCAACTCCGGCCTTGCTATCTTTGGGTGTGAGTGCATGTGAGGGTGTGAGTGACTGGTCTGTGGTTATAGTAGAGAAGTGAGAACTCAGGAGAAATGTCAGGGTGGTCCTACTCAGCAGGATCTCGGCATAAATATGTAAGAAGCAGACAAATCTGCCGTTACAGGACATGTCATAGCACAGTCTCCACATTCCCAAGTATCTGGATTCTGAGCAGCTGATCTGAAGTGGACACTGCCTCCGTACCACTGTGGAGAAGGGTTTAAGCTTCATGATGTGGTGCCTGTGGCCCCCATGGAGCTTGTTTATGTGAGCACCTTGAAGGACTGCCTCCTCCCAAAGGAGTGAATTATCTTTATCTGTTGAGAAGTGCTATGTTTACTTGGAAACCCATAGAGATTGAAGGCTATTTTCTTATATTTAGGGCCCTTTAAGTGACTTCAAGGACACTGGATTGGCTATCCTGAGGCTGGAGTCAGTGGCCACTGCTGTTAACATTGACCTGCAATAGTAAACACTGATCTGGAACACTGCAGTTTGGAAAGAGTCTGGTGTAGTTCAGTGGATAGAGCGCGGGCTTGTGAACCAAAGGATCACAGTTCAATTCCCAGTCAAGGCACATGCCTGGGTTGCAGGCTAGTTCCCAGCCGGGGTGGCATCAGAGGCAACCATATATTGATATTTCTCTCCCTCTCTCCTTCTTTTTTCCTGTAAAGATAAATAAATAAAATCTTTAAAACAAAACAAAAACATCCATGAAACATGCTTGAAGGGCTACACACTATTTCCTTGAGTATAAGGAATTCATTTATTATCTCATTAGGTTTGTGCAATAAAATGCTTCAGTGAGTAAATTTTAAACTCTTGAATCCTGGTAATTTCTGAGATTTGACAGTGCTCAGTGAACTCTGTCACACAATTTATGTATCTGTGTTCATGTATTGCTCTGTCTCTAGTCATCCAAAGATCAAACAACAAAATCCCAGCAGCAGGGAGACTCACCTCTGTCAGAAACAGCCCAGTGCGAAGGGTGTCTATCTCCACAGTCCTGAATCCCCTACAACTGAATTCACCTCTGCTGTGCAGTTCTCCAGGTTGGGTGGCTGCTCTGACCAGGCTGCCCACCAGGGGGTGCTGGTTCTCTCCTCATGCCTCAGGTGAAAGCCTGCTGGTCTTCACCTTCTTGCATTTCACTCTTCTCTCAAATGGATGTTAAATGCTCCCCAGACCTTAGAACAGCCTAACTTACAATGTGTGCAGCTATTTGGTCACCAGCTGAAAATGCCCTTTATTCTTATTCCACCTGCCACCTGAGCTATTTACCCTCTTATTTGAAGCAGCTGACACATTTTGTGTGACATTATTTCATGTCCTACCTCCTCCACCCCAGGTTTCACATGGTCCATGTGAAAGAAATGACCCCAACACCAGCACATGGATTTCCTCTTTGACGTCTTTACATCTACATCATGAAAAACAAGAGATACAAATTTCTTATTATTGTCTCCTCTATTGTTTTCTTCTCAATCCTGGTTTCTGGCTTGAGAGGAACCCCTATTTTCCAGGTGAATGGCACCTGTAATTACGAGACTCTTCACTGTGTATGAATATGAGGAGAAGGCTCCTAGCTGTGCAGCAATCAGAGAGTTTATCTTTTCCTGTAGGGAGAAGATAACTAGGCAGACCATCTTATTATCGTTTTTGGAATGTGAACTCTCAGTAGAAACTCCAAGATGTTTTCAGTTTATCTGATTCTCAAATGGAACCTATGCCCCTGGGCTTTTCTGAAGGACCCACAAGATCTGTGGCCCCTCCAGTGTCTGGGTCTCCACCTGCAGAAGCTGCACAGGGACAGGCTGCTGCCCCTCTTCACAGGTGCATCTCTCTCCTCTGTGGGGTTTATTCCAGGTCAGAGTATGTGCTCATGAGAAATTCCCACTCAAAAGAAACTGTTTTATGCTGGGAGGTGATATTCAGTGTGAGTAGTTTTGGCCCGAGAGGACTGCAATAGACACCACTGTGGCTGTGTGCAAAAGACTGTCAGTGCTGGCTGTTCTTTTTTCCTGACTTCCACAGGGCACTGCAGGTCAGTAGAACTGGTGCCTAGATTTCCTCCTTCCCCACCTCAGGGACTGTCTGCCTTTTGTGCTATGGGCAGGGCCCTGACCTCCCTTAGCATCTCTCACACTCCCCTCCCAATGTGTGGTGGTCTGTGTTATCTAGTCTCAATGATGAGAGTGGTGACATCCAGAGCAAGATCTCTCCATGAAAAAGAACCTTCAAGGAAGCACTACACTAATTCATTTCTTTGCTGAAACCAGCTAAAATGTAAGTTTTTCCATACAGTTACTTCTTCCCTGACTATCCCAGATGATCAGCTCATGGTGATGATCTTCTGAATGGAAATCACCGTATGTGATGTAAGTATCTCTCCTATCATCCAAAGGACTGTATGAGTGCGAGACTGCTGGCCAGAGCTGGGGAAGTGTGACAAAGCTTCAGAGCTGAAGAAACTCAGAGTAACAGGACCACCCAGGTGAAAGAGCTGCTTCTGCTGACCTCATGAACTTTGTATGTATGTCACTAGTGTTTTAGTCTCACCGTGATAGTTTCTTCTCTGTTCCAGTGTGTGTCTGCTTAAGAGATTTAATCTTTTATTTTATTTTCATGTTGCTTATTTTTAATAGCAAAATGATAACTGTGGTAATGAAAATAAAAATAAAATCATAAGCACATCAAAAATAAATTAATTCATTTATGGAGATACAAAACTAAAAAATTATAAGCAAATGTTCCTACTGACTGATAATGCATTGACTTATGTTCAACAAAATTATTTTTCCTCATGTTCAGAGATTAAATATATCTCCAACATTACTTACTGTGTACAACTGTGTTTGAGTAGAATTTTGCAATACTGATGTGCCTTTCTCTCACTTTCCATAACATAGCAGTATTCTTTAATTGTAGGAAAAATTAATCTCAAAAACTTAACACACGTTTACCTAGAACATTCGCAAATGTACTGATATTTATGAAAGTGAAAATCTAGGATTTTGTCTGTTTCTTCCAGTGATCAAATTCTCACTGTGGTTTTTGTAATAAAATAGAAACCGTGTCTTGGTCAATAGACCCTGTCAAACAGAACATGCTTAACATACACATTTTTTAACTAAGAATGACAATCATCTATTTAACAAACATTTCCTCAGTGCCTATTTCATCTACAACTATACTAATTGTAATGAGACATAAAGATGTGTAACACATATAGAGATAAAAAGTTTATTATTTGGTGAGAAGGACTCTCAGCTTCAATAAGTGACATTAGATTTGAATCTCCTTCTGTCTTTGATATGTCCTGAAGTTTCCCCATATACCCTTATAGTGAGGATGTCACTGTTGTTATTGGCCAAGCCTGCACATTTGTTTTGTTTCTGAAGAGCCCCCCACAAGAACTTAGCCTAACTTTCAAGGGTAGAATGACCCTCTTTTCAGGCTGTCTGATAGCCAGCCCTTCATTGGGGCCCAGAGATGATCCAGCAGGTGGCCACCGCTCTCTGTGTTGTAAATGGCTGTACGCTACAATGTCATGGTTCAGATGAGGAAGGTGGGGTGCCCTGCAACATCCATGTGGTAGGACTGTGAGGGCAGTGGTCAGCCTAGTGTGTCAGCACAAGAGTATTTTGGAGCCATTTGCCTACACACCCAAGAGTCCACCAGCCTGAGAATGCTCAGGTAGTAAGGCCTGACTGCCCTCTCAGGAATAGACAGTAATTCTCAGCACTTTTAAAATTACCAAATTCATGCACACTCATGAGCATTTACATATGAGTGAATTAAAATTATATCCATGGTCTTAAGAGATGAAACTTGTAATTACTTGGGAACACACTGTCTGTTCCCTGAAGCCTTACCGTAAGGCCTGTCAGATGTAGAGGGTTTAAGACTTGTTCCCTGTGTTGAAGGAATTGTCCCTGACTGTCCCTGGAGGAAGAGCACTGGGGACCAGGCAGGGCTCCTGTTAATGTTGTGCTGTTTCTACATGAACTTGCAGAGACCTCAGGGGCTTTAAACTTGAGACAGAGGCCATGAATGATGGCAGTCAAGCTCTTAAAATGATTAGCGTTATGAATGCCTGCTTCTCTACATCTTGTAGAGGGTGGGTTCCATGGAACCAGTTAGGGTTAGCTTGAGAGAAAAGAGTTCGCCCGAGGCAGGATGTGTCCCTGTCTGAACTCAGGCTTCATAGATATAAGAGAGAAAAGATTATAATATCCATGAACAGCAACTACTGAGTCCTTATGTTTCTGAAAATCTGCCAAGTACTTTAGAGTGACCACACAGTTCAATATGATGACAATGTTCACTTACAGATGTGGAACTTGAAATCTGAATGGAATGTTTCCAGTCCTCTGAGTGTGGCCAAGGGATCACAGAGCATCTCTGAGAACCTTTCCAAGGTGCTACCAAGTCTGAACTGCTTTCACAATAATGCTCAGACACTTTACCTTCTTCATCCTCATTCTCTCTGCAGTGCACAGTGGGGCTTTCTGGAGGCAACATGACACTCGATGAGGTGGCAGAGAGAATGCAGATGTCAACCCAGCTGTTCTCTGCTCAACCAACACTTAAAGCTTTTTCAGAACTGTAAAACACAGCTGCTTATTTCACTATTTTTATGTTCTATGGAAGATAGGTATCATCAAAATACATTCTCTAGGTTAACATACAAAGGAAAAAGTTCTAAAGGAATTAAGCGCACATATTTAATAACCTCACTGTTTTCATTCCTACGTGAGACACACACCAACACACACACTCACATGAATAAAGTGTCTTTGGGTCCTTAGTGATTTTTCAGGGTTCAAGGGGGTCCTGTATAAAGTGACAGATGACCAGTTTCACAAGGGGCAGAGCAGGAAGCATGTGAGTCCTACTGGACATCAACCGAGATTCAGTTTCCTGTTGCTGCAGCACATGAACACAAACGTGTGCACAGGCTTCCACCAGCACTGTGTGTCCTACTGTCTCCCAGGCCCAACGGGTAGGAAGCCTGGTGGGTGAGGCTGCATCCTTGGCACATGATTTGCTGGTGGAGACAAAGGCTCGGGGCAAATATGCCCCCATAACTGTGGCCCTGCCTGTGGCCTCTCCACCTTCACCCTTCACTTCCCCCTCTGACTTCCTGCTCTGCCAGGGGCCAGGGAGAGGTCTCCTCTCAGGAGGCTCCCCTGACTGGGTTCAGCCCACCAACACAGCCTCCCTGGTTAAGGATTAGTTGGTGGGCAACATCCCTTTTGTATACTCCACAGACCAGACCTGGACTAGATGACCAGTGGGCTGGAGACTTGAAAGGCCTTCTACAGAATCCCACCTGCCAAGTGAGTTTTTTCTTACCTGCTGTGCCTTGTCCCCACTTTTAAATCATGCATTGGTCCTTGGGAGATTCCCCCTTCACCAGTGTGTTCGTTATAAGTCCACCTGCCTCCAGAACTCCCTCCCCCAAACCGTCCCAGCAACTCTGAATCCCACCTCAGAACAACACAATTTCCATTCCTGGGCCTCACTCTCAGGTATGGGATTAGAATGCTTCAAGTGTTGCTTCATTTTTAATTTACATAAACCTACCTGCATGATCAGTTGGTTGCACAGTCCACCCACATGACCTGTGGACTTTATACAGCAAAATGGCCAGACCTACTGGACATTGGTGTTTAAGGGGCACATAGACAACAGATGCAATCATGGCTTATTTAGTATAAGAAACAAGGTCCCAGCATGGCTCTGCACCACACCTGGAGGAGCCACTGGGGGCCCAGGATAACTCAAGGTGACAGCTGTATCCTAGAAAAGCCATGACATACATTTCCATAGTTAGGTGCTAACTTGATTGGTACCTGCTCCCCTTTGAGATGAGTAATTCTTACCTTTTGACAACCTGTGCTGAACTCACAGGCAGAGAAATGAGCAGATAGTAAGTTACCACCTTCCTTGGCCTCTATTTTCCACTGGTGCTACATTCTAAGGCATTCTTAACACAATCTTCCTATACTTTTGACCATCCAGATCAGTATTCCAAATGACTTACATACGCAAGGCAGGTGGAACTTCCTAATCTGCTCATTCCCAGGGAACAGATCTTTTTCTAAAGACTTTTCCTCCTATTTAAAAGGAAACTCAGCATGTCAGGTGATGCCATAAGACCCACTCCTCTATCCCAAACCCTTTTGTTCTGTTTTGTGGGACAGCCCACCATGCTTGTTATTTCTGTTGTATATCAATGGCAGGAGTGCAGTTGCAAGGTATGTTTTGGCACCCCAGAAAAATGGGGTCCTCTATAATATTACTAGAGGTGTGTTATACCAATCTCAGCATACCTTAGTCTGGTTATACCACAAGGCCTCCTGGAAAGTGTCTCTTGCCACACAGAGCCCCTTCCCAGGGAGTTTGTACCTACCATGTGAAGTCCATGTTTTCTCCCCATGTAACCCATTGTCTTATGCTGTTGTGTTCAATAACATTCCCCCACAGAAATAAACACTTACCTGTGCCCAGTACCCTAGGTGATACCTTCGTTCCATTAAAGCAGGGGTGTTTCTTAGCATGTGATCATCAAGGTGCACAGTTTCACCATAATCAGACATATGAGAATTGAAGAATGGATGGTCCGAAGGCCAGGTGGAGAGTGGTTCCTGAAAACCTCTTCTCAAAAGAGAGCCTGTGCAGCAGAAGCAACCTAAAATCTAGGAGTCGAGAGTTACTGCTACTTGGCAGAATTCTGCCCTGGCACCAACAAATGATCCAGTTTATCATCCTGTCATGTGACCAAAATGTATCCCAGTAAAGGCTACTCAGAACTGCATACTTCCACTTGACCTTGGCAGCTTCTAAGCAAGGTTGTCTGAGCAAACGTGTGACATCACCAGTCTGTGAGTCTGGCATAACTGTGCTAAGAGACAGTATCATTCTGCAGGGGGGAGTCTTTCTTGAGGCTGTGATGTAATGTTAGATTTTCTTACCACCCATTGTTTACCCTCAGCTCCCCCTCCTCCTCCTCCCCACTTATCCCTGAGTTTCACACAGATTCCCTCCTTTGGAAGGGATACTAGGCTCAGCCTGTGCTGTTACTGATCACTGGCAGCTGAGCATGTGTCTCTCATTCCAAACACATTCCCAGAGGGTGGGGTCACACAGGGGCAGACTGGTGGGCCACCTCACCCACCAGGCATCACAGCTGAGTCACTGTCACTTTAGTGTTGCCAGATGTGGTGAAAACACATTAACCCCAGTTGCCATCAGGAATTCTGGCCCAAATATTTTCAGGTAGAGCTACAGGGTCTTCCTTAGGGATTAGTCCTGCTTCTGGGAAAGGGAAACAGAAGGTTGGTATAATGTGAAGGAGAACTGCACAGTGGAACCTGCATCCCCCACACCCCTTCCCTCAAGTACCCCCAGAACAGTGGAGGCATCGTGAGCATTATATGATAGTAACTTTCATACAACACGATGGGTACAAGGATACTGGGGAACTACAACAGTAAACACGAGTTCTGAGATGAACTAGCAGAACTTCGTGAAGCTGCCAACACGAAGGGCACACAGCAGAGGCTAGGTGCTTAGTCTCCAGAAGGACCGAGGAGTCAGGGATCGGACATGATTCTATGAGGAGAATGGGCGCCCCACTGGCACTGTGGCCCCACTACGGAATGACGAGGCTGGCTCTGGGAAGCTGAGTGACTTCGGCTGGGCAGGGGCCCCTCACTGCCACTGCCAAGAGCTGTTGGCAAGGCTGACAGTAGCAGCGGGGAGACAGGAAGGAGCAAGGTCCTTTTCCTTGTGACGGACTCCCACTCTCTTAGTGGGAGGTTGCCGGTTTGTCCCAGTTGTCACACATACAGGGGGCAAACAAAGGATGTTTCTCACATTTATGTTTCTCTGCCTCTCTCACTCCCCTGTCTCTAAAAAAAAACAATAAACATGGGCTTCGGTGAGGATTAAAAAATAAAAATCATTAGTCCAAATGTCCCACATAGGTTAAGAAAAGTGGTAAACTGGATACCATATGCAAGGGTCTTAAGTTTATCAGTAAAGAACTACATCCACATTACTAAGAGCCCATTAAGGGACAAACACAAGAATTACTTAAAAACACTAATGGGAAGGTGAGGTGTAGATGGATGGAAAAAGAGGTTTGCTGATTCCTTACCTTGAAGCAAGCGTGCCAACTACTCACCAGCAGCACTGTGAGCCACAGGCCTTTCCTCTGAGGTCCAATCTATGTCACACTGACAGCGAAGATGCACAGGAGAACAGGTGCTGCTAACTAAGGGTGGATGACCAGAGGGAAGGAGGGCTCAGAAGTGACAGCCAGTCAGTAAAAGTCAGACTTTTGCTACTTTCTGATGTATGCACGCATAAAACAGACTGATAATGGGATGTTCTTCCGGGACTGGTTAGGATGGCTGGGTGAGATGTTGGATGGTGAGTGCTATTGATGTGTAGTGCACAGCACTGAGTGAGGGATGGACAAATACTGTAGCTTTTCTCATAAAAGCCCATCTGATCTTCATGTTCAGTGATCTCTCCTCCCCACAGGAGCTAACTAGGAGTTGGTTGGCCTTTCATAATCTTCTTTTATGATGTAGTTTTTAAAATAAAGACAGAGATTAATTTGGAGAGGTTTTTCTTACACCTTACTCTCTTTAGGATGTGAGTGTATTTCTTTGTTTTTATTTCACATATGTTTCCATTTCAGCACAGTTGGTGTACAAGCTAGTACTGGTTACATTGTTTTGCATGTAAATATAGTGATTTGACATCTTCAAATCTTCCTACAGCATGAAACACAATTTGTAAAAGTTATAAACAAGCATCATCCTACAATCTGACAACGAATACTATACTATCATATGTCATAGTTTCCACAATGTACTGGGTATACGTACCATGATTGCAGTTTCATAACATTTTAAAATATTGGTTCATATTTTCCATTTAAATCTTATAATAAGTCTTTCTTGTATATCTCGGAAGTCTACAGAGTCATCATTTTAATGACTGTATAAAGTGCTCTCTGAGTTAAAATGGAATAATTGATCACTTTATCATTGTGTTAAATAGGAGTTTACAACTTTCATATTTAAGATAATTCTAGTGGGGACAAAAGAGTCACATTCAGTAATTATATCTCCTCAGGTGAAGGGCACATACTTGTTGTTCTGATCAAGTCTGCTCACTCTCAGTGTCAGATGCAGAAAGACACTGGAGGCAAGAGGCCACCCACACCTCAAAGCGGGTTACAAAGTACACTTTATGGTAACACCCTCAGAGGTCACCTAGGTGTGTGGGACACATCCCCAACCACTCTGTTTGAGAAGTAGAAGGAATGAGTAAACATCAAAATCTGCCATCAAGGCAGATGAGTGAAGCACACTGTACTAGTCACGTACAGCATCTGGTAAAATGCCCCGTGTCAGAATAAGCATTCTCATGATGTAAATGACACAGACTTGGACTAACCAGCGTGCAAGTGCTGGTGAAAGACACTGGAGAACATGGAAACAGTCTGTACATCTACATAATTCACATCTCAAGGCTCAAAAGTTCCTGGGCACCATGAACAGCCCAAATTGTTTCTGTGAGTCTCAATGCCCAGTTCTGCCCTGTGGTAGGTAGTGGCACAGCATTTTACCCCCAAATATGGAAACAGTGTGAAAGGCTCCTACACCAAGGAGGTAAAGTAAAAGAAGGCAATCTATTTAGTACCTGCATTTGTGCCCAACGACCTCAGAAGCAAAAGCACTTGAAAGTCACACAGGTTCCTGCCTTCTTGGAGCTCCTCTGGGAGCTGCAGACACTCTTCTCTATTTCTGACTGAAAAATAATGGGGAATTCTCAGAAAAAGGGGTTTTATTCCCCACTGGGCTTTACCTAGTTGGCAGCCTTGGGGTCTCACTGGAAGGTGGGGCTTTACAAGCAGCCCCCTGCCACAAAGAAGGAGGCAGACCAACTCTCTTTTCCTGCTTCTGCTCTCGCCCCTGCAAGACACACAGTCACAGAGCACTGCTCTGAGATGACCTCACTCATTACAGAACCCAGATACACTGTGCTGTTTGGATATTGTGCATCCCAGCACTGCCCTGTTCCCCTAACCTGGTCCAGGTGAAACCAAAAGGAAGAAGGTTCATTGTGACAATGAGTAAGCTTCTGGCATTAACCTTGATATTTAGGCTTCTCCCCTCTGTAATCTGGGTCCCATGAGTTGCAACACAGGTGGCATGTAAGCACTCAGAAGAACTATCAGGGTTCAAGTGACAACTGAAGTTGTTGATGTGCTGTAGACAGCTAGTTATGGAGGAACTGGGGGTGGCCTGGGGACTCCAAAGTGTGGTCAAGGTGTCCTCATGAGGCTTCTTAGAACCTGGCTGAGGGAGTGTTTTCCAGGGGACAAAGCATTGGAGGTACCCTCTAATCTCTACCCCGAAGTGGGAAGATTTAAAGTCCAGCCTTTCCAGGGAGGGGAGGAAAGGACCCAATGCAAGGTGGCTTCCCTCAAAGCTTCATGCCTCTTCTGGGACCAGGAGAGGATCTGCTACCTACGACATTATCATATTTATTTGTCCTCTGCTGCACTCTCATACTCAATTTAATGGAGTCAAAATGTTATTTTGGAAATATCGTATCAATAAAGCATGCAGTGTACAACTAATTCATTCCTTACTGTGTGATTCCTGACTTTCTGGGATCATGACGTGAATTGGAAAAACTGAGCAGTTAATCAAATTTTGGAACATGTCCACCTGTGCTCTAAGTCCACATCTCCACACTGATTAGAAACACATTCAGGAACACCACAGATGCCTTCTGATCATATGAGAAGCCTGGGACATACTAGGCAACCCATAAATATTGGCACCTATTTTCTTCCCTGTTTGTTTGATGTTACAGGCGATCTTCAGAGAATCTGGAACCTGATACACAGGTGACAAAACTAGTAGCCAACTGACCCTGTGAAAACAGTAGTTTAGGACACAGTTTTCCAGGTTTGACTTCATCTGACCATCAAGTATAAAAATAACAATTTTAAGACAATAAGTAATGAAATATTAATGTTTATGATACCAAACCAACTATAACCTTGGGAAATAAATCACCTCAAAATGACATGTTTTGATTGCATTATAAAGGTGACATTCTTGTAACTTCTAAAAGTGATCAGAGCATGAAATGCACATAGACAAAACACAAATATACACATAGGACATTGACACACACAAAACAGGTAGCTCTTAACTACAATAAAGATGTTCTCAGGTATGCACATTATCCATCAGAACTGGGCACTTCCTGTCATCACAGCTCTCTTTTCAAACTGCATTTATACCTCCTATGTTTTAAGCAAGGTTCTCTAGAATTTTGATTATACTTTCTATCTGAAAATAGAATGAGTCAAAACCAACACACCGATCATTTAGATGAATTCCAAATGAAATTATGGGAAATTGGTTTTCAAGTCATTGGTTTTTCACCCACATGGTAAATGTCCAATTAAAGAAAAAATGGATATTCAGAAAGTCATGGTAGATATATAATTGATGGAAATAATTATCATTTGTAACGAAATATATTTATCGAGTACTGTGTGTTAAAGGTAAAGAGTTTGATGTTTTCCTTTGCATCTTGAAAACAAGAGAATAAAGAATTGACTATGGCTTTTTGGGCAGAGCCTGAGATATGGACACTTCAGTTTGTAGGTGCCTGGGTTATCACTGTGAGAGCTATGACTGAGTGAGGGGAATGTATTCCTACAGTTTGGAGAAATACCTTCAAAATAGTTCAATTCCATTTTCTCTGATGTTGGCTTCCTTGAATCATATTGTTATTTTTAGGCATTTCTCAGATTTTTATATCCTCACCCAAGGACATGCTAATTGATTTTAGAGAGAGGAGAAAGGAGGGGCAGAGAGAGAAGAAGAGAAACATCCATTAGAGAGAGAAACATTGATGGGTTGCCTCTCATATTCACCTTGACTTGGGACTAAACCTGCAACCTTTTTATGTGCCTTGAGTCGGAACTCAACCCATGATCTCTTGGTTCATGGGATGATGCTCCAGCCAACTTAGCCACCCAAACAAGGCTTCTCAGATGTTGGAAAAGAGGAGTGGGGCATTTAATTTGAAGACCCAAAACCATAAAAATTCTAGAAGAAAACAGGCAATAAAATCATGGATATTTATTCTAGAAATATTTTTGCTGGTATATTTCTTCAGGCAAATGAAACAAAACAAGGACTAAACAAACTGAACTCCACCAAACTGGAAAGTGTTTGCACAGCAAAAGAAACCACCAACAAAACAAAAAGACCACCCAATGAATTAGAGAACATACTCACCAAAGGTATATCTGATAACACACTTACAATGTGCTAAATCTACAGAGAACTCAGGCAGCTAAACACTAATAAAAAGCACTACAACTAAGAATTGTCAAAGGACCTGAGTACACACTCCTCCAAAGAGGACTGACAGATGGCCAATAGACAGAAGAAAAGATGCTCAATGTCACTGACTTCTAGAGAGATCTAAATGAAAACCACAGGGTAAATCATCTCACACCTGTGAGAATGGCTATCATCAGTAAATTAACAAACAACTAGTGCTGGTGAGGATATAGAGAAAAGGGAACCCTCCTCTACTGTTGGTGGGAATGTAGCCACTGTGGAAAACAGTATGGAGTTTCCTTGAAAAATTAAACATGGAACTGCCTTATGACCTAGCCAATTCACTTGTGGGAATATATCCAAAGAAGCCTACAACACTACAGTGAAAGAATATAAGATGAGGCACAAATAGTATTATAAAACTTTATTACAGAACCTCTTATCACAAAATCATAAGCATGTAATTCTGTAACATAACAATATCACACCCATGCACCACGTGACATTTTAGGTGAAATGTTCAAACTAAAACTACAGATTATGACATTCATATTATTACCCTAGCAACCACACTTCTGCCTGTATACGCAGAACCTGTATGTGCAGTCCAATGCTCATTACAGTGTTGTTGATAATAGCCCAAAACTGGAAGGAGCTCAAGTAACCATCAGTAGAGTAGATGAGGGGATAAAAAAGACATGATACATTTACACCATGAAATACTACATGGCCACAAAAAGAAAGAAAATTTTACCCTTTGACAACATGAAAGGACCTGAAGCGCATTATACTATGTGAAGTAAGCCAGTCAGAGAAAGATCAATACTCCAGGCTCTCATTTACATGAGGAATGTAATGAAGAAGAAAAACTAGCAAACAAAAAAGAAACAAACTCATACATACAGAAAACAGACTGACAGCTGTCAGAAGGAAGGGGTCGTGGCCTGGGGAAGAAAGGTAAAGGGTCAACTTCCCCAGCATCCTTTCTCGCCACATTCCTTTTCCCCCTTGACCACTCAGCTCTGTCACACTTGTCCCATGCTGCTTGCTGCTACTGCAGTCATCTTCAGTTGAGTAGTTCAGACACTATAAGAATATTGGCGGAAAAAATTTCAAAAATTTCAAGAGGGGATTTAAGCTTGCTCTGTTAGAAATAATCATAACCAAAGAATAAATGTAAACTTTGAGTAATGCTCAAAATGTTTACCTCTAGAACCATTTAAACATTTACTAATACATCTCCTGCTTTTGACCTTTAAAATATTTGGGGATTTTTTTTACATAGCTTCTTTTGCAATACACATTTTGCAAACTTTTTTGCTTTGCTACTAAATTATTTCACCAATGAATTTAGAGTTTTTTAACCTTTCATTGCATTCACCACACAACTGGTGAGGCACATTCATATAACTGTGAAGTATCTTTTTATTAAAATTTCAGTCCACTTTGGAAGGAATCTCATAGTGCATTACTTTTACTGTGCATACTTTCCAACTACCACAAGGTGATAAGAAATAAAATATCTAAGTACAGAGAAGTGTGTTGATACAATTTCCTCACATTTAATTTCTTGCCCATATAATATTCCTAGTTTGAGAAAATGAGAATTCAATTTTTTTAAGAAAGGAAACACTAAAAATTCCAGTAATTTAGTAGTCCCATTTTAACTTTAAAAGCTATGCTCTTTAATGGAATTTTACCTTATACTCAGGGTAGAAGTTGAACAATTACTATTTGTATAGGAAACTTGTAATTCAGAGAACTCTCTGAATTTTCCATTCACCTGGACCTCACCTGTAGCATCCTACACAAAGCAACCTTCACCTGAGCATTTCTCAGGCTGTAGATGAGGGGGTTCAGCACTGGATTAAAGAGACTGTAAAATACAGATAGAATTTTATTCTTCTCCCCTTTTTGACTGGAATCAGGGACCATGTAAACCACCATGGCACAGCCAAAGAAGAGCCCGACCACACAGAGGTGGGAGGAGCAGGTGGAGAAGGCCTTCTTCCGGCCCTCCCCAGACTTTATCTTCAGGATGGCCCGGAGGATGTGCATGTAGGAGACCAGCACCAAGCAGAGGGGCCCGACTAAGACCAAGATAGAAGCAGCAAAGATGACCATTTTGTTGATCCAGGTGTCAGCACAGGCCAGCTTGAGGACAGATAAGAGCTCACAGAAGAATTGGTTTAGTTCCCGAGACCTGCAGAAAGGCAGCCTTTGAAGGAGAAGCACATGTATAAGAGCCAGGACAAATGCCAACGACCAGCACATGGTGGCCAGGACTCTGCATACAGTCCAGCTCATGATGACAGTGTACTGGAGGGGGTGGCAGATGGCTACATACCGATCGTAGGACATTGCCACCAATATCAGGCATTCAGTAGGAGCAAGAACCAAATACAAAAATGTCTGCATGATGCATGGGACAAAGGAAATGGCTCTATTCTGGGTCATTAAGTTTGCCAGCATCTTGGGGATATTGTTGGAAGCAAAGGACATGTCAATGATGGCCAGGTGGGAGAGGAAGAAGTACATGGGGGTGTGTAATCTTTGGTCCAGACAGATGAGAACAAAGATCATGCCATTTGCCAACAGACTGAAGGTGTAGAGCAGAGAGAAGACCCAGAAGAGGAGAACTTCTGTCTCTGGGCTGAGCTGCAATCCCAGCAGCACAAACTCTGTGGCCCATGACCGGTTTCCCCCCATTCCTTACAGAGAGCTGGTCAAGAACAGAATTGGGATAAAGATCAGGACTGGAGAATCAATACAAAGTGGAGTTCATCTCAATGTGAGCTCAGAGAAAGGTTGTATCCTTGTCACTCCTTGAAAGCTTCCCCTTCTCCCCCAAACTCGTTACCTGTTTTTAACTTTCCTATGAAATAAATTGAAACTTATAGAAAACAGTCAAGAAGTATGCAAAGAACTTTAATATAACCATATGCCCAAATTTACAAATTTTACTATTTATTTCATATTTGCAGTATAATTATTTTTCTATATTATTAAATGTGAGTATTGCCTTTTTGTGAAGCACTTGAGATTAAAACATAAATAGACATGATACCCATTTACCCTTAAATTCCTCTTCTTTTTCTACCAAAACAAAGACATTTAGTAATGTAACCACATTATCATAATCCCGCAATTTGATAAAAACCTGATTCTTTAATCTATCATGTTCTCTCTCTACTTCCCTCACCAAGGGCCCAATCCAAAATGACATATGAGATTTGACATAATTTATCTTTAGTCTCCTTTCACCTGAATTAGTCGCTCTGTCTTCTTTTACCATTCCTGACCAGTGAATTTTGGAAGATTGTAGTGAAATTCTTCCAAAAGGAACTGCATGCAGCTCCTCATTGTTTTAATCAGATTATTCAATTTCTGCAGGGAAATTAAGTATCTTCCTTTGTGCTTCACCAGTAGGTGCATGAGGTTCAGTGGTCCATCATCTGTGACACTCACTCAGATCGCCTGGTGAACATGGTGTCTCCCGAGTATCTGCATTATAGTATCATTATCTTTTTCTCTCATGTAATTTCTGGAGCAGCCATTAAAGTTACTACATAATATTCTTTTCCTCATAGAGCTTCTCAGCCACTAATTTCAGTGCCTGTTGATTATCTTGTCTGACTCGATTGCTAGTACTGATTATTGCGAAACATGCTGTTGTTACTCCATCACTGCTGTTGCATTTATTGGTTGTCAATTTCTTCATAAGGAAAGGCTCTATCATCTACCTACCTATCTATCAACCATCTGTATATCTTTATTCATCTGCATCTACCATTTTTCTATCAGCATCAATTTTGTAATCAAGGGATTATAATTATTTCTTCTCTTTATTTATTCATTCTTACTTATTTTAGGTCTAAACCCACCAAGCTTACCCTTTTGTTTTCTAACACATCTCCATAGTTTTTGAGCACTTCCTTACTTCTGATGGCTGTTTCACACTTTTCTCATACATTCCCCACTCAAGCCATGGACACACACACTTCTCCAAAAGGGTGTGATTATTCTAGGGAAGAGTCTTACTTATAAACCAGTATCTTAATGTCAATAACTTATACTTTTATCATGATTTCTGCCACATTTCTTATGTCCTCTTTTAAAACAGCAAGCACAAAATTTGGCAAGGAATACAAATTGTTCCTGGCATAACAGATTCGCAAGTTTCTGAACATTGAAAACAGCTTAACTGACTTCCCTTTTATAGAGTCAAATCTATTTCACTAAGTTAACATTAACGTTGAAGAAAACAGTCAATATTATTTGGTAGTTTATTTTTAGGCAAGATATATATTTGTAACCAATACCTTATTAATTATCAAGTTTATATTATTTTTATTACTACTCAGAAAATCACAGAGTTGCACAGTCTAAGATTAAAGTTTAAGAATATGGGTCATTGTGTGACTATGGTGGTTCTTACCTTTTATGAGTTATTGATGTGAAGTTTGAACATTTTCTTAAGAAAACACTAAGAGACTCTATTTAAGTGGAAAGAGGTAATACCCTGAAAAAAAAAACAAATAGGCATTATTAATAGTGTGTGTATGTACAGAATATTATTTGCCACCTCCAATGCTAACCACCAGGTCGGCTGACACAGTCACGGCTTGGGGATGCCACGTCCAATGCTAACCAGGTCGGCTGACACAGTCACGACTTGGAGATGATGGCTTCACAGAAGCGTTTTCCAGCAGGACGGACGTGGCATTAGTGGATATATGGTGTTGCTTTTATTCTTACTGTTTCTTAGTATTCTAACCTTTGCACTTCTGATAATTTGGAATCTCCTAGAATTAATGACCACTCTCAGAGAAAAAACAACAGTTGGCTCAAGTCCTAAGCAATATCACCCTGGCTGAATTAAGGCATCGTACTTTACTTATTTGTTCCTGTGAAAGCCACCCAAGAAAGAACAGTTCAGGGAAAAATATGTATTCCCACAGAACTGCCTCATAGAATAGCAAAAACCCCTTTAGAAAATAGCCCCTGATTGTTAAAGAGTTGTTAGAGTAACAGCCCCTCATTTACCTTGAATAGGAATATATATCAGTTAGAATTAGACAGGCATAAAAACAGAAGAAGCTGGTTAGCTATTACAAACTAAGCACTTAGAAACAACTACCAAGAAGTTAGAGTCCTCAGTATACAAAAAACATTTTAGACAGCAAGATAGATAGCTAAGTTAGATATTACAAAGGCTTATAATGAATTTCCTAACCTCTGCTCGGTCTAAGCATACCTGTTGCCCATGACAATTTCTGAGAACTTTAATAAACAATAAGACATTCAAACTGTATACATAGAACTATTTCAAATTGTCTGATTAATGGTTTTCCTGGTCAAAATAACTTTTGTTTAACATAACTAAACCTATGGGAACTTTCATACTTTTCCTGGTTACCTTTGTATTGATTTTATCTGCTTAACTGATCATGCTGTACACCTGTAAATGTTAATCTATGCCAAAAATGAAAATATAAAAAATCAGCTTGTACTTGCAATAAACGGAAGAGTGCTTCACCTGCCTTTGAGCTGTGTAGTTGCCTGTTACCCAGCGCCGACGCCCACTCTCACCTGAGGACCCTTAGATGAGCTGTGGCTGGACCGCAGCAATTATTTTACTGTACATTTTCATATGTATTATGAATTTAAAATTTGTTAACCAATAGTAAAATTTGTTAATCAATGTTGCTGGTTTACCACTTTTTTCATTTAGAAAAATATCAGAAACTATTTCCCATGTCAAAACATCTATGAAACATGTTGTGAAGAGCTGCACATATTTCTTTGAGTATATGTATTTTATTTATTATCTCATTTGGTTTGTGCAATATAATGCTTCTGTGAACAAATTTTGAACTCATGAATACTTCCGTTAAATTCTGAGATTTGACAGTGCTCAGTTAAAGCTGTCACACAATTTATGTATCTGTGTTCATGTACTGCTCTGTCTCTAGTCATCTAAAGATCAAACTACAACATCCCAGCAGCAGGAGACTCAGCTCTGTCAGAAACCACCCAGTGGGAAGGATGTCTAACTCCACAGTCCTGAAGTCCTTACTTCTGAATTCACCTCAATTGTGTGGTTGTCACGCTTGGGGGGCTGCTCTTTCTTACCACGCTACCCGCCAGGGGGCACGGGTTCTCTCCTCACACTCAGGTGAAAGCCTGCTGGACTTCACCTTCCTTCGATCTTCAGTTCACTCTTCTCTGTGATGGATGTTAAATGCTCCACAGAGATTAGAACAGCCTGACTTGCAATGTGTGAAGCTATTTGGTCACCAGGCTGTACATCATTCTTACTCTCAGTCTACCTGCCACCTGAGCTATTTACCCTCTTATTTGAAGAAACTGACACATTCTGTGTGACATTATTTCATGTCCTACCTCCTCCACCCCAGGTTCCACATGGTCCCGTGAAAGAAAGGACCCCGACACCAGCCTTTGGATTTCCTCTTAGATGTCTTTACATCTACATCATGAAAAACAAGAGACACAGATTTCTCGTTATTGTCTCTCTAGTGTTTTCTTCTCAATCCCAGCTTCTGGCTTGAGGGGAACTCCTGTTTTCTAGGTGAATGGCCCCTGTAATTACATGACTCTTCAGTGTGTATGAACATTGGGAGAAGGTTCCTACCTATGCAACAAGTACAAGTTAAACCATTCCTTTAACACAATGAACATCAATTAACCCCTCTGCCCACAGATGATGCCACTGCACCACACAGGCCTTACAGTGAGGTTTCAGAGGGGTGGACAGTGCATGCCTAAGTAATGTCAAGGTTCATCTCTTAAGACCATGAATATAATTTTAATTCACACACTTTGTAAGGATTATGTGGGTGGATGATTTTGGGAATTTTAAAACTCCTGAGAATGACAGTCTATACCTCGGAGGGCAGTCAGGCCTCAGTAACTGAGCATTCTCAGGCTGGTGGACCCTCATGTAGGAAAGCAAATGTGTCAAACACACACATGTGCTGTCACACTGGGCTGACCGTTGCCCTCACACTTTTACCTCAAAGGGTGTTGCAGGGCACCACACTTTCCGCATCTGATCTGTGACATTGTAGGATGTAGCCAGTTACAACAGAGAGAAAGGTGGATACCTGCTTGATTGTCCTTGGATCCTATTGAAGGGCTAGATGTCAGAGAACCTGAAAATAGGGTCTTTATACTCTTGGGAGTTAGGCGATATTCTTGTGGGGGGCTCTTCAGAAAGAAAGCAAAATACATGTTTAGCCAATAACAAGAGTTACAACAGTCATATTCTCACTATACGTGTATGGGTAAACTTCAGGACATAACAAAAATAGAAGGAAATACAGATAAAATGTCACTAATTTAAGCTGAGATTCCTTCTCACCAAATAATAAACTTTGTATCCCTAAATGTCTGACACACCTTTATGTCTCATAAGAATTAGTAGAGTTTTAGATGGAACAGGCACTCAGTAAATGTTTGTTAAATAGATGACTGTCATTTTTAGTTAAAAAAAAGGTGTGTATGTTAAGCATCTTTTGTTTTCCAAGACTATTGACCAAGACATAGTTTCTATTTTATTACAAAAGCACAGTGAGAATTTGATCACTGAAACAAACAAGCGAAGATTTAGATTTTCACTTTCAGAAATATGAGTATGTTTGGAAGATTCAATGTAAATGTGTGTCAAATTTGTGACATTAAATTTTCCTGTAATTAAAGAATATTGCTATGTTTTGGAAAGTGAGAGAAAGCCACATCAATATTGCTAAATTCTACTCAAAGACAGTTGTACACAGTAAGTAATGTTTGAAACATATTTCATTTCTGAACATGGAGAATAATAACTTTATTGAATATAACTCAATGTATTATTAGTCAGTAGGAACATTTGTTTACTGACTTCTTAGTTTTGTGTCTCCATAAGAGGGTTATTTTATTTTAGATGTTCTTATCATTTTATTTTTATTATGACAGTATATTTTGCTATTAAAAATAAGCAATATAAAAATACGATATAAGAGAGATAAAATCTCTTAAACAGACACACACTGGAACAGAGAAGAAAACATCACGGTGAGAATAAAACACCAGTGGGGCACACACAAATGTTTGTGAAGTCGGCACAAGCAGCTCTTCACCTGGGTGGTCCTGGGACTCCGAGTTTCCTCAGCTCTGGAGCTTTATCCCACTTCCCCAGCTCTGGCCAGACGTTTCACACTCATTCTGCACTATTGGATGATCGGAGAGATATTTACATCACACACTGTGATTTTTAATCTGACAATCATCACCATGAGCTGATTACCTGGGATGGTCAGGAAAGGAGTAACTGTATGGTAAACTTACATTTCATCCAGTTTCAGCAAAGAAAAGATTTACTTTCCTGCTTCCTGGAAGATTTCATGAAAAGAACTTGCCCTGGACATCAATCTCGTCATTCAGACCAGGTAACACAGACCAGCCCTAACCTGGCTCCTCAGAGCCTTACTCAGACAGAAAGCCTGGCTATAAAGCCCTGGCTGAGACAGTGTGCTGGCTCTGACCACCAATGCACAAGCACATTGGGAGGAGAATGTGACAAGTTTTTAGGGTTGTCAGGACCCTGCCGACAGCACATGAGGCAGACAGCCCCTGAGGTGGGGAAGGAAGAAATCTAGGCGCCAATTCCACTGACCTGCATTGCCCTGTGGGAGTCAGGAGGAAAGAGCACCCAGCAATGCCAGTCTCGTGCACACAGCCACAGTGGTGTCAGCTGCTGTCTTGTCCAGCCCCAGCTACCTATGCTGAACATGACCTCCCAACATAAACATAAACATGACCTCCTAAACATAAACATAAACATAAATATAAACATAAACATAAACATGACCTCCCAGCAATCTCTTCAACATGGCATTTTCTCATGAGCATTTCTCTGACCTGGAATAAACCCCACAGAGGAGAGAGATGCACCTTTGAACAAGGGCAGCCACCTGACACGCTTCAGCTTCTGCAGGTGGAGATCCAGACTCTGGAGGGGCTGCAGGTCTTGCTCTGGGTCCTTCAGAGAAGCCCAGGGGCATAGGTTCCATTTGAGAATCAGATGAACTAAAAACATTCTATAGTTTCTACTGAGAGTTTAGATTCCCACAACGATCATAAGATGTCCTACCTAGTTATCTTCTCCCTACAGGAAAAGTAAAACTCTCTGATTTTCTCTATGGAGGAGAGGAAAGATCGAGTCTGACTGTCCCCAGGGAAGAGAGCTGGGGACCAGGCAGGGTGGCCATTAGCTGTGTGCTGATTCTCCATGAACTTGCAGGGATCTCAGGGGCTTTAACCCTGAGACAGATAGCGGTAATGATGGCAGTCATGCTCTTGAAGTGATCAGCATTACGAATTTCTGCTTCTCTAAATCTTGTACACAGTGGGATTTCTTTTAAGGCAATGCTGAGAGAGAACAGGGCTCACAAGCCAGGACGTGTTGCCATCTGCACTCAGGATTCTTAGGTAGATATGAGGATGGATTATAAGATCCATGAGCAACAACTACTGAGTCCTTCTTGTGTTTCACAAAATGTGCCAAATACCTTACAGTGACCACACAGTTCAATGTGATCACAATCTTCACTTTACAAATGTGGAACTTGAAGTCCCAATGCACATTAATGAATCTTATGAGAACTTTTAAAAGGCTCTAGGAGGTCTGAACTGCTTTCACAGTAATACTCAGACACTTTGCTTTCTTCACCCTCACTCTCTCTGGAGTGCACAGGGGTGCTTTCTGGAGGGAACATGACATTCGATGAGGTGGCAGAGGGAATGCAGAAGATGTCAACCCAGCTGTTGTCTTCTCAACCAGCACTTAAAGGTTTTTTAGAACTTTAAAACACAGCTGCTTATTTTACTGTTTTTATGTCATATACAATATTGGGATCATCAAAATACATTCTTTAGGTTAACATACAATGGAAATTGTTCTAAGTAAATGAAAAACACACATTTAATAAGTTCACTGTTTTCATTTCTATGTGATGCACACATCAACCCAAATGAACACGTAAATACAGTGTCTTTGGGCCCTTAGTGATTGTTCAAAGTTCAGGGGGTTCTCTACAGAGTGACAGATGACCAGTATGGTAAGGGCCAGAGCTGGAAACAAGTGAGTCCTACCAGAAATCAACCATGATTCAGTTTCCTGTCCCTGCAGCAGATGAACACAAATGTGTGAACAGGCTCTCACCAGCACCATGTGTTGTACTGTCTCTCAGTTCCAAAGGGCTGGAGGCCTAGTGGGCTTGGCTGCATTCTGGGAGCAGGACTTGCAGGTGGAGACCAAGGCTCAGGACAGGAGTGAGCCCACATCTATGGCCCTGCCTGTGGAGCTCCACCTTCACTCTTCACCTCCCCCTCTGACTTCCTCATCTGCCAGGGGGTGGGGGACCTTTGGTCTCAGGAGGCTTCCCTGACTGGGTTCAGCCCACCACTATGGCCTCTCTGGTTTAGGATCAGTTGGTGGGCAACATTCCTTTTGTATACTTCACATACCAGAGCTGGCTTAGATGACCAGGGGGCCAGTGACTTGGGAGGTCTTCTTCAGCATCCCACCTACCCACCGAGTCTCTTCTTATCCACTGTGCCCTGTCCTCACTCCTTACATTTGCGTTGCTCCTTAGGGAGATGCCCCCATCTCCACCATCTTCAGTATCAGCGCACCTGCATCCAGACCTACCACCCCAAACTGTCCAGGCAACTACCAAACCCACCTCAGAAGAACACAATTTCCATTTCTCTGTCTCACTCTCAGGGACAGGATTAGAATGTTTTAAGTGCTTTTTTCATTTTCAATTTTCATAAACTTTCCTGACTGCACAGTTGGTTGCACAGTCCACCCACCTGGCTCATGGATCTTCTACACCAAAATGCATGGACCTCCTTAGCATGTGGGGATGGGGGGCATGGACACAACAGATGCAGTCACTGCTTATTGAGTATAAGGAACAGGGCCCCAACGTGGCTGTGTCCCACACCTGGAGGAATCAATGAGGGTCGAGGATAACTGGGAGGTACAGCTGAATCCTGTACAAATGTGACAGCATGACATACATTTCCATAGGTATGTGCTAACTTGGTTGGTACCTGCTCCCCCTGGAGCTATGTTATTCCTACATTGTAATAACCTGTGTAGAATTCAGAGGCATGCGAATGAGCAGAGAGCTAAATTACCACCTTCTCGGGCTGCATTTACCACTGGTGCTACATTCTGAAGCAGCTTTAACCCCATTCTGATACTTTTGGCTGTCCAGATCGGTATTCCAAATGACTTACTTAGGTGAGGCAGTTGAGTATTCCTACTCGGCTCATTTCAGGTAACAAGTCTTTTTCTATAGACTGTTCCTGCTCATCAAAAGGAAACTCAGTTTGTCCAGTGATGCCACATGTCTCTCCTAAAGCCCTTTTGTTCTTTTTATGGGGACAATCCACCATGCTAGTTATTTCCGTTTTATACCAATGGCATGAGTGCAGTTGCAAGGTATGGTTTGTTACCCCACAAAATATGTGCCCCCCTATTGTTGCTAAAGAAGTGGTATTCCTACCTCAGTGTAACTTAGTCTGGGTACACCACAGGCCTCCTGGAAACTTCCTCTTGCCACACAGGCTCCTTCCCAGGGAGTTTGAACCTACCTTGTGAAGTCTATGTTTTGTTTCCACATAACCCATTGTCTTCTTCTGTTCTGTTTAATAACTTTCCTCCCACAAAAATAAATACCTACCTGTGCCCAGCAACGCAGGAGGTGCCTTTGTTTCATTAAAGCATGGAGGTTTCTTGGCATGTGAAATCCAATGTGCACAGTTACACCCTGATCAGCCAGCTAAGAGTTGAAAGACACATCCTCTGATGGACACGTGGAGAGTGATTCCTGAAAACCTCTTCCCAAAAGATAGCCAGTGTGGTAGATGGAACATAAAAAATAGGAGTCTAAAGTTACTGCTACATAGCCAGCATTCTATCCAGTCACCAACAACTGATCCGGTTTATCATGCTATCATATGACCAAAATCTCTCCCAGTGAAGGCCACTCAGGACTGCATGCTTCCATTTGACCCCATCAGCAAGCACATGCAGGGTTCTTTTAGTAAACATGTGACATCACCACTCTGCATCTGGCATAAATGTGCCAAGAGACAGTATCATTCTGCAGTGGGGAGTCCTTCTTGAGGCTCTGATGTAATGTTAGACTTCCTTACCTCCCTTTGCTTACCCTCAGATACTCCTCCTTCCCCTCCGCACTTATCCATGATTTTCAGTCAGATTCCCTCCTTTGGAAGGGATATCAGGTTCAGTCTGTGCATGCTTGCTGATAGCTGAGCACGTGTCTCTGATTCTCAGAGGGTANACCATGTGTTGTACTGTCTCTCAGTTCCAAAGGGCTGGAGGCCTAGTGGGCTTGGCTGCATTCTGGGAGCAGGACTTGCAGGTGGAGACCAAGGCTCAGGACAGGAGTGAGCCCACATCTATGGCCCTGCCTGTGGAGCTCCACCTTCACTCTTCACCTCCCCCTCTGACTTCCTCATCTGCCAGGGGGTGGGGGACCTTTGGTCTCAGGAGGCTTCCCTGACTGGGTTCAGCCCACCACTATGGCCTCTCTGGTTTAGGATCAGTTGGTGGGCAACATTCCTTTTGTATACTTCACATACCAGAGCTGGCTTAGATGACCAGGGGGCCAGTGACTTGGATGGTCTTCTTCACCATCCCACCTACCCACCAAGTCTCTTCTTATCCACTGTGCCCTGTCCTCACTCCTTACATTTGCATTGCTCCTTAGGGAGATGCCCCCATCTCCACCATCTTCAGTATCAGCGCACCTGCATCCAGAGGTACCACCCCAAACTGTCCAGGCACCTCCCAAACCCACCTCAGAAGAACACAATTTCCATTTCTCTGTCTCACTCTCAGGGACAGGATTAGAATGTTTCGAGTGCTTTTTTCATTTTCAATTTTCATAAACTTTCCTGACTGCACAGTTGGTTGCACAGTCCACCCACCTGGCTCATGGACCTTCTACAGCAAAATGCATGGACCCCCTTAGCATGTGGGGATGGGGGGCATGGACACAACAGATGCAGTCACTGCTTATTGAGTATAAGAAACACGGATGGCCCCAACGTGGCTGTGTCCCACATCTGAAGGAACCAATGAGGGCCCAGGATAACTGAGAGGTACAGCTGAATCCTGTACAAATGTGACAGCATGACATACATTTCCATAGTTATGTGCTAACTTGGTTGGTACCTGCTTCCCCCTGAGCTATGTTATTCCAATATTCTAATAACCTGTGTAGAATTCACAGGCATGTGAATGAGCAGAGAGCTAAATTACCACCTTCTCAGGCTGCATTCACCACTGGTGCTACATTCTGAAGCAGCTTTAACCCGATTCTGATACTTTTGGCTGTCCAGATCGGTATTCCAAATGACTTACTTAGGTGAGGCAGTTGAGTATTCCTACTCGGCTCATTTCAGGTAACAAGTCTTTTTCTATAGACTGTTCCTGCTCATCAAAAGGAAATTCAGCTTGTCCAGTGATGCCACGAGACCCACCTGTCTCTCCCAAAGCCCTTTTGTTCTTTTTATGGGGACAATCCAACATGCTAATTATTTCCGTTTTATACCAATGGCATGAGTGCAGTTGCAAGGTATGGTTTGTTACCCCACAAAATATGTGTCCCCCTATTGTTGCTAAAGAAGTGGTATTCCTACCTCAGTGTAACTTAATCTGGATATACAACAGGCTTCCTGGAAACTTATTCTTCCACACAGGCCCCTTCCCAGGGAGTTCGAAACTACCTTGTGAAGTCTACGTTTTGTTCCCAAATTAACCCATTGTCTTCTTCTGTTCTGTTTAATAACTTTCCTCCCAGAAAAATAAATATCTACCTGTGCCCAGCACCCCAGGAGGTGCCTTTGTTTCATTAAAGCATGGACGTTTCTTGGCATGTGAAATCCAATGTGCACAGTTACACCCTGATCAGCCAGCTAAGAGTTGAAAGACACATCCTCTGATGGCCACGTGGAGAGTGATTCCTGAAAACCTCTTCCCAAAAGATAGCCGGTGTGGTAGATGGAACATAAAAAAAAAAAGTCTAAAGTTACTGCTATACAGCCAGCATTCTCTCCAGTCAGCAACAACTGATCCGGTTTATCATGCTATCATATGACCAAAATGTGTCCCAGTGAAGGCCACTCAGGACTGCATGCTTCCATTTGACCCCATCAGCAAGCACAAGCAGGGTTCTTTTAGTAAACATGTGACATCACCACTCTGTACATCTGGCATAACTGTGCCAAGAGACAGTATCATTCTGCAGTGGGGAGTCCCTCTTGAGGCTCTGATATAATGTTAGATTTCCTTACCTCCCTTTGTTTGCCCTCAGATACTCCTCCTTCCCCTCCGCACTTATCCATGATTTTCAGTCAGATTCCCTCCCTTGGAAGGGATATCAGGTTCAGTCTGTGCATGCTTGCTGATAGCTGAACACAGGTCTCTCATTCTCAGAGGGTAGGATGACACAGGAGCAGCATGTCAGGCCACCTTAACCAGCAGGCAACAAAGCTGAGTCACTGTCACCCCAATGTTGCAGGATGGGGTGAAAACAAAGGTACCCCTGATGCTATCCAGAATTCTGGCAGAAATGTTTTCAGGTAGAGGTATAATCTCTTGCATAGGAATTAGCCCTGCCTCAGGCACAGGAAAGCAGGAAGTAGGGACAATGTGAGGGAGAACTACACAGTGGTACCAGCATCCCCCACACCCCTTCCCTCAAGTAACACCAGAAAAGTGGAGGCATCATGAGTATTCTACAATAGTAGAGAGACTTTCATACAACAGAATGGTTACAAGGATACTGAAAAACTACAACAGTAAACACAGAGCTCTCGGATGAACAAGCAGAAGTGTGTGAAGCTGCCCTCCCTAGGGTTCAAGAGCACACAGCAGAGACGGGGTGATTAGAATCCAGAAGGTCAGAGGAGTCGGGGTTCAGACTTGACCCTATGAGAAGAAGGGGTGAGCAAGCACCACTGTGGCCCCAGCAGGGAATGACGAGTCTGGTTCTGGCAAGCTGAGTAACTAAGGCTGGGCAGGGGGCCTTCACTGCCACTGTCAAGAGCTGTTGGGCAAGGCTGACAAGAGCAACAGGCAGACAGGAATGAGGAAGGTTCTTTTCCCTGCTCCATGCTCCCAGTCTGCTTTAGAGATCCCTGCCTACACAACATAAGCAATTGGAAGCCACTATAAGCAGTAATCTTCCCTGGCTGGTGTGGCTCAGTAGGTTGTATTATAGGCCTGTAAATTGAAACTTTGGGGGTTCGGTTCCTGGTCAGGGCCCATATATACCTAGGTTGCTGTATATGTGTCCCAGTTGGCACACATACTGGAGGAAACCAATGGGTGTTTCTCACATTTATGTTTCTCTGCCTCTCTCTCTCCCCTCCCCTGTCTTTTAAAAAACAAAAAGCATATCCTTTGTTGAGGATTAAAAAATAAAACTCAATAATCCAAATGTCCCAGTTTGGTTAAGAAAAATTGTCAGCTGGACACCAGATGCAGGACTCTCAAGTTTATCACTAAAGAACAACATCCACTTCACTCACACTGGGACTTCATTAAGGGACACACACAAGAATTACTTTAAAGTACTAATGGGAAGGTGAGGGTTAGATGTGATGCACAAAGTGGTTTCCTGATTCCTTATCTTGTAGCCAACATTCTAGCTACTCACAGGATGTGCTGTGAGCCACAGGTCTTCCCTCTGAGGTCCAGTCCATGTCACACTGACAGCGCAGACCAAGAGGAGAATGTGTGATGCTCACTTAGGGTGGACAACCAGAGGGAAGGAGGCCTCTGCAGTGACAGCAACTCAGCAAAAGTTGGAAATTCGCTACTTTCTGGCCGGCGCATGCATAAAACAGAATGATAATGGGATGTTCTTCCTGGACTGGTTAGGATGGCTGGATGAGATGTTGCGTGTTGAGTGTGATTGATGTGTAGTGCGCAACACTGGGTGAGGCACCAACAAATAGGGTACCTGCTCTCATTAGAGCCCATCTGATCTTCTTATTCAGGGAGCTCTACTGCCCACAGGAGCTAAGTAAGTGGTGGGTGGCTTTTCAAAATCATTTGCTATAGAATTTAAATGATTCTATAGAATCATTATGCTATAGAATTTAAAATAAAGACAGAAATAATATATGAGGGTTTTTCTTACATCTTACCACTTTAGAAGGCAAATTTTGTTCTATTTTTTAATTTTCACATATATTTTAATTTCAGCATAGGTGGTGTACAGGCTAGTTCTGGTTAGATTATTTCACATGTAAACATAGTGATCTGACATCTTCAAACCTTCCTACAGCATGAAACACAATTTGTAAAAGTCCTAAATTGTAAATATCCTACCACCCTACAACCAACACTATACTATTGTATGTCATAGATTTTTCTATTTCCTGCGTATATGTACCATAATGGCAGTTACATAACATTTGTAATTATTGGTTCATATTTTCCCTTTAAATCTTATAATAACTCTTTCCTATGCATTTATGAAATCTATACAGTCGTCATTGTAGTGACTGTAAAATAGTTTATTGAATTAATGTGAAATAATTGATCACTTCATCATTTTGTTAAATATGAATTTACAACTTTCATATTAAAGATAATTTTAATTGGGAAAAAAGAGTCACACTCAGTAATTATATCTCCTCAGGTGAAGGGTGCACACTTGCTGTTCTGATCAAGTCTGTTCACTCTCAGTGTGAGATTAGAAAGACTCTGGAAGCAAGAGGACACTCTCACCTCAAAGCGAGTTACAAAATGTACTTTATGGTAACACCCTCTGTGGTCACCTAGGTGTGTGAGACACATTCCTGACTACTGTGTTTGAGAAGTAGAAGGAATGAGTAAATGTCAATCTGCCATCAAGGCAGAAAAGCCAGCCACACTGTACTAGTCACTTAGAGCATCTGTAAAATTTCCTGTTTCAGAATAAGCGTTCTCATGAGAAAAATGACAGAGACCTGGACTAACCAGGGTGCACGAGCTGGAGAAAGACACTGGAGAACATGTAGACAGTCTGTACATCTACATAATTCACAGCTCAACACTCAAAAGTTCCTGGGGACCATACACAGCCCAAATTGTTTCTCAGAGTTCCAATGCCCAGATCTGCCCTCAGGTACCCAGTAGCTCAGCATTTTGCCCTTCGAGGTTGTAAACAGTGAGAATGGCTCCTCCACCAAGGAGGTCAAATAAGAGGAGGCAACCTATTTAACACCTGCATTTAGACCCAATGACCTCAGAAGGGCAAGCAACTGTAGGTCAGGCAAGGTCCTGCCCTCTGGGAGCTCCTGTGGGTGGGAGCTGCAGACCCTCTTCTTTGTTCCTGACTGAAAATAATGCAGAATTCTCAGAAAAGGGCGTTTTAGTCTCCAATGGGCTCAACTTAGTTGGCAGCTCTGGGGTGTCACTGGAGGGTGGGTCATGACATGCACTGTGTGCCCCTTGCCACCAGGAAGGAGACAAAGCAACTCTCTTTTTCTGCTTCTGCTCTTGTCCCCGCAGTACACACAGCCAAGGAACACAACTCTGAGGTGATATCACTAATTACAGAACCTGGATATTCTGTGCTGTTTGGATATTGTGCATCCCAGCACTGCCCTGGTCCCCAAACCTGGTCCAGGTGAACCGGAAAGGAGGCAGGATCAGTGTGATAATGAGTAAGCTCCTGGCAATAACCTGGCTATTTTGGCTTCTCCCCTCTGTAATCTGGGACCCATGAGTTGCAGCGGAGGTGGCATGAGAGCACCCAGAAAAACCATCAGAGTCCAAGTGACAACTCAAGGTGTTGATGTGCTATTTATGGAGGCAGCAGGGTGTGCCCTGGGAACTCCAAAGTATGGTCAAGGTGGCCCCCTGGGGCTTATTAGCACTTAACTTAGGGAGGGTTTTCCAGGGCACTAAGCATCGGAGGTACACTCTAATCTCTATCCTGAATTGGGGAGATTTAGAGTCCAAGGGTTCCAGGGAGGGGAGGAAAGTACCCTCTCCAAGGTGGCTTCCACTCAAAGCCTCATGCCTCTTCTGGGACCTGGAGAGGATTTGCTACCTAAGATTGTGTCATAGTTATTTCTACTTTGCTGCACTCTCATACTGAATGTAATGGAGTGAAACTGTTGTATTGAAAATCTCATATCAATAAAGCATTCAGTTTATAATTAATTCATTCTTTACAGTGTGTTTCCTTTCTTTCTGGGATCACCAGCTGAACTCAGGAAATCTGAGAAGTTGTTCAACTTCTGGGAACATGTCCACCTGTGCTCTAACTCCACATTTCCACACTGATAAGAAACACATTCAGAAACACCAAAAATGACTTCTGATCATATGAGAAGCCAGGTGTGTACTGGGAAATCCATAAATATTGACACCTATCTTCTTCCCTGTTTCTTTGATGTTACGGGTGATCTTCAAAAATCTGAAAACTGACACACAGGTGACAAAACTAGTAGCCAACTGACCCTGTGGAAACAGTAGTTTAGGACATGATTTTTCAAGTTTGACATCATCTGACCATCAAGTATAAAAATAAAATATTAGAATACAATAAGTAAAAAATATTAATGTCTATGNAGAAGCCAGGTGTGTACTGGGAAATCCATAAATATTGACACCTATCTTCTTCCCTGTTTCTTTGATGTTACAGGCGATCTTCAAAAATCTGAAAACTGACACACAGGTGACAAAACTAGTAGCCAACTGACCCTGTGGAAACAGTAGTTTAGGACATGGTTTTTCAAGTTTGACATCATCTGACCATGAAGTATAAAAATAATATATTAGAATATAATAAGTAAAAAATATTAATGTCTATGACACCAAACAAACTATAACCTTGGGAAATGAATCATCTCAAAATGACTTATTTATAATGCATTATCAAGGTGATATTTCTGTAACTTCTAAAGGTGATCAGAGTCAAAAATACACATACACAAAACACAAATGTACACAAATGAAATTGACACACACAACACAGCCAGTTCTTAACTACGATAAGCATGTTCTCAGGTATGTACGTTATCCATCAGCATTGGGTATGTTCTGTCATCACAGCTCTCATTTCAACCTGCATTCATAGATTCTATGGGTCTGGATGGGCCCTGTGGAATTCTGATTAGACTTTTTTTCCAAAAACAGAATGAGTAAAAATCAGCACAATGATCATTTAAGTGACTCCCAAATTAAATTTCCTGAAAATCTGTTTTCAAGTCATTGGTTTTTGCCCAATGTGGTCAATATGCAACTGAAGAATGAATGGATGTTCAGAAAGTCATGGTTGGTATATAATCATGGAAATAATTATAAATGTTTACCAACTGTATTTATCACGTACTGTGTGTTAAAAGGTCAGCAGTTTGATATTTTTGTTTGCATCTTGAAAAGGAAAGAATAAAGAATTTACTATGGCTTATTGAGCAGAGCCCAGGATACAGAAACTTCAGTTTGTAGCTGCCTGGGTTCTGAGTGTAAGAGGTGTGACCAGTGAGGGGACTTGTATTTCTACGGTTTTGGGAAATACCCTTCAAAATCATTCAATTCCATTTTATTTGATGCTGGCTTCCTTGAATCATATTGTTATTTTTATATATTTCTCAGATTTTTCAATCCTCACCTGAGGACATGTTTACTGATTTTAGAGAGAGTGGAAAGCAGGGGGAGAGAGAGAGGAAGAGAAACATCCATTAGAGAGAGAAACAATGGTGTTTTGCCTCTCACATGCACCCCGACTTTGGGCTGAAGCTGCAACCTTTTTATGTGCCTTGAGTGGGAACTCTATCCATGACCTCTTGGTTCATGGAATGATGCTCCAGCCAACTGAGCCATCTGGACAGGAGTTCTCAGATTTTTGAAAAGAGAAGTGGGACTTTTAATTGGAAGAGTAGAAACCAAAAACTCCTAGAAGAAAACAGGCAGTAAAAATTTGGATATTTATCATTGAAATATTTTTGCTGGTGTATCTCTTCAGTCAAGGGAAAGAAAAGAAAGAATAAACAAATGGGACTCTATCAAACTGAAAAGTGCTTGCACAGCAAGAGAAACCATCAACAAAACGAAAAGACCACCAATTTAATGGGATACATTAATCACCAAAGATATATCTGATAAGGGCTTAACAATGTCCAAAATCTATAGAGAAATTGGACAACTAAACCCCAATAAACAAGCAATACAACTGAAAAATGGACAAAGGACCTGAGTATACACTGCTCCAAAGAGGACCCACAGAAAGGTGCTCAACATCACTTACCATTAGAGAGATACAAATGGAAACCACAGGAAAATCAGCTCTCGTCTGTCAGAATGCCTATCATCCATAAATTAACAAAGAAGTACTGGCAAGGACATGGAGAAAAGGGAACCCTCCTGCAGTGTTGGCAGGAATGCAGACTGGGAATGCAGTCACTGTGGAAACCAGTATGGAGTTTCCTCAAAAATTAAACAAGATACTGCCTTATGACCTAGCCAATTTCCTTCTGGGAATATATTCAAACAAGCCTACAACACTAATTCAAAGGGATATAGGGTCAGGCACAAATAGTATTAAAATTTTTTTATTACAAAACCTCTTATCACAAATTCATCAGCATGTAATTCTGTAACATAACAATAACACACTCAAGCACACCATGTGCCACTTTAGATGAAATATTCACATTAAAACTACAAATTATACCCCCCTGATTACCACACCAACCACACTCAAGGAGGTGTTACTACTGACAGAACCTGTATATGTATTCCAAAGTTCCTTACAGGGTTCTTCACAACAGCCCAAAACTGGAGGCAGCTCCACTGTCTATTGCAGGTGAGGGGATAAAAAAGCTGTGGTACTTTTACACCATGGAATACTACATGGCCAAAAAAGAGAAGAAAAATCTTACCCTTCATGACAGCATGAATTGACGTGGAATGCACTATGCTGATTTAAGTAAGTTAGTCAGAGAAAGACAAGTAACACAGGATCTCATTTACATGTGGATCTAAGGAACACAATGAACTATAGAAAACAGGACTAAACAAAATAGAAACAGTCTCATAGATACAAAGAACAGACTGAGAGCTGTCAGAGGAAGGGGTTGGGGGGCTGGGTGAGAAAGGTGAATGATTAACTTCCCCAGCATTCTCTTCCACCACATCCTCCCTCCCCGCCCCCTACCCCCACACCCCGCTGTCAAAGTTGTCTTGTGCTCTTTGCTGCTACTTCAAGCCATCCTCAGCTGAGTGGTTCAGAAACTACAAGAATATTGGCAGGAAAAATGTCAAGAACTTCAACAGGGGATTTAAGCTTGCTCTGTTAGAAATGATCAAAACCCAAGAATAAATGTAAACTTTGAGTAAAGCTCAACACATTTACCTCTAGAAATATTTAAACATTTACTAGTACATTTCCTGCATTTGATTTTTAAGATATTTTAGGATGTTTTACATAGTTTCTTGTTGCACTACACATTTCCCTAACTTTTCCTCTTTGTTACCAAATTATTCCAGCAAACAATTTAGAGTTTCTTTAACCTTTCATTGCATTCACCACACAACTGGTGAGGCACATTCATATAACTCTGCAGTATTTTCTGTATTAAAATTTCAGTCCACTTCAGAAGGTCTCTCATAGTGCATTACTTTTACTGTGCTGTTTCCAACTACCACAAGGTGATAGGAGGTAAAAAATCTAAGTACATAAGCCAGAAAAGTGTGTTGATACAATTTTATCACAGTTAATTTGTTCTCCATGTAATATTTCTGGCTTGAAAAATGAGAATTTACTTTATTTAAAAAAGAAAGATAAAAATTGTAATAATTTGCTTGTCTTATTTCAAATTTAAAAGTTATGCTTTTCCATAAAAGTTTATTGTATTTTCAGAACTAGAATTTAAACAATTACTAATGGTATATGAAACTTCTATTTGGGAGAATTTTCTGAGTTTTCCCTTCACCTTGACCTCACCTGCAGCACCCTACACAAGGCGTCCTTCACCTGAGCATTCCTCAGGCTGTAGATGAGAGGGTTCAGCATTGGGTTAAAGAGACTGTGAAACAGGGACAGAATATTCTCCTTCTCCTCTCTTTGACTGGAGTCAGGGACCATATAAACCACCATGGCTATGCCAAAGTAGAGCCTGACTACACAAAGGTGGGAGGAGCAGGTAGAGAAGGCCTTCTTGCGGCCTTGTCCAGAAAGAATCTTCAGAATGGCCCAGAGGATATGTATGTAGGAGACCAGCATTAAGCAGAGGGGCCCGACTAAGACAAAGATAGAAGCAGCAAAGATGGCTACTTTGTTGAGCCAGGTGTCAGCACAGGCCAGCTTGAGGACAGACAAGAGCTCACAGAAGAGGTGGTTTCCTTCGTGAGACCTGCAGAAAGGCAGCCTTAGAAGAAGAAGCACGTTTATCAGAGCTAGGACAAATGCACACAACCAGGATGTGGTGGCCAGGACTGTGCACACAGTCCAGCTCATGATGACAGTGTACTGGAGGGGGTGGCAGATGGCCACGTACCTATCGTAGGACATTGCCATCAAAATCAGGCATTCTGTAGCAGCAAGACCCAAATGCAAAAATGTCTGCATGATGCATGAGACAAAGGAGATGGCTCTATTCTGGGTCACTAAGTTTTCCAGCATCTTGGGGACATTGTTGGAAGCATAGGAGATATCAATGATGGCCAGGTGGGAGAGGAAGAAATACATGGGGGTGTGCAATCTTTGGTCTAGACAGATGAGAACAAAGATCATACCATTTGCCAACAGACTGAAGGTGTAGAGCAGGGAGAAGACCCAGAAGAGGAGAACCTCTGTCTCTGGGCTGAGCTGGAATCCCAGCAGCACAAACTCCATGACCCATGACCAGTCCCTTCCCACCCCCATTCCTTAAAGACAGTTCTTCAGGAACCGAATTGTGATAAAGGTCAGGGCTGGAGAATCAATACAAAGTGGAGTTAATCTCAATGTGAGCTCAGAGAAAGGTTGTATCCTTGTCAATCCTTGAAAGCTTCCCCTTCTCCCCCAAACTGGTTACCTGTTTTTAACTTTCCTATGAAATAAATTGAAACTTATAGAAAATAGTCAAGATTTATGCAAAGAACTCCAATATAACCATATGCCCCGATTGAACAAATTTTACTAGTTATTTCATATTGCATTGTAATTCTTTTCCTCTATATTGTTATATATGAGTATTGCTTTTTTCTGAAGCACTTGAGATTAAAACTTAAATAGACACGATACCCATTTATCCTTAAATTTCTCTTCTTTTTCCACCAAAAACAAAGACATTTAGTAATCTAACCACATTATCATAATCAGACAATTTTATATTGACGTTGCTCTTTTACCAATATTATTCTCTCTCTACTTCCCTTACCAAGGGCCCAATCCAAAATGACATGTGAGATTTGACATCATTCATCTTTAGTCTCCTTTCACCTGAATTAGTCACCCTGTCTGCCTTTGCCATTCCTGACCACTGAATCTTGGAAGATTGTAGAGAAGTTCTTCACTACAATGTTCTCTAAATGGAACTGCATGCATATTCTCATTGTTTTAATCAGATTATTCACTTTCTGCAGGAAAATTAAGTATCTTCCATTGTGCTTCATGGGCAGGTGCATGAGGTTCACTGTTCCATCACTGGCGACGCTCACTCAGATTGCCTGGTGAACATGGTGCCTCCTGAGTATCTCCATTATACAATCTTTACCCTTTTCCCTAATGTAATTTCTGGAGCAGCCATTAAAGTCATGATATAATATTCCATTCCTCATAGAGCTTCTCAGCCACCAATTATAATGCCTGTTGATTGTTTTGCCTGACTGATTTCTAGTACTGATTATTGGGAATTATTGGGATTAGTGGTGTTCTTATTATATCACTGCTTTTCCATTTATTGGTTGTCAATTTCCTCGTTGGGAAGGCTCTATCATCCACCTACCTATCTATCAATCATCTATACATCTTTATACATCTGCATGTATCATCTTTCTATCAGTATGGACTCATGAATTTTACACTCAAGGGATTATAATTATTTCTTCTTTTTGTTTATTCATTCTTAATTATTCTAGATGTAAGCTGACCAAGCTGGCCCTTTTGTTTTCTAACATGTTTCCATTATTTCTAGCACTTCCTTACTTCTGATGGCTGTTTTACACTTTTCTCATACATTCCCCACTTCAGCTAGGGGCACACACACTTCTCCAAGAGGGTCTGATTTCTCTAGGGAAGAGTCATACTCATAAACCAGTATCTAAATGTCAATAATTTACACTTTTGTCAGGACTTTCGTCACATTTCTGATGTCCCCTTTTAAAACAGCAAGCACAAAATTTGGCAAGAAACACCAATTGTTCCTGGGATAACACATTCTCATGTTTGTGAACATTGAAAACAGCTTAACTGACTTCCCTTTTATGGAGTCATATCTAATTCACTAAATTAACTTTAGTATTCAAGAAAATGGTTGATAGTGTTTAGTCATTTATTTCTAGGCAAAATATAGTTTTGCAATTAACACCTTATTAATTACCAAGTTCATATTATTGTTTTATACCTACTCAGAAAATTACAGAGTCAAACTTTTTAAAGATTAAAGCTTAAGAATATGGGTCCTTGTATGAGTATGGTGGTTCTTACCTTGTATGAGCATTTGACATCAAGTTTCAGAACTTTCTTAGAAAAACATGATGAAATTTTCTTTACGTCTAAAGAGGATATGTCCTGAAAAAAACCAAGTAAGCATTATTAACCGTGTGTATATACAGTAGTATCATTTTACTCTACATTTTCATAGGTATTATGAATTCAAATATATTCATCAATGTTGCTAGTTTACCTATTTTTTTCATTTAGATACATATCACAAACTATTTCCCATGTCAAAACATCTATGAGCCCTGGCTGGTGTAGTTCAGTGGATTGAGCATGGGACTGTGAACTAAATGATCGCAGTTTGATTCCCAGTCAAGGCAGATGCCTGGGTTGCAGGCCAGTTCCCAGCAGGGCACTCATGAGAGGCAACTGTACATTGATATTTCTCTCCTTCTCTCCTTCCCTTCTCCTCTAAAGATAAATAAATAAAATCTTTACAGTAAAACAAAAGAAAATCATCTATGCAACATGCTGTGACGGGCTGCACAATATTTCCTTGAGTATAAGGAATTTATTTATTACCTCATTAGGTTTGTGCAATAAAATGCTTCAGTGACTAAATTTTAAACTCTTGAATCCTGGTTATTTTTGAGATTTGACAGTGCTCAGTGAACTCTTTCACACAATTTATGTATCTGTGTTCACCTATTGCTCTATCATCTAAAGATCAAACAACAAAATCCCAGCAGCAGGGAGACTCAGTTCTGTCAGAAACCACCGAATGCAAAAGGTATGTAACTTCACAGTAATGATACCCTTAATCCTGAATTCACCACTGCTGTGCAGTTGTCCAGCTTGGATGGCTGGTCCCACCACACAAGCTGCCAAGGGGCGCTGGTCCTCTCCTCTCTCTCAGGTGTAAGCCTGCTGTTCTTCATCTTCCTGCAGTTCACTTTTCTCTCAAATGGATGTTAAATGCTCCACAGAGCTTAGAACAGCCTGACTTACAATGGGTGCAGCTATTTGGTCACCAGCTGAAAATGCCCCTTATTCTTATTCCACCTGCCACCCGAGCTATTTACCCTATTATTTGAAGGAACTGATACATTTTGTGTGACATTATTTCCTGTCCTACCTCCTCCACCCCAGGTTCCACATGGTCCATGGGAAAGAAATGCCACCAACACTAGCATTTGGATTTCTTCTTAGACAACTTTACATCTTCATCATGAACAACAAGAGACACAGAGTTCTCATTAGTGTCTTCTCTAGAGTTTTCTTCTCAATTCCAGTTTCTGGCTTGAGGGGAACCTCTGTTTTCTAGGTGAATGGCACCTGTATTTACATGACTCTTCACTGTGTATGAACATGAGGAGAAGGCTCCTACCTGTGCAGCAATCACAAGTTAAACAGTTACTTTAACACAATGAACATCACTTAACCCCTCTGCACCACACGGGCCTTACAGTGAGGCTTCAGGGGACGGGACAGTGTGTTTCCAAGTAATAACAAGTTTCATCTCTTAAGACCATGGATATAATTTAAATTCACTCATTTTTAAATGCTCGTGACTGTGCATGAATTTGGTAATTTTAAAAGTGCTGATATTTACTGTCTATCCCTAAGGGAGTGGTCAGGCCTTGGTAACTGAGCATTATCAGGCTGGGGGACTCTCCCGTGGGTATGTGAATGGGTCAAACACACCCATGGGCTGACACACTGGGCTGACCACTGCCCTCACAGTCCTACCAGATGGATGTTGCAGGGCACCCCAGCTTCCTCATCTGAGCGATCATATCGTAGGGTGCAGCCAGTTACAACACAGAGAGAGGTGAATGCCTGCTTGATCATCTCTGGGCCCCAATGAAGGGATGGCTGTCAGACAGCCTGAAAAGAGGGGCATTCTACCCTTGGGAGTTAGGCTAGGTTCTTGTGGGGGGCTCTACAGAAACAAAGCAAATGTGCAGGCTTGGCCAATAACAACAGTGACAACAGTTAAATCCTCACTATAAGGGTATATGGGGAAACTTCAGGATATATCAAAGACAGAAGGAAATTCCAATATAATGTCATTTATTTAAGCTGAGATTCCTTCTCACCAAATAATAAACTTTTTATCTCTCATATGTCTTACACATCTTTATGTCTTATAACCATTAGTATAGTTCTAAATGAAACAGGCACTCAGGAAATGTCCCTTAAATAGATAATTGTCATTTTTTAGTTAACAAATGTGTATGTTAAGCATGTTCTCTTTGCCAGGGTCTATTGACCAAGACATGGTTTCTATTTTATTACAAAAGCACGGTGAGAATTTGATCACTGAAAGAAACAGACAAAATCCTAGATTTTTACTTTTATAAATAAAAGTATTTTGGGAAGATTCTATGTAAATGTGCATTAGGTTTGTGACATTAATTTTTACTACAATTAAAGAATACTGCTATGTGATATAAAGTGAGAAAAAGCCACATCTGTATTGCCAAATTCTACTCAAACACAGTTGGACACAATAAGCAATGTTTGAGACATATTTCATCTCTGAACATGAAGAATAATGATTTTGTTGAACATAACTCAATGCATTATCAGTCTGTAGGAACATTTGTTTACTAACTTTGTAGTTCTGTGTATCCATGAATGGATTAATTTATTTTAGATGTGTTTATGATTTTATTTTTATTTTCATTACCACAGTTATCATTTTGCTATTAAAAATAAGCAACAGTAAAATCAAATAGAAGACAGATTAAATCTTGTAAGCAGACACACACTGGGACAGAGAAGAAACTATCACGGTGAGAATAAAACACTAGTGAGATACATACAAAGTTCATGAGGTCAGCAGAAGAAGCTCTTCACCTGGGTGGTCCTCTGACTCAGAGTTTCTTCAGCTCTGGAGCTTTGTCCCACTTCCCCAGCTCTGGCCAGGAGTCTCACACTCATACTGTCCTTTGGATGATAGGAGAGATACTTACATCACATACTGTGATTTCCATTCAGAAGATCATCACCATGAGCTGATCATCTGGGATAGTCAGGGAAGAAGTAACTGTATGGAAAACTTACATTTTAGCTGGTTTCAGCAAAGAAATGAATTAGTGTAGTGCTTCCTCAAAGGTTCTTTTCCATGCAGAGAACTTGTTCTGGATGTCATCACTCTCATCAATAAGACTAGATAACACAGACCTCCTCTAATCTGACTCCTCAGAGCCTTACTCAGAGCCAACGCCTGGCTATAAAGCAATGGCAGAGACAGTGTGGTGGCTGTGACCAGCACTCATTGGGAGGGGAGTGTGAGAGAAGCTGAGGGAAGTCAGGGCCCTGCCCACAGCACAAAAGGCAGACAGTCCCTGAGGTGGGGAAGGAGGAAATCTAGGCACCAGTTCTACTGACCTGCAGTGCCCTGTGGGAGTCAGGAAAAAAGAACAGCCAGCACTGCCAGTCTTGTGCACACAGCCACAGTGGTGTCTATTGCTATCTTGTCTGGCCACAACTACTCAATCTGAACACTACCACCCAGCACAAAACACTTTCTTCTCTGTGGGATTTTCTCATGAGCACCTACTCTGACTCCACGGAGGAGAGAGATACACCAATGAACAAGGGCAGCAGCGTACCCCTGTGCAGCTTCTGCAGGTGGAGACCCAGACACTGGAGGGGCCACAGGTCTTGTTGTGGGTCCTTCAGAGAAGCCCACGGGCCTAGCTTCCATTTGAGAACCAGATGAACTAAAAACCTCTTGGAGTTTCTACTGAGAGTTCACATTCCCTAGGGAATTATAAGATGTTCTGCCTAGTTATCTTCTCCCTACAGGAAAAGAAAAACTCTCTGAATTCCCACTGTGGAGGAGACCAGAGATTGAGTCTGACTGTCCCTGGAGGAAGAGCCCTGGGTACCAGGCAGGGCTGTTGTTAATGTTGTGCTGTTTCTCCATGAACTTGCAGGGACCTCAGGGGCTTTAACCTTGAGACAGATGCCATGAATGGCAGCAGCCATGCTCTTAAAATGATTAGCGTGATGAATGCCTGCTTTTCTACATCTTGTAGAGAGTGGGATTCCATGGAACCAGTTAGGGCGACCTTGAGAGAAAAGAGTTCCCCCAAGGCAGGATGTGTCCCTGTCTGCACTCAGGCTTCATAGGCATAAGTGAGAAATAATTATAACATCCATGAACAACACCTACTGAGTCCTTCTTATGTTTCTGAAAATGTGCCAAATACCTTACAGTGACCACATCGTTTAATATGATGACAATGTTCACTTAGAGATGTGGAGCTCAAAATCTGAATGCAATGTTTTGAGTCCTTTGAGTATGCCCAAGGGACCACAGGATATCTCTGAGAACCTTTCCAAGGTGCTACCAGACATGAAGTTTATTTCACAATACTGCTCAGATACTTTGCTTTCTTTATCCTCATTCTCTTGGGAGTGCACAGTGGGGCTTTCTAGAGGCAACATGACATTCGATGAGGTGGCACAGAGAATGCAGAAAATATCAACCCAGCTGTTCTCTGCTTAACCAACACTTAAAGGTTTTTCAGAACTGTAAAGCACAGCTGCTTATTTCACTATTTTTATGTTCTATGGAAGATAGGTATCATCAAAATACATTCTTTAGCTTAATATATAATGGAAATAGTTCTAAAGGAATTAAGAGCACATATTTAATAAACTATTTTTTCACTTCTATGTGATACACACACCAACACACATGCCCACATAAATAAAATGTCTTTGGGTTCTTAGTGATTTTTCAGAGTTCAAGGGTGTCCTGAAGGGAGTGACAGATGACAGGTCTGGCAAGAGCCAGAGCTGGAAGCAAGTGAGTCCTACTGGAAATCAACCATATTTCAATTTCCTGTCCCTACAACAGATGAACAAAAATGTGTGAACTGCTTCTACCAGCACAGTGTGTTGTACTCTCTCACGGGTCCCTTGGGCTGGAGGCCTGGTGGGCTCAGCTGCATTCTCAGCCCAGGACTTTCATTTGGAGACCAAGTTTCAGGTAGGGTGGGACCCCCCATATATGGCCCTGCCTGTGGCCCCTCCACCTTCACTCTTCACTTCCCCCTCTGACTTCCTCCTCTGTCCGAACCCAGGGGGACCTCTGCTCTCAGGAGGCTCCCCTGCATGGGTACAGCCCACCACCACAGCCTCCCTGGTTTAGGATAAGTTGGTGGGTAACATCCCTTCTGAGAAGTCCCCCAAACAGGCATGGACTAGGTGACCAGGGGGTGGGTGACTTGGGTGACCTTCTTTAGAATTCCATCTGCCCACCGAGTATCTTCTTACCTGCTGTGCCCTGTCCTCACTCCTTACATTGTGCGTTGATCCTTAGGGAGATGCCCCCATCTCCACCATCTTCGTTTTCAGCACACCTGCCTCCAGATCTCCCATCCCAAACCATCCAGGAAACTTTGAATCCCACCTCAGAAGAACACAATCTCCATTCCTCTGCCTCACTCTCAGGAACAGGAGTAGAATGTTTCAAAGTGCCTTTTCATTATCAATTTATGTAAACTTACCTGAGTGAACAGTTGGTTGCCCAGTCTGCCCACCTGGCCTGTGGACCTTCTACAACAAAATGCATGGACCTCCTATGTTGGGAACCACCGTGCCTGGTTACAGGAGCTGTAACCCCCAACTGTTAAGGCTGACTGAGCGCCCTTCAGACTATAAGCCACGAAGGAGACAAAGCTTATTTCCATGGCAGGAGTACTGCTTCTGCTCCTTTACTTCATTCTAAAGAGCCCCCCTGTGTTTGATTGGTTAGCCAATGACCGGTAAGATTTCTCAGGGAGTGAATGAATTAAGATAGGCACAATCATGGGGATGCCTCAGGGAAGAACTTGGGGGCAACAGCAAAAGGGGGTGAAGGACCCTCGCCTTTCGGCTTTGACATAGCCTGTGTCCTCATTTGGTCTGCAAAAGGTCTCCTAATCTCTTGAATGCTTTACTTCCCCTGTCCGACTTAAGCCTGAAACTTCAATGACAGAGGGCAATGCAGCCCTGTGCTGGAAAGGGCAGGCTCCCCAGGTGATTAGGCCTAGCAAATAATACATAAAATCCTGTGAAACCTGCTTTGCTAAGATTGCTCTCAATTAAATGATAAGGATCTGAGGAGGAAATGAGTTTTTTTCCCAAAGTTTTATTGTCCTTTACCTAACAGACCCTGACTCAGAATAAGCCCTCTTAGTTCTTTGTATACTATCTATTCTTTGATCCTTACTGCCTGATAATGATTAATGGACTTTACCTGTTCTAACTAAACCCAAAGAAAGCCTCTCCAGGCAAGGGTTGGGGTGCTCTCCACTTGAGAGACTAGCTAGGCTGCTCCGAAGTTCTCCCTCCTTGAGGGAGTAACCCCGCTGTCCCTTTTCCTCCACAGAACTTGGTAGTCTGTGTAAATTTGTCTCTTGTCTCATCCATAACGCCGCTGACACTACAGGCCAGTATCCGACTCACTCCTGAGCTTCTAGGTTTAGGGGGCATGTACACAATATATGCAGTGACAGCTTATTTAGTATGACAAACAGAGCCCCAGTGTGACTGTGCCCCACACCTGGAAGAGTGACTGTGGCTCAGGGATAACTCAGTGCATCCTGTATAAAGTCATGAAATATGTTTCCATAGATTTGTAGTAATATGATTGGTACCTGCTCCCCTTTGAGTTGTGTTATTCGTACGTTGTAATAACTTGTGCAGAACTCTTAGGCACAGAAATGAGCAGGTAGCTAAATCACCACCATCCTCGGGCTGCATTCACCACCGATGTTACATTCTCAGGAGGCCTTCACTAGATCTTCTGATACTTTTGCCCATCCAGATCATTATCCAAATAACTTACTTATGCGAGGTACTCGGATCTCCCTAATCCGCTCATTCCAGGTAACAAGTTTCCACAGACTGTTCCTCCTCATCAAAAGGAAACTCCACTTGTCTGGTGATGCCACAAGAGCCATCTGTCTCTCCCAAAGCCACTTTCTTTTCTGTTTTGGGGAACAATTCATCATGTGTGTTATTTCCGTTGCCTATTTGTTATTTCCATTTCTCAATGGCATGAGTGCAGTTGCAAGGTGTTTTGTTTTTCCACATAAATGGGCCCCCCATATTATTGCTAGAGAAGTGCTAGTCCTACCTCAATGTAACTTAGTCTAGGTACAGCGCAAGGCCTCCTGGAAACTTCATCCTGCCACACAGGAACCCTTCCCAGGGAATTCATACCTACCCTGTGCAGTCTATATCTTCTTCCCATAGTAACACATTGTATCCTTCTGTTTTTTTTTTCAATAGCTTTCTACCCACAAAGATAAATATGTAGCTGTGCCAAGAACACAGCTGGTGCTTTAGGTCCATTAAACCTGGGATCTTTCTAAGCATGCAATCAACAAGGTGCACAGTTGCACCATGAACAGCCAGCTGAGAACTGAACAATGCATGGTCTGATGGCCATGTGGAGAGTGGTTCCTGGAAACCTCTTCCCAAAAGAGAGCTGGTGATGTAGAAGCATCCTGAAAAATAGGAGTCAAAAGTTACTGCTACCTAGCCAGAATTCTGCCGAGTAACCAACTACTGATCCAATTTATCATCCTGTCACATGACCAAAATGAGTCCCAGTAAAGGCCACCCAGGACTGCAAGCTTCCCTCTCAGCAGGTAAACTTCCAAATACAACGCTGTTTGAACAAATGTGTGACATCACCACTCTGTGCATCTGGCATAACTGTGCTACAAGACAGTGTCATTCTGCAGCGGGGAACCTTTCTTGAGGCTCTGATGTAATGTTAGATTTCCTTACCTCCCTTTGTTTACCCTCAGCTCCTCCTCCTCCCCACTGATCCTTGATTCTTACTCAGATTCCCTCCTTTGGAAGAGATATTATATTCAGCCTGTGGTGTTAAAGATCGCTGGCAGCTGAGCTCTTGTCTCTCATTCACACAGGGTGGGGTTGAAAAGGGCAAGGACTGGTGGGCCACCTGGACCACCAGACAACACAGCTGAGGCACTGTCACTCTGGTGTTACCAGATGAAGTGAAAACACACGCTCCCCAGGTGCCATCAGGAATTCTGGCACAAATGTTTTCAGGTAGAGCTATAGTGTCTCTCTTAGGGATTAGCCCTGCTTCTGGGAAAGGGAAACAGAAAGCTGGGATAATGTGATGGAGAACTGTACAGTGGTACCAGCATCCCCAACGCTCCTTTCCTCAAGAACCCCCTGAAAAGTGGAGGCATCATGAGTATTATACGATAGTAGAGTAACTTTTGTGCAACAGAATGGTTACAAGGATACTGGGGAACTACAACAGTAAACACAGAGCTCTCAGATGAACAAGCAGAACTCTGTGAAGCTGCCATCCCTAGGGTTCAAGGGCACACAACAGTGGCTGGGTGATTAGAATCCAGAATGTCAAAGGAGTCAGGATTCAGACTTGATCCTATGTGGAGAACGGGCACCCCAGTGGCACTGTGGCCCCAGCAAGAGATGACTAGGCTGGCTCTTGGAAACTGAGTAACTAAAGCTGGGCAGGGGCCCTTCATTGATAGTGCCTAGAGCTATTGGACAAGGCTGACAGGAGCAGTGGGCAGACAGGAAGGATCAAGAGGCCACATGACACTGGGTTCAGTTGTAACTTTTCCCTGCTCCAGGATCCCAGTCTGCTTTAGAGCTCCCTACCCACACAATGTAAGCAATGGACAGCCACTAAAAGTAGTAATCTGCCCTGGGTGTTGTGGCTCAGTGGCTGGAGTGTCAGCCTATAAAATGAAAGTCTGGGCGTTTGGTTAATGGTCAGGGCCCATATAGACCTAGGTTGCCATTTTTTTCCCAGTTGGCAAACACACAGGAGGCAACCAATAAATATTTCTATCATTTATGTTTCTCTGCCTCTCTACCTCCCCTTTCATCTCTCTAAAAAAACAATAAGCATGTCCTTGGGTGAGGATTAAAAAATAAAAATCAATAGTCTGAATGTCCCAGTTTGGTTAAAAAAAGTTCTCAGCTGGATACCAGATGCAGGGCTCCCAAGTTTATCACTAAAGAACAACCTCCACATTATTCATGCTGAGAGTTCATTAAGGGACAGACACAAGAATTAATTAAAATCACTAACAAGAACGTGAGACCTGGATGTGATGCGCAAAGATGTTTACTGAATCTGTAAATGAAGCCAGCGTGCTAGCTACTCACAGGATGTGCTGTGAGCCACGGGCCTTCCCTCTGAGGTACGGTCTATGTCACACTGACAGCGCAGACCCAGAAGAGAATTTGTGCTATTCGAAAGTGTGGATGACCAGAGGGAAGGAGGGCTTGGCATTGACCATGACTCAGCAAGGGTTGGATGTTTGCTACTTTCTGGTATGTGCATGTATAACACAGACTGATAATCGGACATTCTTCCTGGACTGGTTAGAATGGCTGGACGAGATGTTGCCTGTTGAGTGCTATTGATATGTAGTGCAGAGCACTGGGTAAGGGAGAGAAAATACAGTAGCTGTTCTGATAAGAGCCTATCTGATCTTCATATTCAGTGAGCTCTGCTGCCCACAGGAGGTAAGTAAAAGGTGGGTGGCTTTTCAAAATTACCTTCTATGCTATAGTATTTAACATAAAGTCAGGTAGGAAATATGTTTTTCTTACATCTTACAAACTTCAGTAGGTGAATTTATTTCTATTTTTTTTATTTTCACATATATGTAAATTTCAGGAAGATTGCTGTACAGACTAGTACTAGTTAGATTATTTCAGATGTAAACATAGTGATCTGACATCTCCAAACCTTCCTACAGCAAGAAACACAATTTCTAAAGGATATAATCAGTCATTATCCTACCGCCCCACAATGAACACTATACTATCATATCTCATAGATTTGGCTATTTACTGTGTATGTTTACCATAATTGCAGTCATAGTGCATTTGAAATTATTGGTTCACATTTTACCTTTAAAACTTATAAGAACTCTTTCCTATGCATCTGTAAAATCTATAGTCATCATTTTAATGCCAATATAAATAGATCATTGAGTTAAAGTGGAATAATTGATCCCTTTATCATTTTGTTAAATATGAGTTTACAACTTTCATATTAAAGATAATTTCAGTTGTTAAAAAAGAGTCCCATTCAGTAATTATTGCTCCACAAGTGAAGGGCACTCACTTACTATTCTGATCAAGAAGGATCTCACAGTGTTCACTCTCAGTGTGAGGTCGAGAAAGAATCTGGAAGCAAGTGGCCACCCTCACCTCAAAGCGGGTTAGAAGGTACAGTTTATGGTAACATCCTCAGATTTCACCTAGGTGAGTGGGACGCATCCCTGACCACTGTGTTTGAGAAGTAGAAGGAATCAGTAAAAGTCCATTTGCCATCAAGGCAGAAGAGTCAGCCACACTCTACTGGTCACTTACAGCTTCTGGTAAAATGTCCTTGTCAGAATAAGCATTCTCATGAGAGAAATGACACAGACCTGCACTCACCAGGATGCAAGTGCTGGTAAAACACACTGGAGAACATGTAAACAGTCTGTACTTCTACATAATCCACAGCTTATTGTTCAAAACTTCCTAGGGACAATACGCAGCCCAAATTGTTTCTCTGAGATCCAATGCCCAGTTCTTCCCTTTGCTAGCTACTGGCTTAGCAGTTTGCCCCCAAGGTTGCAAACAGTGAGAATGGTTTCTACACCAAGGAGGTAAAATAAAAGAAGGCAACCTCTTTAGTACCTGCATTTGGACCTAATTACCTCAGAAGGGAAAGCACCTGAAGGTCAGGCAGGGTCCTGTGGGTGGGAGCTAAAGACCATCTGCTTTGTTTCTGACTGAAAATAGAGCAGAATTCTCAGAAGGGGGGTTTTAGTATTTAATGGGCTTGACCTTGTTGGCAGCCCTGGGGTCTCACGGGAGGATGGTCCATGACATGCAGTGTGTGTCCCCTGCCACCAGGAAGGAGACAGAGCAACTCTCTTCTCCTGCCTCTGCTCTCGCCCCTGAAGGACACATGGCAAGAGAGCACAGCTCTGAGGTGATGTCACTCATTACAGAACCTGGATACTCTCTGCTGTTTGGAAGTTGTGCATCCCAGCACTGCCCTGGTACCCAAACTGGTCCAGGTGAAAGGGAAAGGAAGCAGGATCAGTGTGACAATGAGTAAGCTCCTGGCATTAACCTCAATATTTAGGCACCCTCTCAATATTTAGGTACCCTGTAATCTCTACCCTGAAATGGGGAGATTTGAAGTCCAACCCTTCCAGGGAGGGGAGGAAAGGACCTTGTCCAAGGTGTCTTCCCCTCAAAGCTTCATGCCTCTTCTGGGACTGGGATTAGATCTGCTACCTATGACTCTGTCATATTAATTTGTACTCTGCTGCACTCTCATACTCAATGTAATAAAGTCAAAATGTTATTTTGGAAATTTCATATCAATAAAGCATGCAGTTTACAACTAATTCATTCTTTACCGTGTGTTTCCTTTCTTTCTGTGATCACCAGCTGAACTTGGGAGAACTGAGCAGTTCATCAAATTTTGGGAACATGTCCACCTGTGCTCTAACTCGACATTTCCACACTGACAAGAAACACATTCAGAAACACGAAAAATGACTTCTGATCATATGAGAAGCCTGGTGAGGACTGGGCAATTCATAAATATTGCCACCTGTCACCTTACCTGTCTGATTAATGTTACATGTGATCTTCAGAAAATCTGAAAACTGACCCACAGGTCATCAAATTAGTAGTCAACAGACCCTGTGAAAACGGTAGTTTAGGACACAGTTTTCCAGGTTTGTCATCATCTGACCATCAATTATAAAAATAAAAATCTAGAATACAATAAGTAATAAAATATTAATTTTTAGAATACCAAACAAACTATAACCTTGGGAAATGAATAATTTCAATATGACATATTTATAATGCATTATCAAGGGGGCATTCCTGTAACATCTAAAAGTCATCAGAGGAAGAAATACACATACACAAAACACAAATGTACACAAAGGACATTGAGACATACAACAAAGCCAGCTCTTAACTACAATAAACATATCCTCAGGTATATACATTATCCATCAGCATTGGGCACTTTCTGTCATCACAGATATCATTTCAGCCTGCATTTATAGCTTCTAAGGATCTCGCTAGGTCTTGTAGAATTTTTAATATACATTTTTTTCCAAAAGCAGAATGAGGAAAAATCAGCACACTGATCATTTAAGTGACTCCCAACTGAAATTACCTGAAAATCGGTTTTCAAGTCATTAGTTTTCCACCAATGTGGTCAATATCCAACTGAAGAATGAATGGACATTCAGAAAGTCACAGTATGTGTATAATTAATGGAAATAACTTTAAATTGTACCAAATGTATTTATGGAGTACTGCGTGTTAAAAGGTCAAGAGTATGATGTTTTCCTTTGCATCTTGAAAAACAAGAGAATAAAGAATTGACTATGGCTTATTGAGCAGAGCCCAAGATACAGACAATTCAGTTTGTAGCTGCCTGGGTTCTGACTGTGAGAGCTGTGACCAAGTGAGGAGAAAGTATTACTACAGTTTTGAGAAACACCCTTTCAAATTGTTCAATTTCATTTTCTCTGATGCTGGCTTTCTTGAATCATATTGTTATTTTTATACATTTCTCAGGTTTTTAAGTCCTCACCGGAGGACATGCTTATTGATTTGAGAAAGGCTGGAAAGGAGGGGGAAAGAGAGAGGAAGAGAAACATCCATGGTAAAGAGAAACATTGATAGGTTGCTTCTCACATGCACCCAGACTTGGGACTGAACCTGCAATCTTTGTATGTGCCTTGAGTGGGAACTCAATCCATGACCTTTTGCTCATGGGATAATGCTCCAGCCAACTGAGCCACTGGGACAAGGCTTCTCAGATTTTTGAAAAAAAAAAAGAAGTGGTGCATTCAATTGGAAGAGCAGAAACCATAAAAATCCTAGAAGAAAACAGGCAGTAAAAATCTGGATATTTATTCTAGAAGTACTTTGGCTGGTGTATCTCTTCAGTCAAGGGAAAGAAAAGAAGGAATAAACAAATGGAACTCCATTAAACTGAAAAGTGTTTGCACAGCAAGAGAAACCATCAACAAAACAAAAGGACAACCAAATGAATGGGAGACAATAGTCACCAAAGATATATCTGATAAGGTGTTAAAATGTGCAAAATTTATAATGAATTCAGACAGCTGAACACCAATAAACAAGCACTCCAATTAAAAAATGGGCAAAGGAGGTGAATACACACTTCATCAAAGATGACCAACAGATGGCCAATAGACATAAGACAAGATGCCCAATGTCACTATCCATTAGAGAGATGCAAATGAAAACCACAAGGTAAATCACCTCACACCTTTCAGAATGGCTATCATCAATAAGTTATCAAACAAGTGCTGACCAGGATGTGGAGAAAAGGGAACCCTCCTGCAGTGTTGGCGGGAATGCAGACGGGGAATGCAGCCACTGTGGAAAANGCCCACTCTGCTGGGTCACAGTTGTCTTGTGCTCCTTGCTGCTGTCTCAAGCCATCCTCAGCTCAGTGGTTCAAACACTACAAGAATATTGGCAGGAAAAATATTAAGAACTTCAAAGGGAATTTAATCTTGCTCTGTAGAAATGATCATCACCCCAAAATAAAGGTAAAGTTTGAGTAATGCTCAAAACATTTACCTCTAGAAACATTTAAACATTTACTAACACATTTCCTTCATTTCACCTTTAAGATATTTTAGGATTTTTTTTTACATAGTTCTTTGTTGCACTACATCTTTCCCTAACTTTTTCCTTCTCCTACTAAACTATTTCAATAACGAATTTAGAATTTCTTTATCCTTTCACTGCATTGGCCACACACTGGTGAGGCTCATTCATAAAACTCTGCATTATTTTCTGTATTAAAATCAGTCCACTTCAGAAGGAGTATCACAGGGCATTACTTTGACTGTGCTGTTTCCAACTACCACAAGGTGGTAAGAAGTCAAATATCTAAGTACATAAGCAAGAGAAGTGTGTTGATACAATTTCCCCACATTCAATTTCTTCTCCGTGTAATATTCCTGGCTTGAGAATATGAGAATTGACTTTTATAAAAAGAAATACAAAAAATTTTAATAAGTTAGTTGTCCCATTTCAACTCTAAAAGCTAAGTTCTTCCATGGAAGTTTATTCTATTTTCAGAGATAGAATTTGAACAATTATTGTTTGTATATGAAACTTCTAATTGGGTGAATTACCTGAGTTTTCCCTTCACCTGGACCTCACCTGCAGTGCCCTACAGAAGGCCTCCTTCACCTGAGCATTCCTCAGGCTGTAGATGAGGGGGTTCAGCAGTGGGTTAAAGAGATTGTAGAACAGGGCCAGAATTTTTTCTTTCTCCTCTCGTTGATTAGAGTCAGGGACCATATAAACCACCATGGCAAAACCAAAGAAGAGTCCGACCACACAGAGGTGGGAGGAGCATGTGGAGAAGGCCTTTCTGCGTCCCTCCCCAGACTGGATCTTCAGGATGGCCAAGAGGATGTGTATGTAGGAAACTAGCACCAAGCAGAGGGGCCACAGTAAGAGGAAGACAGAATCAGTGATGATGACCACTTTGTTGAGCCAGGTGTCAGCACAGGCCAGCCTGAGGACAGACAAGAGCTCACAAAAGAAGTGGTTTATTTTCTGGGGCCCACAGAACGGCAGTCTTAGAAGGAGAAGCACATGTATCAGAGCCAGGACAAATCCACAGGACCAGGATGTGGTTGCCAGGACTGTGCACACACTCCAGCTCATGATGATCGTGTACTGGAGGGGGTGGCAGATGGCCACATACCGATCATAGGACATTGCCACCAATATCAGACACTCTGTGTGAGCAAATGCTAGATACAAAAATGTCTGCATGATGCAAGAAACAAAGGAGATGGCTCTATTCTGGGTCACTAAGTTTGACAGCATCGTGGGGACATTGTTGGACGCATAAGACACGTCAATGATGGCTAGGTGGGAGAGGAAGAAGTACATGGGGGTGTGTAGTCTCTGGTCCAGACAGATGAGAGCAAATATCATTCCGTTTGCCAACAGACTGAAGGTGTAGAGCAGGGATAGGACCCAGAAGAGGAGAACTTCTGTCTCTGAACTGAGCTGGAATCCCAGCAGCACAAACTCTGTGACCCATGACTGGTTCCCCCCCATTCCTTAAAAAGAAGAACTGAATTGTGATAAAGGTCAGGGCTGGAGAATGAATACAAGTTGGAGTTAATCTCAATATGAGCTCAGAGAAAGGTTGTATCCCTGTCACTCCTTGAAAGCTTTCTCTTCTCCCCCAAACTGCTTTCCTGTTTTTCACTTTCATATGAAATAAATGTAAACTTATAGAAACAGTTAAGAATTTTGCACAGAACTACAATGCAACCATATGCCCAGATTTAACAAATTGTAATATTCATTTTGTATTTGCCTTATAATTATTTTTCTCTATATTATTATGTGTGAGTATTGCTTTTTTTTTGAAGCACAGAGATTAAGGTATAAAGAGACATGATACCCATCTACCCTTAAATTTCTCTTTTTTTCCACCAAGAACAAAGACATTCAGTAATCTAACCACAATTAACAAAGTCAGCCAATTTCATGTTGACGTGATTCTTTAATCTATCATATTCTCTCTCTAATTCCTTCACCCAGGACCCAATTCAAAATGACATGTGAGATTTAATGTCATTCATCTTTAGTCTCCTTTCATCTGACATAGTTACCCTGTCTGTCTTTGCCATTCATGACCACTAAATATTGGAAGATTGTAGAGAAATTCTTCACTACACTGTTCTTCAAATGGAACTGCATGCATCTTCTTATTGTTTTATTCAGATTCTTCAGGTTCTGCAGGGAAATTAAATATTGTCCATTGTGCTTCATGGGCAGGTACCTGAGGTTCACTGTTCCATAACCGATGATGCTCACTCGGATTGCCTGGTGAACATGGTGCCTCCTGAGTATCTCCATTATACAATCATTATCTTTTTTCATAATGCAATTTCTGGAGCATCCATTAAAGTTACTATATAATATTCTGTTCCTCATAGAGCTTCTCAGCCACTAATTTCAGTGCCTGTTGATTATCTTGCCTGACTCGATTGTCAGTAGTGATTATTGCCAAACATGGTGTTCTTACTCCATCACTGCTGTTACATTTATTGGTGGTCAATTTCCTCATAAGAAAAGGCTCTATCATCTACCTATGTACCTTTCAATCATCTATATATCTTTATATATCTGCATCTATCATCCTTCTATCAGTATGGACTCATGAATTTTGTAATCAAGGGATTATAATTATTTCTTACTTATGCATTGTTAATTATTCTTGATCTAAACCCACCTAGCTTGCCCTTTGATTTTATAACATGTCTCCATAATTTTTGAGCACTTCCTTACTTTTGATGGCTATTTCACACTTTTCTCATACATTCCCCCCTTCAGCCACAGGCACAGTCACTTCTCCTAAAGGGTCTGATTACTTTAGGGAAGAGTCATACTCATAAATCAGTATCTTAATCTGAATAATTCACACTTTTATCATGATTTCTGCCACATTTCTAATGTCCTCTTTTAAAACAGTACACATAAAAGTTGGCAAGGAATACTAATTGTTCCTGGGATAATGCATTTACATCTTCCTGAACATTGAAAACAGCTTAAATGACTTTCCTTTTATGGAGTCAAATCTGTTTCACTAAACTAACATTAGCATTGAAGAAAATGGTCTTGATATTATTTACTGGTTCACTTATAGCCAAAATATATATTTGTAACTAACACCTTATTAATTACCAAGTTCAAGTTATTGGTTTATTCCTACTCAGAAAATCACAGAATTGAGCATTTTAAAAATTAAGGTTTATGAATATGAGTTATTGTGTGAATATGGTGGTTCCTACCTTGTATGAGAGCATCTGACATCACGTTTTAGAACTTTCTTAGAAAAACATGATGAAACTCTATTTAAGTCCAATGAGGTAATACCTAGAAAAACACCAAATAAGCATGATTAATAATGTGTATATACAGTGATACCATTTTACTGTATACTTTCATAAGAATTATGAATTTAAATACATATATCAAAGTGTTTCTAGTTTACCTCTTTCATTTAGAAGTGAATCAGAAACTACTTCCCATGTCAAAACATCTATGCAAAATGCTGTGAACAGCTGCACACCATTTCCTTGAGCATAAGTATTTTATTCATTGTCTCATTAGGCTTGTGCGATATAAAGCTTCGGTGAGTAAATTTTAAACTGATGAATTCTTGTAGTAAGTCCTGAGATTTGACAGTGCTCAGTGAAATCAGTCACACAATTTATGTATCTGTGTTAACGTATTGCTCTGTCTCTAGTCATCTAAAGATCAAACTGCAAAATCCCAGCAGCAGGGACACTCACCTCTGTCAGAAACCACCTAGTGGGAAGGGTGTCTAACTCCACAGACCTGATGCGCTTACTCCTGAATTCACCACCACTGTGCAGTTGTCCCACTTGGGTGGCTGCTCTGACCACGCTGGCTGCCAGGGAGCGTTGTTCTCCCCACACTCAGGGGAAAGCCTGCTGGTCTTCACTTTCTTTCATTCTTCAGTACACTCTTCTCTCAGATGGATGTTAAATGTTTCACAGAGGCAAATGCTCCAAATCAGGCAATTTCATGTTGAAATGATTCTCCTCTTGTTCATACACAGTGAAGAGTCATGTAATTATGGGGGCCATTTACCTAGAAATCGGAGGTACCCCTCAAGCCAGAAGAAAAGACTAGAAGAAAAGACTAGATGAGACACTAATGAGAAATCCGTGTCTCTTGTTGTTCATGACATAGATGTAAAGACGTCTAAGAGGAAATCCAAATGCTGGTGTTGGGGTGGCATTTTCCATATGGAAAGAAGCCACCCCCACTGCCTGACTTGTAATGTGTGCAGCTATTTGTTCACCAGGCTGAAAACCCCCTTATTCTTATTCCACCTGCCACCTGAGCTATTTACTCTCTTATTTGAAGAAACTGACACATTTTATGTGACATTATTTCATGTCCTAGCTGCTCCACCCCAAGGTTCCACATGGTCCATGTGAAGGAAGCCACTCTAACACCAACATTTGGATTTCCTCTTAGACGTCTTTACATCTATGTCATGAACAACAAGAGATGGGGATTTCTCATTAGTGTCTCACCTAGTGTTTTCTTCTCAATTCCAGTTTCTGGCTTGAGGGGAACCCCCGATTTCTAGGTATATGGCACCTGTGATTACATGACTCTTCATTCTGTATGAACATGAGGAGAAGGCTCCTACCTGTGCAGCAATTACAAGTTAAACAGTTACTTTAGCACAATGAACATCACTTAACCCCTCTGTACCACACAGGACTTACAGTGAGGCTTCAGGGGAGTGGACAGTGCATGCCCAAGTAATGACCAGTTCCATCTCTTAAGACCATGGATATAATTATAATCCAAATATTTTTAAATGCTTATGAGTGTGGGCAAGTTTGGTAATTTTAAATCTACTGTGCTAAAACTACTGTCTATCCCTTGGAGGGCAGTCAAGTCTCAGTAACTGAGCATTCTGGGGCTGGTTTGGGCTCAGGTGGGTATGCAAATGGGTCAAACACACCCATGTGCTGACACAGTGGGCTGACCACTGCCCTCACAGTCCTACCAGATGGATGTTGCAGGGCACCCCAGCTTCCTCCTTTGAACCATCATATTGTAGGGTGCAGCCAGTTAGGACAGAGAGACGTCGCCACCTGCTTGATCACCTCTGCGCCCCATTGAAGGGCTTGCTGTCAGACAACCTGAAAACAGGGTCTTTCTACCTTTGGGAGTTAGGCTAGGTTCTTGTGGGGTCTCTTTAAAAACAAAACAAATGTGCAGGCTTAGCCAATAACAACAGTGACAACAGTTAAATCCTCACTCTAAGGGTATATGGGGAAACTTCAGGACATATCAAAGACAGAAGGAGATTGAAATCAAATATCACTGATTTAAGCTGAGATTCCCTCTCACCAAATAATGAACTTTTTATCCCTATATGTCTTACACATCTTTATGTCTCCTGACAATTAGTATAGTCCTTGATGAAAGAGGCACTCAGGAAATGTTCGTTAAATAGATGATTGTCATTTTTAGTTAAAAAATGTGTATGTTAAGCATGTTATGTTTGCCTGGGTCTATTAACCAAGACACAGTTTCTATTTTATTTGAAAAGCACAGTGAGAATTTGATCAGTGGAGGAAACAGGCAAAATCCTCGATTTTCATTTTCAAAAATAAGAGTACATTTGGGAAGACTATATGCAAATGTGTATTAAATTTGGGACATTAATTTTTACTACAATTAAAGAATACTGCTATATTATATACAGTGAGGAGAACGACATCAGTATTTCCAAATTCTACTCAAACACAGTTGGATATAATAAGTAATTGTTTGAAACATATTTTATCTCTGAACATGAAAAATAATAATTTTGTTGAATATAACTCAATGTATTATTACTCAGTAGAAACATTTGTTTACTAACTTTTTAGTTTTGTGTCTGCATAAATTGATTAATTTATTTTAGTTGTACTTATCATTTTATTTTTATTTTCATTACCACGGTTATCATTTTGCTATTAAAAATAAGCACAATGAAAATTTAAAAAAGGAGACAGATTATATCTCTTAAGTAGACACACACTGGAACATAGAAGAAACTATCACGGTTAGACTAAAACACTAGTGACATACATATGAAGGTTTGTGAGGTCGGCAGAAGTAGCTCTTAACCTGGGAGGTCCTGTGGCTCTGAGTTTCTTCAGCTCTGGAGCTTTATCCCACTTCCCCAGCTCCGGCCTGGAGTCTCACACTCAGTCTGCCATAATGGATGATAGAAGAGACATTTACATCACATACTATGATTTCTAATGTTGCAATCATCTCCAAGAGCTCATCACCTCCATTGTTTAGGAAAGGAGGTAACTGTCTGGTAGATTTACATTTTACCCAGGTTCAGCAAAGAAATGAACTCCTGTCCAACTTCCTGGGAGATTCTCTTCCATGGAGAGAACTTGCCCTGGATGTCACTCTTTTCATTCAGACTAGGTAACAGAGACTGTCTGTAATCTGGCTCCTGGGAGCCTTACTCACTGCCAATGTCTGGCTCTAAAGCCCTGGTGAAACAGCAAGCTAGTTCTGACAACCACTACCCAAGCAAATCAGGAAGGGAGTGTGAGAGATGTTGAGGGTGGTCAGGGCCCTGCTCACAGCACAGGAGGAAAACTGTCCCTGAGGTGGGGAAGGAAGAAATTAGGCACCAGTTCCACTGACCTGCAGTGCCCGTGGGACTCAGGAGGAAAGAGCACCCAGCAATGCCAGTCTCATGCACACAGTCATGGTGGTGTCAGCTTCTCTCCTGTCCAGCCTCAATTATCTACACTGAACATGACCTTCCAAGCACAAATCAGTTCTTCTGTGGGGGATTTTCTCATGAGCATTTACTCTGACTTGGAATAAACCCCATGGAGGAGAGAAATGCACTTGTGAACAGGGGCAGCAGCTTGCCCCTCTGCAGCTTCTGCAGGTGGAGACCCAGGCATGAAGGTGCCACAGGTGTTGGTGTGGGTCCTTAAGAGAAGCCCAGGGGCATAGCTTCGATTTGAGAACGAGTTGAACTGACAACCTTCTATAGTTTCTATTCAGGGTTTAGATCCCCACAATGATCATAAGATATTCTGCCTAGTTATCTTCTCCCTACAGGAAAAGAAAAATCCTCTGAATTCCCTCTGAGGAGAACAGCAAAGATCAAGTCTGACCCTCTCTGGGGGAAGAGCACTGGGGACCAGGCAGGGCGTTTGCTAGCGCTGTGCTGTTTCTACCTGAAGTTGCAGGGATCTCAGGAGCTTTAGCCCTGAGACAGACACCACCAATGATGGCAGCCAAGCTCTTGAAATAATTAGTATTATGTATGCCTTCTTCTCTCCTTGTTGTAGAGGGTGGGATTCCATGGAACCTGTTAGGGTGACCCTGAGAGAGAACAGGGTCCTCCAAGGCCAGGATATTTCGCCATCTGCACTCAGGGCTCATAGGTACAAATGAGAAACCATTATGATATCCATGAACAACAACTACTGAGTCCTTCTTAGGTTTCAGAAATTGTGCCAAGTACCTTATAGTGACACCCCACAATTCAATATGATAATAATTTTCCCTTTACAGATATGGAGCTCGAAGTTTGAATGCACTGTTATATGAGTCCTCTGAGTGTGGCCTGGGGACCATAGGGCATCTCTGAGAACTTTTCAAGGCTCTACAAGGTCGGAAATGCTTTCACAATAATGCTCAGACACTTTGCCTTTGTCTCTTCACTCTCTTGGAAGTGTACAGTGTTGTAGACCGCTCTGCCTGGTTTTAGGAATTGTATCTTGTGGCTAAGGGTGAGGGAGGACCTCTGGAATGGGAGCCACAGGGGACAAAGCTTATCTCTGGTACCAAAGGCTGCCTCAGTTTCCTCTCCCTGCCCCCAAAGCTTGGTCAGAAGTCAATGAGGGTCAGACTTCTCACAGTGGGGTGCAACCTAAGCCAGACTCAATCACTTGGGAGGCCTTCATGGAAGGACTTGAGGAGGGGTGGGGGGGTGCTGCAATAAAGAGCAATGGACTCTTTCCTCCTGGCTTTGACAAAGCTGGAGTCCCCATGTTCTCTGGGAGAAGCACTTCCTGGCTCTAATCCCCTTAAGCCTGAATACTCCATGGGGAGGTGTGCAGCTCCTTGCCTTGCTAGAGCAAGTCCTTGGAAAAATCTGGCATCACAAAGACTTCCTGATAAACCTGTGAGATCTGCTCTGCTCAGTGTGATTTCATTCATATGATAAGGGTCCAAGAGGAAATGAGTATGTCTCCCAAACTCTCTTCCTGAGAGAGACGCTGAAGCCCTCAGATATCTTTGAAATGTTATCTACTGTTTTATCCTTGCCACCCTGTATTCCCGTGAGTTACAACCCAATAAGAGGCTAGGGAGAGGGGCGCTCCGGGCCTTTATCTCTTCAGAGAAACTGGCTGCTGCTGGCCTTTGTCTCCCCTGAAAAACTGGCCACTAGCCCCCTCCTTCTCCCCAAACAGATCTCAGCATGTCTCGGTCATTACTCACTTTCGTCCCTGGAACTCGGGGGGACTCGAGAGAGAAGTCGCTCCCACAGTATGGTGGGGCTCTCTGGAGGTAACATGACATTCAATGAGGTGGCAGAGAGAATGCAGACAATGTCAACCCAGTTGTTCTCTGCTCAACTAACACTTGAAGGTTTTTCAGAACTGTAAAACATAGCTACTCTTTTCAGCTGTGAAACTTCAGCTGTGTGAAACACAGCTAGGAAACTTCAATTTAGGAGAACATTCTGAGTTTTCCCTTCACCTGGACTTCACCTGTAGTGCCCTACATAAGGCGTCCTTCACCTGAGCATTCCTCAGGCTGTAGATGAGGGGGTTCAGCATTGTGTTAAAGAGACTGTAGGTAGCACAGGGCCAGAATTTTCTCCTTGTCCCCTCGTTGACTGAAGTCTCTGAGAGGCTATAGATGACGGGGTTCAACATTGGGTTAAAGAGACTGTAGGTACCACAGGGCCAGAATTGTCTCCTTCTCCTCTTGTTGACTGAAGTCAGGGACCATATAAACCACCATGGCTCAGCCAAAGAAGATCCCGACCACACAGAGGTGGGAGGAGCAGGTGGAGAAGGCCTTCCTGCGGCCCTCCCCAGACTGGATCCTCAGGATGGTGAAGAGGATGCATGTGTAGGAGATCAGGACCAAGCCAAGGAGCCCGACTAAGAGGAACACAAAGGCAGCAAAGATGACAAGCTCATTAAGCCCAGTGTCAGCACAGTCCAGCTTGAGGACAGACAGGATCTCACAGAAGAAGTGATTGACTTCATGAGGCCCACAGAAGGGCAGCCTCAGGATGAGAACCATATGGACCAAAGCCAAGAGGGAGGCACATGCACAGAAAGTGTTGGCCAAGACCATGCACACTCTCCAGCTCATGATGACAGAGTAATGGAGGGGGTGGAAGATGGCCACCTACTGATCATAGGACAGCACCACAAAAATCAGGTAGTCTGCGAGAGCAAAGGCCTGAAACAAATGTCTGCATAAGGCAATTTACAAAGGAGATGACTCTATTGTGGCTCACTAAGTTTGCCAGCATCTTGGGGGCATTGATGGAAGCATAGGACATGTCGATGACAGGCAGATTGGACAGGAAGAAGTACATTGGGCTGTGCAGTCTATAATCTGAGCAGACAAGATCCAGGGTGACACCATTCCCCAGAAGGGTGAGGGCACAGAACAGAGGGAAGAGTCCAAAAAGCACAAACTCCAGTGCTGGCTCTACCTGGAAGCCCAGCAGGGTGACTTCTGTGATCCATGTGCAGTTGTCCCCCATTCTCCTGGGGAGGAGACAGACACGCCCACCACCAGGACAGGAGGATCACAGCTGTAAGGCAGTCAGGGCACACACTACTTACCAAATATTACCATGCGGGCATTTAGAAATGTACTATTTTGAATGGATTCTCCCTAATTTTGTTTTACATATACTGTAGAAAGCTAACTTGGTGTATTCATATACATTGGGAAAAATTTCCCTTGCATTAAAGGAATAATAGAATATATGCCTGTCTATACATAGATAATAAAATATAAGAAAATGCATTGTTATATACTCTACCTAGTAGGACGCACACACCCATAGACATATTTCACTTTGGAGAACTCAGTGATCTGCCTTCCCTTCAAGGGCATCGGTCTGGATTATTTATGTAGAAAGAAAAGCAATGGCCCTGACCAAACATCTGCAGTAGGAGGTAGTGTCATTTCCTAGGCTTCCTTGCCTTCTTGGTCCAAGATAGGAAGGAATTAGGTTCCTCTTTTCTTTCTGGGTTGCTTACTTATCCACCCACCTTCCCACCTGCTTTCCTACCCACTAATTTCCAATTTGAAATCCCTTCAAAACAACATCTCACTTTTGTAATGCCTTTCAAACTTTGCAAGCCCCTCCTTGCAGCAGCTGCCTAATATTTCCTAGAAGCATCTTCTGGTTCCTTTTCCCCATCTCCAGTAGCTTTGTTTTGAGAGTTTTAGCCACTTCTTCATCCCCACTGATTGCTGGAAGGTAGACACCAGTGAAAAAGTAGTATGGCTACACCAAGTGAACCCAGGCATGTGTCTTAAGTTCAGTTCAACATGATGACATTTCTAAGTTGTTTCAAGGTTGAAAGCAAACGGGGAAAAACTGATTAACATGAGCAGCGAGTATATTTAAAGAGGACAGCTGTATTATAATTGTATTTTTGGAGGTGTTTGCTTTTCCGGTTTATAACTTAATATAAAGACAGATGTCACAGCTTACCTCATATTCTGACATGCCAGGATCCTCTATGGTCACCATATCTTCCCAGTGTGGGCAATCTGCATTCCCATCAAAACCCGTGCTGACCACCCACAGCTGCTCAGATGGATTCTGAGCCCGGACAGGGGATGGGCTCAGTGGCAGCATCATCCAGTTGGTTCTTGCTAAGGAGCCCCTTCTTGCTGAGGTTGGAAATACCTTGGTGAATTCCTGCCCCGTCTGTCCTCGAATTTACATGATTTGTGAAACAGGACAAAGGAAGTGGGGACATATGTGTCTTTTCTGCTCCCTTTTCTGGTCCTGTACGTTTCTGCTGCCCCTGAGTAAAGCCTGCAGAACACCTTTTGTCCTGATGGAGGGTGGGAGTGAGCTGAAGGTTGAAATCTGGAGAGAAATATTGTTAAAGATGCAAACCATGTTTCCCCAATGAGCCTCGTTAAGACCTAATTTTCATTTCTACTTGATTCCTTGTGTGTATGTCTCACTTTATTTCTTCAGGCTGGGAACAAGGGGAGGTCCTGGTTAAGGACCGCTCCTAACCACCTGGAGTAAACAAATCAGGAAAATACCTGTTGAGAGCAAAAAGCACTATGAAGGAAATAAACAGGCCAAAATGACAGGGAGTGACTTGTTTCTAGGGGGTTTTCTTAGGTAGGATTGTCAGGAAAGGTCCCACCAAAGAGGAGATGCATGGGCAGAATATGAAGGACACAGGGCAGCCCACCTGCCTCCAGCCCAGGTGGTCTGTGCTCAACCCACCCAGCAGCAGAGGCTCAGCCCCCAGACAGGGAGGACTTGGGGAGTCCAGAAACAGGAAGAAATCCAGGGGACCCGAACTCTAGTCTCCGAGGTTTACATACTTGTTGAAATGGATGTGAAAGTTTGTAAGTTGGAGATGTATTGAAACATCTGGCTACCATGCAGCCACTGAAAAGGACAATGTTGGAAGAAACAGTATAATATAAGACTCCTTATACAGTGAAATAAAAAAAAAATTCCAAAGAAAGTCAAGGCACAGGTTGACAATGTGACCTGATTTATCTTTTATAAAATGAACATATTTACTCGATATCTTGTGTGCCTATTTACATATATCTGGGGAAATTTTATAAACATGAAACTGTTTATGCTGGTTGTCTCTAGAAAAAAGGATCATGCAGGAATTTACCTTTCATATAAATGATTTGTTTATTTTTGCCTTTGTAATAAACCCTGTGCATTAACAGGAAAAATAAGACACTTCCACTTGGGAAAAGGCCATGCTGTGACCTAGAAATAAAGCTGCACCTCATTGCTGCTCATTGAACAGTGAACCTCACCCATCAGGCCAAGAAATGTCAGAATGGGGACAGGTTTTCTCAGAGCTTCCAGTGGGAGACCTAAGTCACTGCATCATGAGACACAGTTAGCCCTCGACGGGAAAGGGACATTCAAAACCCAACCCCATTGTTCACTGTAGAATTTTTTTCTGAACTGTACTGATAGAGGAAAAAATCACTCTTTTGTTGACTGAAATAGATAAGGGAGGATCGCTCTGGCCAGTGTAGCTCTGAGGGCTGGGCGTTGTTCCACAAAGCAAAAGGTCAGCAGTTTGATTCCTGATTAGAGCACAGGTCAGGGTTGCTGGTTTGGTCCCCAGTTGGGGTCCCTGGTCAGGGGATGTACAAGAGGCAGTCAATGGATGTTTCCCTCTCACATCCATGTTTCTCTCCCTCTCTTCCCCTCTCTCTCAATAAATAAATAAATGCATTTAAAAAGAGTAAAAAAGGATCTAAAGTCAGGTGAAAAATTACAGTCACATCCCCCTAGACATAAAAGAGAGCCCAAGCAAAGCCAACTTCTAATGTTGCACAGATCAAAGACGGTGAGGTGTGTCATTCAGACAAGCACATTTCATTGCATTGTTAGTTTTTTCATTGGGAATGCAGTTTCTGGGGGTGTCAGTCAAAAACGAAAAGCATGACAAAATAAGGAAAACCAGTGCCTGTCAATGCAGAATCAGAAGTGACAGGATACTGAGTGGTCATCTACTCCAGGATACTTTCCATCAGTTTATAAGAAAACGCTTACTAGTGCATACTGTGTATCCCAAGCTCATGACAGCTGCCTCTTGCCCTTGACACTGCTTGAGGGAGGCATCCCAGACTCTGCCTCTGTGAATTCCTGTACTTACATCCCCGTGGCTGACCCATTTGTTTGCCAGGGGACATGTCTGATCAAAGTGCCTTGCAATCGCAAGTTTGAGAGACATGTGCTCTCTTTCTTGTGCACTTCTGTGCCTATGTCTGCTTGCATTTGATGTTTCTCTGCAAAGGAAGTGGCCCTCTTAAGCTAACTTCTGCTGACACTTCACTGGAGCTCCCAGGAAATAGTGGCAAATTATGGTCACTAAAATATCTTACAAAGTCATTCAAATATTCCTGAACTGATCCTATTGGAGCTGACAGTTATACTTTTGACTTCTTATAAATTGATTTATTTTTAAATTAATGCAGCAGAGCACAGTTAAAGGGTATATATTGAAATTCCAATCAGCACATGTAAGATGGGAAGTGGACTAACTTGCTGGATGACATAATATAAATGACCAGAAGGAACATGGCCCTTTGTGGCCCCACCAACCATTGTATTAAGGAGTTTCCTGGATGCAGCTGAATTGGGGGCTCAGAGAATTCTTACTTCCAGAGACTTCCAGGAGCATGGACATGTTGTACATTTTTAAGTCTCTTCTGTAATAAGCATGTCATCCTGGAAAGTAAGGAACAAAAGGAATGGTAAAAAAAAGTTAGATAATACCTTCAGAAAAGGTCCTATCTCCATGTATTTAGAGCTAATGACGATCCAGGAACCTAGAAAGACTAGCTCTCTTTCCAAGGGTGGTGCTTGACTGAGGCATAGGAGACCTCTAGCGGGTGAAGCAAGGGTAAGAGCTTGAAGGGGACAGGCAGGTGGGCTGAGAGCAGGGCCTGGTGTGGCCCCCTGGTCTGAAACAAAGGTGAAGCTTGTGGGCTCCAATGTGTTCTCACTGCAAGTGGGCCAGTGACCTAGGATAAAATGTGGGTGCTTCAGCTATCTCATATGCATGTCATTGCCTTCCTCTTTCCCAAAGGCTAGAATTGACTAATAAAAGTACATAATTAAAACAATGTGTACTCATAGAGTTCTGCATAAAATTTGGTAAGATATTTTTGAAATATACAACCAATAACTTAGGAAAAAACTATTTGTAAATCGCAGGGACGAATAAGGAGGCAAATAGAATTCCTAGTGAAACAACTTGTTATATCTGAGGTGAGCCACAGACAAAACACATGTTCTACAGGAGCCAAGTGCACTGTGTTATAGCTTTGCAGGAAGGTCAGGACGGAACACTTCTGTCATGATGGCTACTGACACACACAAGTTGTTGATCCGCTCATCTGTGAGCAGGAGCAAAGTAGAAAAAGACAATAAGGTTAAAGCAACTCGTTTTCCTTTTAAGCATTGGCAATGGTTTTAGATGCTGTTGCATCTAAAATTTCCCAGGACAAGAAACCAGGTGGGTTTTGTCGTTTGTTTTATTGCTTTTAGTTTTTGTTTTTATCTAAGAAAAAGCCTGGAGCAAATACAGTAAACAGACAGGGACTTGAAATGAAGATATACGTGATCACTGTCGCTACACGTTGAAGAAAGATTGACAGTGCAGAGAATAAGGGGGGAAGCTTCATGAATCTATTTTTCTGTTCTTCTGTGGAGTGAAGATTAGTGGGGATTGCAAGGAAAGAGGTCCTTGAGGAAGGGTGAGAGCAGCCTTTTTAGCAGTGTCCATCAGCCAGCATTCAGATCTCAAATCTAAAAGGTGGACATGAAGAGTAGGAGTCACTTAGTCTAAGCCTTTGTTTTCACCCGTGAAATAGTGACAACGGGAATGTAAACGGCTGGCATGAGGAATACGGATAATGAAAGCTACACAGACTGGGAGTTAAAGGGCAGATGTGAAGACCAAGACCATTCACCTGGTAGATGTTAGCTGTTAAATAGGAATTGTTATTAGTAGTATAGGAGAGATCACAGAATTCAAGGGGGAATCCAAGTCACTGGGAATAGAGAGCCAGTGAAATCATGGTAAATTCTTTCAGATTGATCTTGCTTTCCTTTTTGGTTAGTTTTTACTTTAAGTAAAAAGCAAAACGTTATAATTTCATTTCTATTAACGTTTTTATATGCTATTTTTAAAAATTACGTTTTCAAAGAAATTTAAAGAAATGTTGGAATCTTTTAAAGAAACGTCACTGCTGGACTGGAGAAGAAAATACAGGATTTAAAACTCAAAAGGCAGTTCTGCCACACAAACTATCCCAATGGGAGAGAGAAGGATGGAGAGAGAGGAGAGGGAGCACAACTACTGCATGAAAAGGGAGGGGGAAGATCTGGGACACATAACACTGACACAAACAACAAGTGTGTCACGCAGAGCGAGCGCCCTGGGCTGTCGTGTGGGTGCTGCAGATTGCTCCGATGTTCATGCTGAGAAATTATTTACCATCTCCAATAGTTACTTTGACCCCAACAAGTACCATAGTTCAAAAACAAATGTGGACTTTGCACGCTGCAGCCTGGACTCAAATCCCAAGTCTACTCCTTACCACTCTCTGGGCCTCTCTGCTCCTCCACTTCCACACCTGCAGAAACGTGGGGAGCAGCGGACCACACCAAATAAGAGAGCTGAGAGAATGACATGAATTAACTGACATAAGACACTTAATAAGTGCCTAGAGATATATTAGGGATTTTAACAACCGACATTGGAGAGAAACTTCTGGATCCAATAACCATAAGGAAACAGGTTACATGCTTAATATTGCTGCACTAAAATAAAGATCAGACAGAAAATCTTAATGGCGACAGATAGTGGGTTTGACCTGTAAGAGTAAGTCACTTGGATTCTGGACAAGTGAGGTGTGAGGCCTGTCTGGTGAGACAGTGTTCCCGAGAATCTGCAGGGACAAGCAGGAAACAGGATGGGGAGGGAAGATCAGAGTCAGGGTAAGTGAACCACCTATCTGTGACGGGGTGGGGGTGGGGGTTGTGGGGCGGGGATCATTGCAGGAAGAGGGAACTGAGTGATGTGGCCCCGAATATCTTGGTAGCTCTGCAGCCAGATCACATGCTACATGGGTGTCTGGCTGATTCCCCCTCTCTGACAGGGTCATAGCCAAGTCAGGAGCTGACAGCCACATGAGGATGGCGAGGAGGCTCCTAGAGGGTCAGAGGCATCAGGGCCACACCATGGGCAGAGGGAGCAGCCCATGGTGATGTCCTCAGGTTCCTGGTTGTAGAGACAGGCCTAGGTCCACACACGCAAGCCGTATTTTCACCAACAGTTAAAGCTAGTCATTTCATTCACCCCCCTTTCCCATCTTCCACCTGCAAACCCCTCCTCAGGGCTAATGAGCATTCATTACTGACAGTGGTATAATCTATGTTCTGTTCTCCAAACATGGCCTTGGAGTTACAGGAAACCTCACAGAGGGGGAAAGAAAAGGGATTAAATCTCCTCTCTGAAAGGGACTCCTCATGAGTGAAGGCAAGACACAGCTCTCATGAGAGAATTTGATGATTGACTTGCTTTTGCCAGCCAAGGTCTTTTCTATCTTCACTGGAATCCACCTCCCTCCCCACTGATGCAGAGGATGATTCAGGGACAGACCCTGGGGATTTACAACCACTCACACTCTCACCAGAGAGATTGAAAGGCTTTGCTAATCTCCTGTGGCAGTGAACCAGTGAATCCATGTACCACGTCCTTGCATTTTGCTCTCTCATTCCCCCAGGGGAATTGGTGTGTGTTCATATGGGAGTTGTGAGTGTGTATTTATGCATGTTTGGGATTGGGTGAGGCGAGGATGTCTTTAATGTATGCAAGCCCTGGCATAGAAAATAAAAATTCAGCCATAAGTTACTTTTCCTCAATATTTATTTTATCAGTCTTAAATTGCTCTACTCTTAATTCTTCCTGTTTAATTGTGGAGGTGAGTCTGTGATTTCTTGATTTTTCATAGTAGGGGCCTGAGGAATCCTGTTAAGACACTATCTCAGAGAAATCATTACCTCCCAAGGAGAACATATGACTTCCAAATAATCACTGTGCATTGCTCACACACAGTTTTGACCTGGCGATTTAGATATACCTCTCCCTCAATTTTCTATAGTTTGCCTTCCATTTCAAACATCTCCAGATTTCTGAGCCAAATTTTTCTTCTTTCATCATGGGTTAAAGCCCACAGGTAAAATGAAAAATGGATCTCTTTCTCTCTCACTGATAACGTTTGATTATTGCAAAGTCCTTCCCATTCTAAGTCCCTAATTGTGTCTTAGTTGAGTTCTCTAGAGAATCTTAATTCTGAAACTGTGCCAGAAGGAGCCCTACAAATTAACAGCAGTATGTTCAATCTACTGCTGAGAAGAAAACATACTGTAGTATGTAAGAGCAGACAAATGATTTTTTTTCCTTAAAATAATCTGTGTCCAGTTAAGTCTCACACCATTCACCTCCATATTCTCCAGCACATACTCTCTGCCCTAGTCAAGGCTTCCTCCCCAGTACTGCCACTCTTCAAATTCTCATTTCTCGTCATGAGTCTGTCTCGTCCCTTCATCACACACCTGAGTTCAGACACAACCCTTGTCCATCAGAGCACTCTCAGAGCCTTCTTGACCTGACTCAGCAGGAGCTGGACTCTCTGTGTCGGACTGAATGCTCTTGTTGTAATGCCCTTCATGGTTGTGGTGAACTGACTTTCTTTTTTACTTTTAATATTCTCACATTGTTCATCTTTCCTATATTTTACAAGCAAAACAAGATTATTATAGAAAATAAATTTCACCCATCAATACCCAAAGAGCTAAGGATAATAATTTGGTGCATGTTCATTTAGATATGCATAATTATCATTTTTAATTCCTTTAAAAATTTTTAAATCCTCACTAGAGGATACGTTCATTGATTTTTGGGAGAGAGAAGTGGAAGAGAAAGAAATATAAATTGGTTGTCTCACAAACACATAATGACTGGGGACCAAAAACACAAACTTTTGGTGTAGGGGATGATGCTCCAACCCACTGAACCACCCAGTCAGGGCACCACATTGATTTCTTTTGATGAGGACAATACGATGACATTTAACACTGCTCACAGTGGGTACCAAGAGATGTCATAGTTCATCATATGATTTAAAATTTTTTTGCTGCTAATTTCTGGGATACTTAAGTATTTCCCTTTATTGCAGTTTAAGTATTCAGGTTTAATTTAGTGTATAATTTGAGAACAGTTTTGAAAAATTCTCTATACACCTTTCCCACTACTTCTTAACTGTGCTCTATCACTTCATAATTGTATTGGAGTTTAATGCTAAATGGTTATTTAACTCACCTCAAATCTCTTACTTTAAATAGCAAATTATTACTGATAATTTATAGCCTCCTATCATTGGTCAAACAGCCATCACGGCAATTACGCAGTCTGATCTTATTTGTGAGAATGTTCTCAATTTTGGTCATCTCCCATAGGAGTGAAGTGACCAAACCAATGAGAGAAATAGTAAATCTCCCAAGAACTCTCAGCTATGTCCATTCTGCATTCTTCCACTCGTCCCCACCATCCCGTATCTATACCTGCACTGGAAAGGCAGAGAAACTCAACAGCAGAGAAAGTTCCAATGTGTCTGTGTGTTTCACATGACATCCTTTAGGGTTCTCTTCTTGTTGTTAGTTCCATCAGAGTTACACCCTTAATCTACTTTCCCCTGAAGTCCTGGCTCCTGCTCTTTCTAATTTAAGTTATTGATGCCTCAGAAAACATCACTGTCATAGACATATGCAGGAAAACAACCAAATATTTTCAATGTAGACCCATTTTTGAAAATGACCATTGCCAAATTTAAAATATTCCAATAATTGCTATGCAATTGGTCTCAACTCATATATTTTACATATTCTGCCAATACCTTGGTTTATTCAATAAAATTTTGTCTGCATTGTAATTATGAAATATACAAACTTATTTCATCTTATTTAGAATATCCCTCATGACCATATTACAAGTACATGCACCAAGCAGAGAAGTGGAAGAAGGACTCATTTCCTTCTGCAGCATCCTTGTAGAGAAGCAGGAAAATGGGCTTCCTCAGAAGAAAGTCACAGAAGAAGTTCAAGAACAGGAAAAGGATGCCCTAGGCTTAGAGGATCTATCTGAATTCCTATGCACATATCAGGTAAGGAGACACATTGGGTCTGTTTATATTCAGTTTTTTTTTATCAGTGAGGCTCTCATGAAGGTCTCTCCTTTCAGCCTCCTTCTCAGAGCAGCATTGACGTCTCTGTTCCTCAGACTGTAGATCAGGGGATTCAGCATGGGATTAAAAAGGCTGTGAAACAGGAGGAGGTAGTTATTTTGCTCCTGAGAGTCCCCATGTTGGGGTCCAACATACAAAATAATGGCTGTGCCATAAAAGAGCCCCACAACACATAGATGGGAGGAACAGGTGGAGAAAGCTTTCCAGCGCCCCTCTCCTGACTGGATCTTCAGGATGGCATGTAGAATATGACCATAGGAAAACGCAATTGGGAACAGTGGTCCGACCATCATCAACACCACCCCAGCCACAATCACAACCTCGTTAAGGTGTGTATCTGCACAGGCGAGTTTGAGAACAGCTAGTAGCTCACAGAAAAAGTGATTCACTTTCTGGGGCCCACAGAACGGCAACCGTAAAAGTAACACCATATGTACTAATGCTGGGAGGACTCCTACAGTCCAGGAAGTCACTGCCAGTGTGAGGCAGACTCTCCAGGTCATGATGGTAGAATACCGAAGGGGCAGGCAGATGGCCACATACCTGTCATAGGACATCACCACCAGGAGAAGACATTCGGTGGCAGCAAAAATCAAGAAGAGAAAGGTCTGTGTCATGCAGCCAACAAAAGTGATGGGCTGGGCTGGCCTCAGGAGATTGACCAGCATCTGGGGCACTGTGTTGCAAGCATAGGCTATGTCGACAGTGGCCAGGTGGGAGAGGAAGAAGTACATGGGAGTCTGCAGTCGGGAGTCCAGTGAGATGAGCCCCAGGATGATCCCATTGCCCAGCAGGGTGAAGGTGAACAACAGGGAGAAGACACCAAACAGGAGTATCCGCATCCTTGGACTGAGCAGGAAGCCCATTAGGAGGAACTCTGTGACAGAAGTCTGGTTGCCCCCCATTTTTCTGGGAAGAAACAAAGGNTGTTACATTCGAAGAGCGAGTAACCAAATGTCCAGGCACTTAGAGCATTTAGATGTTATTTATTGGCCAAACTTTTAACCTACGCAGGGGCGAACTTCCCCAACTGTGACCGGAGTCACCGTAGCTCCTCAGAGCTACAATATGGAAGTCGCGCCTGGCTTACAGACTAAAGGGTTTTTATAGAATACTGCAAGCAAGCAATATACAGAAGCAGATGGGGCTGTTAGCTATTGGTGCCATTGAACAATAGCCTCCTTACTCATTGGTGGGATCCTCTTGTTGGAAGGCAGAACATATTTTTCTTTTTTTTCCCTCCTACAGGCCTTCCACATTCTCCTTATCTAGCTTCATGCCTGACTGGCCTTGTACACTGACTACATTCTGGGGTGGGGGCCTAACTATATCCTGTTGGAATTTCTACTTGCAGCTGGCTCTTATCGTAGCTGGCTCCTACAGAAACCAATGGGTGTTTCTCACATTTATGTTTCTCTGCCTCTCTCTCTCCCCTCCCATGTCTCTTAAAAAACAAAAAGCATATCCTTTGTTGAGGATTAAAAAATAAAACTCAATAATCCAAATGTCTCAGTTTGGTTAAGGAAAATTGTCAGCTGGACACCAGATGCAGGACTCTCAAGTTTATCACTAAAGAACAACGTCCACTTCACTCATACTGAGAGCTCATTAAGGGACAGACACAGAATTACTTTAAAACACTAATGGGAAGGTGAGGGTTAGATGTGATGCACAAAGTGGTTTGCTGATTCCTTACCTTGTAGCCAACATGTTAGCTACTCACAAGATGTTCTGTGAGCCACAGGCGTTCCTTCTTTGGTCCAGTCCATGTCACACTGACAGCGCAGACCTAGAGGAGAACGTGTGATGCTCACTAAGCGTGGACGACCAGAGGGAAGGAGGGCTCGGCAGTTACAGCAACTCAGCAAAAGTTGGAAATTTGCTACTTTCTGGCAGGCGCATGCATAAAACAGAATGATAATGGGATGTTCTTCCTGGACTAGTTCGGATGGCTGGATGAGGTGTTGCGTGTTGAGTGTGATTGATGTGTAGTGCACAGCACTGCGTGAGGGACCAACAAATAGGGTACCTGCTCTCACTAGAGCCCATCTGATCTTTGTAGTCAGGGAGCTCTGCTGCCCACAGGACCTAAGTAAGAGTTGGGTGGCTTTTCAAAATCATTTTTATGCAATAGAATTTAAAACAAAGACAGAAATAATATATGAGGGTTTTTCTTACATCTTACCACTTTAGTAGGTGAATTTTGTTCTATTTTTTAATTTTCACATATATTTTAATTTCAGCACAGGTGGTGTACAGGCAAGTACTCATTAGATTATTTCAGATGTAAACATAGTGATCTGACATCTTCAAACTTTCCTACGGCATGAAACACAGTTTGTAACAGCCCTAAATAGTAAATATCCTACCACCCTACAACCAACACTATACTATTGTATGTCATAGATTTTTCTATTTCTTGCGTATAGGTACCATAATGGCAGTTACATAACATTTGTAATTATTGGTTCATATTTTCCCTTTAAATCTTATAATAACTCTTTCCTATGCATTTATGAAATCTATAAAGTCGTCATTGTAGTGACTGTAAAGTAGCTTATTGAATTAATGTGAAATAATTGATCACTTCATCATTTCGTTAAATATGAATTTACAACTTTCATATTAAAGATAATTTTAATGGGGAAAAAAGAGTCACATTCAGTAATTATATCTCTTCAGGTGAAGGGTGCACACTTACTGTTCTGATCAAGTCTGTTCACTCTCAGTGTGAGATTGAGAAAGACTCTGGAAGCAAGAGGACAATCTCACCTTAAAGTGGGTTACAAAATGCACTTTATGGTAACACCCCCTCTGGTCACCTAGGTGTGTGAGACACATTCCTGACTACTGTGTTTGAGAAGTAGAAGGAATGAGTAAATGTCAATCTGCCATCAAGGCAGAAGAGCCAGCCACACTGTACTAGTCACTTAGAGCATCTGTAAAATTTCCTGTTTCAGAATAAGCATTCTCATGAGAAAAATGACAGAGACCTGGACTAACCAGTGTGCATGAGCTGGTTAAAGACACTGGAGAACATGTAGACAGTCTGCACATCTACATAATTTACAGCCCAACACTCAAAAGTACCTGGGGACCATACACAGCCGAAATTATTTCTCAGAGTTCCAATGCCCAGATCTGCCCTCAGGTACCCAGTGGCTCAGCATTTTGCCCTTCGAGGTTGTAAACAGTGAGAATGGCTCCTCCACCAAGGAGGTCAAATAAGAGGAGGCAGCCTATTTAGCACCTGCATTTAGACCCAATGACCTCAGAAGGGCAAGCAACTGTAGGTTAGGCAAGGTCCTGCCCTCTGGGAGCTCCTGTGGGTGGGAGCTGCAGACCCTCTTCTTTGTTCCTGACTGAAAATAATGCAGAATTCTCAGAAAAGGGCGTTTTAGTCTCCAATGGGCTCAACCTAGTTGGCAGCTCTGGGGTCTCAACTGGAGGGTGGGTCATGACATGTACTGTGTGCCCCTTGCCACCAGGAAGGAGACAAAGCAACTCTCTTTTCCTGCTTCTGCTCTTGTCCCCGCAGGACACACAGCCAAGGAACACAGCTCTGAGATGACGTCACTGATTACAGAACCCGGATATTCTGTGCTGTTTGGATATTGTGCATCCCAGCACTGCCCTGGTCCCCAAACCTGGTCCAGGCGAAACTGAAAGGAGGCAGGATCAGTGTGATAATGAGTAAGCTCCTGGCAATAACCTCAGTAGTTAGGCTTCTCCCCTCTGTAATCTGGGTCCCATGAGTTGCAGCAGAGGTGGCATGAGAGCACCCAGAAAAACCATCAGAGTCCAAGTAACAACTCAAGGTGTTGATGTGTTATTTATGGAGGCAGCAGGGTGTGCCCTGGGAACTCCAAAGTATGGTCAAGGTGGCCCCCTGGGGCTTATTAGCACTTAACTTAGGGAGGGTTTTCCAGGGCCCTCAGCATTGGAGGTACACTCTAATCTCTACCCTGAAGTGGGGAGATTTGGAGCCCCACTGTTCCAGGGAGGGGAGGAAGCCACCGTCTCCAAGGTTGCTTCCACTCAAAGCCTCATGCCTCTTCTGGGACCTGGAGAGGATTTGCTACCTAAGATTGTGTCATCGTTATTTCTACTTTGCTGCACTCTCATACTGAATGTAATGGAGTGAAACTGTTGTTTTGAAAATCTCATATGAATAAAGCACTCAGTTTACAATTAATTCATTCTTTACAGTGTGTTTCCTTTCTTTCTGGGATCACTAGCTGAACTCAGGAAATTTGAGCAGTTATTCAACTTTTGGGAACATGTCCACCTGTGCTCTAACTCCACATTTCCACATTGATAGGAAACACATTCAGAAACACCAAAAATGACTTCTGATCATATGACAAGCCAGGTGTGTACTGGGAAATCCATAAATATTGTCACCTATCTTCTTCCCTGTTTCTTTGATGTTACAGGTGATCTTCAAAAATCTGAAAACTGACACACAGGTGACAAAACTAGTAGCCAACTGACCCTGTGGAAACAGTAGTTTAGGACATGGTTTTTCAAGTTTGACATCATCTGACCATCAAGTATAAAAATAAAATATTAGAATACAATAAGTAAAAAATACTAATGTCTATGACACCAAACAAACTATAACCTTGGGAAATGAATCATCTCAAAGTGACATATTTATAATGCATTATCAAGGTGATATTTCTGTAACTTCTAAAGGTGATCAGAGTCAAAAATACACATACACAAAACACAAATGAAATTGACACACACAACACAGCCAGTTCTTAACTAGGATAAGCCAGTTCTTAACTACGATAAGTATGTTCTCAGATATGTACGTTATCCATCAGCATTGGGTACGTCCTGTCATCACAGCTCTCATTTCAACCTGCATTCATAGATTCTATTGGTCTGGATAGGTCCTGTAGAATTCTGATTAGACTTTTTTTCCAAAAGCAGAATGAGTAAAAATCAGCACACTGATCATTCAAGTGACTCCCAAATTAAATTACCTGAAAATCTGTTTTCAAGTCATTTGTTTTTCTCCAATGCGGTCAATATCCAACTGAAGAATGAATGGATGTTCAGAAAGTCATGGTTGATGTATAATCATGGAAATACTTATAAATGTTTACCAACTGTATTTATCACGTACTGTGTGTTAAAAGGTCAGCAGTTTGATGTTTTTGTTTGCATCTTGAAAAGGAAAGAATAAGGATTGACTACGGCTTATTGAGCATACCGCAGGATACAGACACTTCAGTGTGTAGCTGCCTGCGTTCTGAGTGTAAGAGGTGTGACTGAGTGAGGGGAATTGTATTTCTACAGTTTTAGGAAATACCCTTCAAAATCGTTCAATTCAATTTTGTTTGATCTGGCTTCCTTGAATCATATTGTTATTTTTATATATTTCTCAGATTTTTAAATCCTCACCTGAGGACATGTTTACTGATTTTAGAGAGAGTGGAAAGGAGGGGGAGAGAGAGAGGAAGAGAAACATCCATTAGAGAGAGAAACAATGATGTTTTGCCTCTCACATGCACCCCGACTTTGGACTGAAGCTGCAACCTTTTTATGTGCCTTGAGTGGGAACTCCATCCATGACCTTTTGGTTCATGGGATGATGCTCCAGCCAACTGAGCCACCTGGACAGGACTTCTCAGATTTTGGAAAAGAGAAGTGGGACTTTTAATTGAAAGAGTAGAAACCAAAAAATCCTAGAAGAAAACAGGCAGTAAAAGTTTGGATATTTATTCTAGAAGTATTTTTGCTGGTGTATCTCTTCAGTCAAGGGAAAGAAAAGAAAGAATAAACAAATGGAACTCTATCAAACTGCAAAGTGTTTGCTCAGCAAGAGAAACCATCAACAAAACGAAAAGACCACCAATTGAATGGGATACATTAATCAGCAAAGATATATCTGATAAGGGCTTAACAATGCCCAAAATCTATAAAGAAATTGGACAACTAAACCCCAATAAACAAGCAATACAACTGAAAAATGGACAAAGGACCTGAGTATACACTGCTCCAAAGAGGACCCACAGAAAGGTGCTCAACATCACTTACCATTAGAGAGATGCAAATGGAAACCACAGGAAAATCACCTCTCATCTGTCAGAATGCCTATCATCCATAAATTAACAAAGAGGTACTGGCAAGGACATGTACTTGTTAGAAAAGTGAACCCTTCTGCAGTGTTGGCAGGAATGCAGACTGGGAATGCAGCCACTGTGGAAACCAGTATGGAGTTTCCTCAAAAATTAAACAAGATACTGCCTTATGACCTAGCCAATTTCCTTCTGGGAATATATTCAAACAAGCCTACAGCACTAATTCAAAGGGATATAGGGTCAGGCACAAATAGTATTAAAATTTTTTATTACAAAACCACTTATCACAAAATCATAAGCATGTAATTCTGTAACATAACAATATCACACTCAAGCACACCATGTGCCATTTTAGGTGAAATGTTCAAATTAAAACTACAGATTATCCCCCCCACCCATTACCACACCAACCACACTCAAGGAGGTGTTACCTCTGCCAGAACCTGTATATGTATTCTGACGTTCCTTACAGGGTTCTTCACAATAGCCCAAAACTGGAAGCAGCTGTACTGTCTATTGTAAATGAGGGGATAAAAAAGCTGTGGTACCTTTACACCATGGAATACTACAAGCCCACAAAAAAGAAGAAAAATGTTACCCTTCGTGACAGCATGAATTGGCGTGGAATGCATTACGCTGATTTAAGTAAGTTAGTCAGAGAAAGACAAGTAACACAGGATCTCATTTACATGTGGATCTAAGGAACACAAGGAACTGCCAAACAAAATAAAAACAGACTCATAGATACAGAGAACAGACTGAGAGCTGTCAGAGGAAGGGGGTGGGGGGCTGGGTGAGAAAGGTGGATGGTTAACTTCCCCAGCATCCTCTTCCACCACATTCTTTCTCCTTCCCCTGTCAAAGTTGTCTTGTGCTCTTTGCTGCTACTGCAAGCCATTCTCAGCTGAGTGGTTCAGAAACTACAAGAATATTGGCAGGAAAAATGTCAAGAACTTCAACAGGGGATTTAAGCTTGCTCTGTTAGAAATGATCAAAACCCAGGGACAAATGTAAACTTAGAATAAAGCTCAATACGTTTACCTCTAGAACCATTTAAACAGTTACTAGTAAATTTCCTGCATTTGATTTTTAAGATATTTTAGGATGTCTTACATAGTTTCTTGTCGCACTACACCTTTTCCTAACTTTTCCCCTTTCTCACCAAATTATTCCACCAAAGAATTTAGTGTCTTTAACCTTTCATTGCATTCACCACACAACTGGTGAGGCACATTCATATAACTCTACAGTATTTTCTGTATTAAAATTTCAGTCTACTTCAGAAGGTCTCTCATAGTGCATTACTTTTACTGTGCTGTTTCCAACTACCACAAGGTGATAGGAGGTAAAATAATCTAAGCACATAAGCCAGAAAAGTGTGTTGATGCAATTTTATCACAGTTAATTTGTTCTCCATGTAATATTCCTGGCTTGAAAAAATGAGAATTTACTTTATTTAAAAAAGAAAGATAAAAATTGTAATAATTTACTTGTCTTATTTCAAATTTAAAAGGTATGCTTTTCCATAAAAGTTTCTTGTATTTTCAGAACTAGAATTTAAACAATTACTAATGGTATATGAAATTTCTATTTGGGAGAGATTTCTGAGTTTTCCCTTCACCTTGATCTCATCTGTAGCACCTTACACAAGGCGTCCTTCACCTGAGCATTCCTCAGGCTGTAGATGAGGGGGTTCAGCATTGGGTTAAAGAGACTGTGAAACAGGGACAGAATTTTCTCCTTCTCCTCTCTTTGACTGGAGTCAGGGACCATATAAACCACCATGGCTATGCCAAAGTAGAGCCCGACTACACAAAGGTGGGAGGAGCAGGTGGAGAAGGCCTTTCTGCGGCCTTCTCCAGAATGAATCTTCAGAATGGCCCAGAGGATATGTATGTAGGATACCAGCATTAAGCAGAGGGGCCCGACTAAGACAAAGATAGAAGCAGCAAAGATGGCTACTTTGTTGAGCCAGGTGTCAGCACAGGCCAGCCTGAGGACAGACAAGAGCTCACAGAAGAGGTGGTTTACTTCCCGAGACCTGCAGAAAGGTAGCCTTAAAAGAAGAAGCACATTTATCAGAGCTAGGACAAATGCACACAACCAGGACGTGGTTGCCAGGACTGTGCACACAGTCCAGCTCATGATGACAGTGTACTGGAGGGGGTGGCAGATGGCCACGTACCGATCATAGGACATTGCCACCAAAATCAGGCATTCTGTAGCAGCAAGACCCAAATACAACAATGTCTGCATGATACATGGGACAAAGGAGATGCCTCTATTCTGGGTCACTAAGTTTTCCAGCATCTTGGGGACATTGTTGGAAGCATAGGAGATATCAATGATGGCCAGGTGGGAGAGGAAGAAGTACATGGGGGTATGCAATCTTTGGTCCAGACAGATGAGTGCAAAGATCATGCCATTTGCCAACAGACTGAAGGTGTAGAGCAGGGAGAAGACCCAGAAGAGGAGAACCTCTGTCTCTGGGCTGAGCTGGAATCCCAGCAGCACGAACTCTGTGGCCCATGACCGGTTTTCCCCCATTCCTTACAGAGACCTGTTCAAGGACTGAATCGTGATAAAGGTCGGGGCTGGAGAATCAATACAAAGTGGAGTTAATCTCAATGTGTGCTCAGAGACAGGTGGTATCATTGTCATTCCTTGAAAGCTTCCCCTTCTCCCCCAAACTGGTTACCTGTTTTTAACTTTCCTATGAAATAAATTTAAACTTATAGAAAATAGTCAAGATTTATGCAAAGAACTCCAATATAACCATATGCCCCGATTGAACAAATTTTACTAGTTATTTCATATTGCATTATAATTCTTTTCCTCTATATTGTTATATATGAGTATTGCTTTTTTCTGAAGCACTTGAGATTAAAACTTAAATAGACATGACACCCATTTACCCTTAAATTTATCTTTCTTCCACCTAAATTAAAGATAGTCAGTAATCTAACCACACTTATCAAAATCAGGAAATTTGATATTGACATGGTTGTTTAACCTATATTATTCTCTCTCTACTCCCCTCATCCAGGACCCAATCCAAAATGACATGTGAGATTTAATGCCATTCATCTTTAGTGTCTTTCATCTGAAATAGTCACTCTGTCAGCCTTTGCCATTCCTGATCCCTGAATCTTGGAAGATTGTAGAGAATTTCTTCACTTCAATGTTCTCCAAGTGGAACTGCATGCATCTTCTCATTTTTTAATCAGATCATTCACTTTCTGCATGAAAATTAAGTATCTTTCATTGTGCTTCATGGGCAGGTGCATGAGGTTCACTGTTCCCTGAGTAGTGACGCTCACTCAGATCGCCTGGTGATCATGGTACCTCCTGAGTATCTCCATTATACAATCATTATCTTTTTTCCTAGTGTAATTTTTGGAGCAGCCATCAAAGTTACTATATAATATTGTTTTCCTCATAGAGCTTCTCAGCCACCAATTATAATACCTGTTGATTATTTTGCATGACTCGATTTCTAGTACTGATTATTGGGAATTATTGGGATTAGTGGTGTTCTTATTATATCACTGCTTTTACATTTATTGGTTGACAATTTCCTCGTAAGGAAGGCTCTATCATCTACCTACCTATCCATCAATCATCTATACATCTTTATACATCTGCGTGTATCATCTTTCTATCAGTATGGACTCATGAATTTTACACTCAAGGGATTATAATTATTTCTTCTTTTTATTTATTCATTCCCAATTACTTTAGATCTAAACAAACAAAGCCTGCTCTTTTGTTTTCTAACACATCTCCATAGTTTTTGAGCACTTCTTTACTTCTGATGGCTGTTTCACACTTTTCTCATACATTCCCCACTTCAGCTACGGGCACACACACTTCTCCAAAAGGGTCTGATTTCTCTAGGGAAGAGTCTTACTCATAAACCAGTATCTTAATGTCAATAATTTACACTTTTGTAGGGACTTTCATCACATTTCTGATGTCCTCTTTTAAAACAGCAAGCACAAAATTTGGCAAGAAACACCAATTGTTCTTGGGATAACACATTCTCATGTTTGTGAACATTGAAAACAGCTTAACTGACTTCCCTTTTATGGAGTCATATCTAATTCACTAAATTAACTTTAGTATTCAAGAAAATGGTTGATACTGTTTAGTCGTTTATTTTTAGACAAAATATAGATTTGAAATTAACACCTTATTAATTACCAAGTTCATATTATTGTTTTATACCTACTCAGAAAATTACAGAGTCAAACTTTTTAAAGATTAAAGCTTAAGAATATGGGTCCTTGTGTGAGTATGATGGTTCTTACCTTGTATGAGCATTTGACATCAAGTTTCAGAACTTTCTTAGAAAAACATGATGAAATTTTATTTACATCTAACGAGGTAATGCCCTGAAAAAAACCAAGTAAGTATTATTAATCATGTGTATATACAGTAGTATCATTTTACTGTACATTTTCATAGGTATTATGAATTCAAATATATTTACCAATGTTGCTGGTTAACCTATTTCTTTCATTCAGAAACATATCAGAAACTATTTCCCATGTCAAAACATCTATGAGCCCTGGCTGGTGTAGTTCAGTGGATTGAGCATGGGACTGTGAACCAAAGGATCGCAGTTCGATTCCCAGTCAAGGCACATTACTGGGTTGCAGGCCAGTTCCCAGCAGGGCACTCATGAGAGGCAACCGTACATTGATATTTCTCTCCTTCTCTCCTTCCCTTTCCCTCTAAAGATAAATAAAAAAAAATCTTTAAAGCAAAACAAAACAAAAACATTTATGCAACATGCTGTAAAGGGCTGCACAATATTTCCTTCAGTATAAGGAATTTATTTATTACCTCATTAGGTTTGTGCAATAAAATGCTTCAGTGACTAAATTTTAAACTCTTGAATCCTGGTTATTTTTGAGATTTGACAGTGCTCAGTGGACTCAGTCACACAATTTATGTATCTGTGTTCACCTATAGCTCTATCATCTAAAGATCAAACAACAAAATCCCAGCAGCAGGGAGGCTCAGTTCTGTCAGAAACCACCAAATGGAAGGGTATATAACTTCACATTCCTGATACCCTTAATCCTGAATTCACCACTGCTGTGCAGTTGTCCAGCTTGGGTGGCTGCTCCGACCATGGTGGCTGCCAGGGGGCGCTGGTTCTCTCCTCACACTCAGGTGAAAGCCTGATGGTCTTCACCTTCCTGCAGTTCACTCTTCTCTCAAATGGATGTTAAATGCTCCACAGAGCTTAGAACAGCCTGCCTTACAATGGGTGCAGCTATTTGGTCACCAGCTGAAAATGCCCTTTATTCTTATTCCACCTGCCACCTTAGCTATTTACTCTCTTATTTGAAGGAACTGACACATTCTGTTTGACATTATTTCATGTCCTACCTCCTCCACCCCAGTTTTCACATGGCTCACATGAAAGACACACCCTCAACACCAGCATTTGGATTTCCTCTTAGACAACTTTACATCTTCATCATGAACAACAAGAGACACAGAGTTCTCATTAGTGTCTTCTCTAGAGTTTTCTTCTCAATTCCAGTTTCTGGCTTGAGGGGAACCCCTGTTTTCTAGATGAATGGCACCTGTATTTACATGACTCTTCACTGTGTATGAACATGAGGAGAAGGCTCCTACCTGTGCAGCAATCACAAGTTAAACAGTTACTTTAACACAATGAACATCACTTAACCCCTCTGCACCACACGGGCCTTACAGTGAGGCTTCAGGGGAGGGGACAGTGTGTTACCAAGTAATAACAAGTTTCATCTCTTAAGACCATGGATATAATTTTAATTCACTCATTATTAAATGCTCATGAGCGTGCATGAATTTGGTAATTTTAAAAGTGCTGAGAATGACTGTCTATCCCTAAGGGAGTGGTCAGGCCTTGGTAACTGAGCATTATCAGGCTGGGGGACTCTCCCGTGGGTATGCAAATGGGTCAAACACACCCATGTGCTGACACACTGGGCTGACCACTGCCCTCACAGTCCTACCAGATGGATGTTGCAGGGCACCCCACCTTCCTCATCTGAACTATCATATCGTAGGGTGCAGCCAGTTACAACACAGAGAGAGGTGAATGCCTGCTTGATCATCTCTGGGCCCCAGTGAAGGGATGGCTGTCAGACAGCCTGAAAAGAGGGTCATTCTACCCTTGGGAGTTAGGCTAGGTTCTTGTGGGGGGCTCTTCAGAAACAAAGCAAATGTGCAGGCTTGGCCAATAACAGCAGTTACTACAGTTAAATCCTCACTATAAGGGTATATGGGGAAACTTCAGGACATATGAAAGACAGAAGGAAATTCAAATCTAATGTCATTTATTTAAGCTGAGATTCCTTCTCACCAAATAATAAACTTTTTATCTCTCATATGTCTTATACATCTTTATGTCTCATAACCATTAGTATAGTTCTAAATGAAACAGGCACTCAGGAAATGTCCCTTAAATAGATAATTGTCATTTTTTAGTTAACAAATGTGTATGTTAAGCATGTTCTCTTTGCCAGGGTCTATTGACCAAGACATGGTTTCTATTTTATTACAAAAGCACAGTGAGAATTTGATCACTGGAAGAAACAGACAAAATCCTAGATTTTTACTTTTATAAATAAAAGTATTTTGGGAAGATTCTATGTAAATGTGCATTAGGTTTGTGACATTAATTTTTACTACAATTAAAGAATACTGCTATGTGATATAAAGTGAGAAAAAGCCACATCAGTATTGCCAAATTCTACTCAAACACGGTTGGACACAATAAGCAATTTTTGAGACATATTTCATCTCTGAACATGAAGAATAATGATTTTGTTGAACATAACTCAATGCATTATCAGTCTGTAGGAACATTTGTTTACTAACTTTGTAGTTCCGTGTATCCATAAATGGATTAATTTATTTTAGATGTGCTTATGATTTTATTTTTATTTTCATTACCACAGTTATCATTTTGCTATTAAAAATAAGCAACAGTAAAATAAAATAGAAGATAGATTAAATCTCATAAGCAGACACACACTGGAACAGAGAAGAAACTATCACGGTGAGAATAAAACACTAGTGACATACATACAAATGTTCATGAGGTCAGCAGAAGCAGCTCTTCACCTGGGTGGTCCTGTTACTCTGAGTTTCTTCAGCTCTGGAGCTTTGTCCCACTTCCCCAGATCTGGCAAGGAGTCTCACACTCATACTGTCCTTTGGATGATAGGAGAGATACTTACATCACATATTGTGATTTCCATTCAGAAGATCATCACCATGAGCTGATCATCTCGGATAGTCAGGGAAGAAGTAACTGTATGGAAAAACTTACATTTTACCTGGTTTCAGCAAAGAAATGAATTAGTGTAGTGCTTCCTCAGAGGTTCTTTTCCATGCAGAGAACTTGCTCTGGATGTCATCACTCTCATCAATAAGACTAGATAACACAGACCACCTCCAATCTGGCTCCTCAGAGCCAATGCCTGGCTATAAAGAAATGGCTGAGACAGTGTGGTGGCTGTGACCAGCACACATTGGGAGGGGAGTGTGAGAGAAGCTGAGGGAAGTCAGGGCCCTGCCCACAGCACAAAAGGCAGACAGTCCCTGAGGTGGGGAAGGAGGAAATCTAGGCACCAGTTCTACTGACCTGCAATGCTCCATGGGAGTCAGGAAAAAAGAACAGCCAGCACTGCCAGTCTTGTGCACACAGCCACAGTGGTGTCTATTGCTATCCTGTCTGGCCTCCACTACTCAATCTGAACACTACCGCACAGCACAAAACACTTTCTTCTCTGTGGGGTTTTCTCATGAGCACCTACTCTGACTCCGCGGAGGAGAGAGATGCGCCAGTGAACAAGGGCAGCAGCATACCCGTGTGCAGCTTTTGCAGGTGGAGACCCAGACACTGGAGGTTCCACAGGTCTTGTTGTGGGTCCTTCAGAGAAGCCCATGGGCCTAGCTTCCATTTTAGAACCAGATGAACTAAAAATCTCTTGGAGTTTCTACTGAGAGTTCACATTCCCCAGGGAATTATAAGATGTTCTGCCTAGTTATCTTCTCCCTACAGGAAAAGAAAAACTCCTTGAATTCCCACTGTGGAGGAGAGCAGAGATCGAGTCTGACTGTCCCTGGAGGAAGAGCGCTGGGGACCAGGCATTGCTGCTGGTAATGTTGTGCTGTTTCTCCATGAACTTGCAGGGACCTCAGGGGCTTTAACCTTGAGACAGACGCCATGAATGACAGCAGCCACACTCTTAAAATGATTAGCGTTATGAATGCCTGCTTCTCTACATCTTGTACAGTGTGGGATTCCATGGAACCAGTTAGGGTGAGCTTGAGATAGAAGAGTTCCCCCAAGGCAGGATGTGTCCCTGTCTGCACTCAGGCTTCATAGGTACAAATGAGAAAGGATTATAACATCCATGAACAACAACTAGTGAGTTCTTCTTATGTTTCAGAAAATGTGCCAAATACCTTACAGTGACCACATAGTTTAATATGATCACAATTTTCACTTTACAGATGTGGAGCTTGAAATCTGAATGCAATGTTTTGAGTCCTTTGAGTTGCCCAAGGGACCACAGGATATCTCTGAGAACCTTTCCAAGTTGCTACCAGACATGAAGTTTTTTTTCACAATAATGCTCAGACACTTAGCCTTCTTTATCCTCACTCTCTTGGGAGTGCACAGAGGGGCTTTCTAGAGGCAACATGACATTCGATGAGGCGGCACAGAGAACACAGAAAATATCAACCCAGCTGTTCTCTGCTCAACCAACACTTAAAGGTTTTTCAGAACTGTAAAGCACAGCTGCTTATTTCACTATTTTTATGTTCTATGGAAGATAGGTATCATAAAAATACATTCCTTAGGTTAATATATAATGGAAATAGTTCTAAAGGAATTAATAGCACATATTTAATAAACTTTTTTTTCACTTCTATGTGACACACACACCAACACACATGCCCACATAAATAAAGTGTCTTTGGCTCCTTAGTGATTTTTCAGAGTTCAAGGGAGTCCTGAAGGGAGTGACAGATGACCGGCCTGGCAAGAGCCAGAGCTGGAAGCAAGTGAGTCCTACTGGAAATCAACCATATTTCAATTTCCTGTCCCTACAGCAGATGAACAAAAACGTGTGAACTGCTTCTACCAGCACCCTGTGTTGTACTCTCTCACGGGTCCCTTGGGCTGGAGGCCTGGTGGGCTCAGCTGCATTCTCAGCCCAGGACTTTCATTTGGAGACCAAGTTTCAGGTAGGGTGTGACCCCCCCATATGTGGCTCTGCCTGTGGCCCCTCCACCTTCACTCTTCACTTCCCCCTCTGACTTTCTCCTCTGTCAGAACCCAGGGGGACCTCTGCTCTCAGGAGGCTCCCCTGACTGGGTTCAGCCCACCCATTCAGAAGCGAATGACTTAGGACAGGCACAATCATGGGGAGGCCCCAGGGAAGGACTTGGGGGCAACAGAAAAACGGGGTGATGGACCCTCGCCTTTTGGCTTTGACATAGCTTGAGTCCTCATTTGTTTTGCAAAAGGTCTCCTAATCTCTTGGATGCTTTACTTCCCCTGTCAGAGTTAAGCCTGAAACTTCAATGACAGAGGGCAATGCAGCCCTGTGCTGGAAAGGGCAGGCTCCCCAGGTGATTAGGCCTAGCAAATAATACATAAAATCCTGTGAAACCTGCTTTGCTAAGATTGCTCTCAATTACATGATAAGGATCCGAGGAGGAAATGAGTTTTTTCCCCCAAGGTTTTATTGTCCTTTAGCTAACAGACCCTGACTTAGAATAGGCCCTTGTAGTTCTTTGTATACTCTGTATTCTTTGATCCTTACTGCCTGATAATGATTAAAGGACTTTACCTGTATTCCTGTTCTAATTGAACCCAATAAAAGCCTCTCTGGGCAAGGGTTGGGGTGCTCTCCGGTGGAGAGACTAGCTAGGCTGGTCCGAAGTTCTCCCCCTTCAGGGAGTAGCCCTGCTGTCCCTTTTCCTCCAAAGAACTTGGTAATTAGTCTCTGCAAATTTGTCTCTTATTTCATCCATAACACCACTGACAATGCAGGCCAGTGTCCGAGTCACTCCTGAGCTTCTAGGTTTAGGGGGCATGTACACAACACATGCAGTGACAGCTTATTTAGTATGACAAACAGAGTCCCAGTGTGGCTGTGCCCCACACCTGGAAGAGCGACTGTGGCCCAGGGATAACTCAGTGTATCCTGTATAACATTGTGAAATAAGTTTCCATAGATTTGTGGTACTTTGATTGGTACCTGCTCCCCTTTGAGCTGTGTTATTCCTACCTTGTAATAACTTGACAGAACTCTTACACACAGAAATGAGCAGGTAGCTAAATCACCACCATCCTCGGGCTGCATTCACCACCGATGTGACATTCTCAGGAGGCCTTCACTAGATCTTCTGATACTTTTGCCCATCCCGATCATTATCCAAATAACTTACTTATGTGAGGTACTCAGATCTCCCTAATACACTGATTCCAGGTAACAAGTTTCCACAGACTGTTCCTCCTCATCAAAAGGAAACTCCACTTGTCTGGTGATGCCACAAGAGCCATCTGTCTCTCCCAAAGCCACTTTCTTTTCTGTTTTGGGGAACAATTCATCATGCGTGTTATTTCCATTGTATACTTGTTATTCCCATTTCTCAATGGCATGAGTGCAGTTGCAAGGCGTGTTTTGTTATTCCACAAAAAATGGGCCCCTCATATTATTACTAGAGAAGTGCTAGTCTTATCTCAGTGTAACTTACTCTAGGTACAGCAGAAGGCCTCCTAGAAACTTCGTCCTGCCACACAGGGCCCCTTCCCAGGGAATTCACACCTACACTGCGCAGTCTATGTTTTCTTCCCACAGTAACCCATTGTCTCCTTCTGTTTTTTTTTCAATAGCTTTCCACCCACAAAGATAAATATGTAGCTGTGCCAAGAACACAGCTGGTGCTTTAGGACCATTAAACCTGGGATCTTTCTAAGCATGCAATCAACAAAGTGCACAGTTGCACCATGAACAGCCAGCTGAGAACTGAACATTGCATGGTCTGATGGCCATGTGGAGAGTGGTTCCTGGAAACCTCTTCCCAAAAGAGAGCTGGTGCTGTAGAAGCAACCTAAAAAATAGGAGTCGAAAGTTACTGCTACCTAGTCAGAATTCTGCCCAGTAACCAACAACTGATCCATTTTATCATCCTGTCATGTGACCAAAATGAGTCCCAGTGAAGGTCACCCAGGATTGCAAGCTTCCATCTCACCTGGTAAACTTTCAAACGCAAGGCGGTTTGAGCAAATGTGTGACATCACCACTCTGTGCATCTGGCATAACTGTGCTACAAGACAGTATCATTCTGCAGGGGGAAGCCTTTCTTGAGGCTCTGATGTAATGTTAGATTCCTTACCTCCCTTTGTTTACTGTCAGCTCCTCCTCCTCTCCACTGATCCCTGATTCTTACTCAGATTCCCTCCTTTGGAAGAGATATTATATTCAGCCTGTGCTGTTAAAGATTGCTGGCAGCTGAGCTCCTGTCTCTCATTCACACAGGGTGGGGTTGAAAAGGGCAAGGACTGGTGGGCCACCTCGATCACCAGACAACACAGCTGAGTCACTGTCACTCTGGTGTTGCCAGATGAAGTGAAAACACACGCTTCCCAGGTGCCATCAGGAATTCTGGCACAAATGTTTTCAGGTAGAGCTATAGTGTCTCTCTTAAGGATTAGCCCTGCATCTGGGACAGGGAAATAGAAAGCTGGGATAATGTGATGGAGAACTGCACAGTGGTACCAGCTTCCCCAACGTTCCTTTCCTCAAGAACCCCCTTAAAAGTGAAGGCATCATGAGTATTATACAATAGTAGAGTCACTTTCGAGCAACAGAATGGTTGCAAGGATACTGGGGAACTACAACAGTAAACACAAAGCTCTCAGATGAACAACCAGAACTGCGTGAAGCTGCCATCCCTAGGGTTCAATGGCACACAGCAGTGGCTGGGTGATTAGAATCCAGAATGTCAAAGGAGTCAGGATTCAGACTTGATCCTATGTGGAGAACGGGCACCCCAGGGGCACTGTAATCCCAGCAAGAGATGACTAGGCTGACTCTTTGAAACTGAGTAACGAAAGATGGGCAGGGGGCCTTCACTGCTACTGTCAAGAGCTATTGGGCAAGGCTGACAGGAGCAGTGTGCAGACAGGAAGGATCAAGGTCCTTTTCCCTGCTCCAGGATCCCAGTCTGCTTTAGAGTTCCCTACCCACACAATGTAAGCAATTGACAGCCACTAAAAGTAGTAATCTGCCCTGGGTGTTGTGGCTCAGTAGGCTGGAGTGTCAGCCTATAAAATGAAAGTTTGGGGGTTTGGTTAATGGTCAGGGCCCATATACACCTGGGTTGCCAGTTTTTCCCAGTTGGCAAACACACAGGAGGCAACCAACAAATGTTTCTCACATTTATGTTTCTGTGCCTCTATTCCCCTCCTCTCATCTCTCTCAAAAAACAATAAGCATGTCCTCAGGTGAGGATTAAAAAATAAAAAGCAATAGTCCGAATGTCCAAGTTTGGTTAAGAAAAGTTCTCAGCTGGATACCAGATGCAGGGCTCCCAAGTTTATCACTAAAGGACAACCTCCACATTACTCATACTGAGAGTTCATTAAGGGACAGATGCAAAAGTTAATTAAAATCACTAACAAGAACGTGAGGTCTGGATGTGATGCACAAAGATGTTTACTGAATCTGTAAATGAAGCCAGTGTGCTAGCTACTCACAGGATGTGCTGTGAGCCACGGGCCTTCCCTCTGAGGTAAGGTCTATGTCACACTGACAGTGCAGACCCAGAGGAGAATTTGTGCTGTTCGAAAGTGTGGATGACCAGAGGGAAGGAGGGCTTGGCATTGACCATGACTCAGCAAGGGTTGGACGTTTGTTGCTTTCCCGTACGTGCACGTATAACACAGACTGATAATGGGACGTTCTTCCTGGACTGGTTAGAATGGCTGGATGAGACGTTGCGTGTTGAGTGCTATCCATGTGTAGTGCAGAGCATGGGTGAGGGATAGAAAATACAGTAGCTGTTCTGATAAGAGCCTATCTGATCTTCATATTCAGTGAGCTCTGCTGCCCACAGGAGGTAAGTAAAAGGTGGGTAGCTTTTCAAAATTACCTTCTATGCTATAGTATTTAACATAAAGACAGGTATGAAATATGCTTTTCTTACATCTTACAAACTTCAGAAGGTGAATTTTTTTCTATATTTTAATTTTCACATATATCTAAATTTCAGCACAATTGCTGTACAGACTAGTACTAGTTAGATTATTTGAGCTGTAAACATAGTGATCTGCCCTCTCCAAACCTTCCTACAGCATGAAACACAATTTGTAAAAGATATAATCAGTCATCATCCTACCGCCCCACAATGAACACTATACTGTCATATGTCATAGATTTGGCTATTTACTGTGTATGTTTACCATAATTGCAGTCATAGAGCATTTGAAATTATTGGTTCACATTTTACCTTTAAAACATATAATAACTCTTTCCTATGTGTTTGTAAAATCCATAGTCATCATTTTAATGCCAATATAAATAGTTCATTGAGTTAAAGTGGAATAATTGATCACTTTATCATTTTGTTAAATATGAGTTTCCAACTTTCATATTAAAGATAATTTCAGTGGTTAAAAAAGAGTCCCATTCAGTAATTATTGCTCCACAAGTGAAGGGCACTCACTTATCAAAGAGTAAGTACTCTTCTGATCAAGAAGAATCTCACAGTGTTCACTCTCAGTGTGAGATCGAGAAAGAATCTGGAAGCAAGTGGCCACCCTCACGTCAAAGCGGGTTACAAGGTACAGTTTGTGCTAACATCCTCAGATTTCACCTAGGTGAGTGGGATGCATCCCTGAGCACTGTGTTTGAGAAGTAGAAGGAATTAGTAAAAGTCAATTTGCCATCAAGGCAGAAGAGTCCGCCACACTCTACTGTCACATACAGCTTCTGGTAAAATGCCCTTGTCAGAATAAGCATTCTCATGAGGGAAATGACACAGACCTGCACTAACCAGGATGCAAGTGCTGGTAAAACACACTGGAGAACATGTAAACAGTCTGTATTTCTACATAATCCACAGCTTATTGTTCAAAACTTCCCAGGGACCATACACAGCCCAAATTGTTTCTCTGAGATCCAATGCCCAGTTCTGCCCTTTGCTAGCTACTGGCTTAGCAGTTTGTCCCCAAGGTTGCAAACAGTGAGAATGGCTTCTACACCAAAGAGGTAAAATAAAGGAAGGCAACGTATTTAATACCTGCATTTGGACCTAATTATCTCAGAAGGGAAAACACCTGAAGGTCAGGCAGGGTCCTGTGGGTGGGAGCTAAAGACCATCTGCTTTGTTTCTGACTGAAAATAGAGCAGAATTCTCAGAAGAGGGTTTTTGGTATCTAATGGGCTTGACCTAGTTGGCAGCCCTGGGGTCTCACTGGAGGATGGTCCATGACATGCAGTGTGTGTCCCCTGCCACCAGGAAGGAGACAGAGCAACTCTCTTCTCCTGCCTCTGCTCTCGCCCCTGAAGGACACACGGCAACAGAGCACTGCTCTGAGGTGATGTCACTCATTACAGAACCTGAATACTCTGTGCTGTTTGGAAGTTGTGCATCCTAGCACTGCCCTGGTCCCCCAAACTCGTCCAGTTGAAATGGGAAGGAAGCAGGATCAGTGTGACAATGAGTAAGCTCCTGACATTAACCTCAATATTTAGGCACCCTCTCAATATTTAGGCACCCTCTAATCTCTACCCTGAAGTGGGGAGATTTGGAGTCCAACCCTTCCAGGGAGGGGAGGAAAGGACCTTGTCCAAGGTGGCTTCCCCTCAAAGATCCATGCCTCTTCTGGGACTGGGAGAGGATCTGCTACCTACAACTCTGTAGTATTAATTTGTACTCCGCTGCACTCTCATACTCAATGTAATAAAGTCAAAATGTTATTTTGGAAATTTCATATCAATAACGCATGCAATTTACAACTAATTCATTCTTTACAGTGTGTTTCCTTTCTTTCTGAGATCACCAGCTGAACTCCGGAAAACTGAGCAGTTCATCAAATTTTGGGAACATGTCCACCTGTGTTCTAACTCGACATTTCGACACTGATAAGAAACACATTCAGAAACACCAAAAATGACTTCTGATCATATGAGAAGCCTGATGAGAACTGGGGAATTCATAAATATTGCCACCTGTCACCTTCCCTGTCTGTTTGATGCTACAGGTGATCTTCAGAAAATCTGAAAACTGACCCACAGGTGATGAGATTAGTAGTCAACTGACCCTGGGAAAACAGTAGTTTAGGACACAGTTTTCCAAGTTTGTCATCATCTGACCATCAATTATAAAAATAAAAAAACTAGAATACAATAAGTAATAAAATATTAATGTTTAGGATACCAAACAAACTATAACCTTGGCAAATGAATAATCTCAAAATGACATATTTATAATTCATTATCAGGGGGACATTCCTGTAACTTATAAAAGTGATCAGAGCAAGAAATACACATACACAAAACACAAATGTACACAAAGGACATTGAGACATACAACAAAGCCAGCTCTTAACTACAATAAACATATCCTCAGGTATATACATTATCCATCAGCATTGGGCACTTTCTGTCATCACAGATATCATTTCAGCCTGCATTTATAGCTTCTAAGGATCTCGCTAGGTCTTGTAGAATTTTTATTATATATTTTTTTCTGAAAGCAGAATGAGGAAAAATCAGCACACTGATCATTTAAGTGACTCCCAGCTGAAATTACCTGAAAATCGGTTTTCAAGTCATTAGTTTTCCACCAATGTGGTCAATATCCAGCTGAATAATGAATGGACATTCAGAAAGTCACAGTATGTGTATAATTAATGGAAATAATTTTAAATTGTACCAAATGTATTTATGCAGTACTGCGGGTTAAAATGTCAACAGCTTGATGTTTTCCTTTCCATCTTGAAAAACAAGAGAATAAAGAATTGACTATGGCTTATTGAGCAGAGCCCAAGATACAGACAATTCAGTTTGTAGCTGCCTGGGTTCTGACTGTGAGAGTTGTGACCAAGTGAGGAGAAAGTATTACTACAGTTTTGAGAAACACCCTTTCAAATTGTTCAATTTCATTTTCTCTGATGCTGGCTTTCTTGAATCATATTGTTATTTTTATAATTTCTCAGATTTTTAAGTCCTCTCCGGAGGACATGCTTATTGATTTGAGAAAGGCTGGAAAGGAGGGGGAAAGAGAGAGGAAGAGAAACATCCATGGGAGAGAGAAACATTGATAGGTTGCCTGTCACATGCACACAGACTTGGGACTGAACCTGCAATCTTTGTATGCGCCTTGAATGGGAACTCAATTCATGACCTTTTGGTCATGGGATAATGCTCCAGCCAACTGAGCCACTGGGACAAGTCTTCTCAGATTTTTGAAAAAAGAAGTGGTGCATTCAATTGGAAGAGCAGAAGGCATAAAAATCCTAGAAGAAAACAGGCAGTAAAAATTTGGATATTTATTCTAGAAGTGTTTTTGCTGGTGTATCTCTTCAGTCAAGGGAAAGAAAAGAAAGAATAAACAAATGGAACTCCATTAAACTGAAAAGTGTTTGCACAGCAAAGAAACCATCAACAAAACAAAAAAACCACCCACTGAATGAGAGAATATATTCACCAATGATATATCTGATAACACATCAACAATGTGCTAAATCTACAGAGAACTCAGGTAGCTAAACACTAATGAAAAGCACTACAACTAAGAATTGGGCAAAGGACCTGAGTACCCACTCCTCCAAAGAGGACTGACAGATGGCCAATAGACAGAAGAAAAGATGCTAAATGCAACTAGATATTAGAGAGATGCAAACAAAACCACAGGGTAAATCATCTCACACCTGTGAGAATGGCTATCATCAGTAAATTAACAAACAAAAAGTGCTGGTGAGGACTTAGAGAAAAGGGAAGCCTCTCTACTGTTGGTGGGAATGTAGCCACTCTGGAAAACAGTATGGATTTTCCTTGAAAAATTAAACATGGAACTGCCTTATGACCTAGCCAATTCACTTGTGGGAATATATCCAAAGAAGCCTACAATGCTACTTTGAAAGAATATAAGGTGAGGCACAAATAGCATTATAAAATTTTATTACAGAACTTCTTATCATAAAATCATAAGCATGTAATTCTGTAATATAACAATGTTGCACATACTATGTGACATTTTAGGTGAAATGTTTAAAGTAAAACTACAGATTATGACAGCCACATTACTACCCTACCAACCACACTTCTGACTGTATATGCGGAACCTGTATGTGCACTCCGATGATCATTACAGTGTTGTTGATAATAGCCAAAAACGGGAAGGATCCCAAGTATCCATCAGTAGGTGAGGGGATAAAAAGGCTGTGGTACATTTACACCATGAAATACTACATGGCCACAAAAAAGAAGGAAAATTTTGTCCTTTGTGAAAGCATGAATGGACCTGGAGAGCATTATACTAAGTGAAATAAGCCAGTGAGAAGAAGATCAATACCACAGGATCTCATTTACATATGGAATCTAATGAACACCAAAAACTAGCAAACAAAAGGAATCAGACTCATACATACAGAGAACAGTCTGACAGCTGTCAGAAGGAGGGGGTGGTGGCCTGGGGGAGAAAGATAAAGGGTCAACTTCCCCAGCATCTTCCCTGACCACACCCCTTCCTCCCCTTGCCCACTCAGCTCTGTCAAAGTTGTCCAGAGCTGCTTGCTGGTACTGCAGTCATCTTCAGCTGAGTGGTTAAGACACTACAAGAATATTGGTGGGACAAACTTCAAGAACTTCAAGAGGGGATTTAAGCTTGCTCTATTGGAAATGATCATAACTCAAGAATAGATGTAAGTTTTATTCATGCTGAAAACGTTTACCTCTAGAGCCATTTATACATGTACTAATACATGTCCTTCATTTGACCTTTAAAATATTTTAGGATTTTTTTTACATAGTTTCTTTTGCAATATGCCTTTCGCAAACTCTTCCCCTTTGCTACTAAATTATTTCGCCAAAGAATTTAGAGGTTTTTTAACCTTTCCCTGCATTCACCACACAACAGTTGAGGCACATTAATATAACTCTGCAGTATTTTGTGTATTAAAATTTCAGTCCACTTTGGGAGGAATCTCAAAGGGCATTACTTTTACTGGGCTGTTTCCAACTACCACAAGGTGATAGGAAGTCAAATATCTAAGTATGGAGATGTGTGTTGATACAATTTCCTCGCATTTAATTTCTTTTCCATGTAATGTTCCTGGCTTGAAAAAACGAGAATTCACTTTTTTTTAAAGAAAGACTGAAAATTTCAATAATTTAGTTGTCCCATTTTAACTTTAAAAGCTATGGTCTTTAATGGAATTTTACCCTATATTCAGGGTAGAAGTTGAACAATTACTATTTTTATAGGAAACTTGTAATTCAGAGAACTCTCTGAGCTTTCCATTCACCTGGACCTCACCTGTAGTACCCTATACAAAGCGACTTCACCTGAGCATTTCTCAGGCTGTAGATGAGGGGGTTCAGCACTGCATTAAAGAGACTGTAAAATAGGGATAGAATTTTATTCTTCTCCTCTTGTTGACTGGAGTCAGGGACCATGTAAACCACCATGGCAGAGCCAAAGAAGAGCCGGACCACCCAGAGTTGGAAGGAGCAGGTGGAGAAGGCCTTCCTGAGGCCCTCCCAAGACTGGATCTTCAGGATGGCCCAGAGGATGTGCATGTAGGAGACCAGCACCAAGCAGAAGGGCCCGAGTAAGAACAAGATACAAGCAGCGAAGATGACCATTTTGACAAGCCAGGTGTCAGCACAGGCCAATTTGAGGACAGACAAGAACTCACAGAAGAGTTGGTTTACGTCACGAGACAGGCAGAAAGGTAGCCTTTGAAGGAGAAGGACAGGTGTAAGAGCCAGGACAAATGCACACGACCAGGACATGGTGGCCAGGACTGTGTATACAGTCCAGCTCATGATGACGGTGTACTGGAGGGGGTGGCAGATGGCCACATACAGATCCTAGGACATTGCCACCAAAGTCAGGCATTCTGTAGCAGCAAGACCCAAATACAAAAATGTCTGCATGATGCATGGGACAAAGGAGATGGCTCTATTCTGGGTCACTAAGTTTTCCAGCATCTTAGGGACATTGTTGGAAGCATAGGACATGTCAATGATGGCCAGGTGGGAGAAGAAGAAGTACATGGGGGTGTGTAATCTTTCGTCCAGACAGATGAGCACAAAGATCATGCCATTTGCCAACAGACTGAAGGTGTAGAGCAGGGAGAAAACACAGAAGAGGAGAACTTCTATCTCTGAGCTTATCTTTAATCCCAGCAGCACAAACTCTGTGGCCCATGACCAGTTCCCCCCCATTCCTTACAGAGACCTGCTCAAGAACTGAATTTTGATAAAGGTCGGGGCTGGAGAATCAATGCAAAGTGGAGTTAATCTAAATGTTCCCTCAGAGAAAGGTTGTATTCTTGTCATTCCTAGAAAGCTTCCCCTTCTCCCCCAAACTGGTTACCTGTTTTTAATTTTCTTATGATATAAATTTACACTTATAGAAAACAGTCAAGAATTATGCAAAGAACTCCAATATAACCATGTGCCCAAATTTAACAAATTTTCCTATTTATTTCATATTTGTACTATAATTCTTTCTCTATATTATTTATGATTATTGTTTTTTTGTGAAGCACTTGAGATTAAAACATAAATAGACATGATACTCATTTACCCTTAAATTTTTATTTTTTCCACCAAAAACAAACACATCCAGTAATCTAACCACAATTTTCAAAATCAGGCAATTTGATGAAAACATGATTCTTTATAATACTCTCTCTCTACTTCCCTCACCCAGGACCCAATCCAAAATGACATGTGAGATTTAATGCCATTCCTCTTTAGTCTCCTTTCATCTGAAATAGTCACTCTGTCTGTCTTTGCCATTTGTGACCACTGAATTTTGCAAGACTATAGAGAAGTTCTTCACTACAGTGTTCTCCAAATGGGCTGTATGCAGGTCTTCATTGTTTTATTCAGATTATTCACTTTCTGCAGGGAAATTAAGTATCTTCCATTGTGCTTCTTGGGCAGATGCATGAGGTTCACTGTTCCATCACTTGTGACACTCACTCAGATTGCCTGGTGAGCATGATGCCTCCCGAGTATCTCCATTATAGAATCATTACCTTTTTTCCTAATGTAATTTCTGGAGCAGCCATTAAAGTTACTACATAATATTCTTTTCCTCATAGAGTTTTTCAGCCACTAATTTCAGCACCTGTTCATTATCCTTCCTGACTCGATTACTAGTACTGATTATTGCAAAACATGCTGTTCTTACTCCATCACTGCTGTTGCATTTATTGGTTGTCAATTTCATCATAAGGAAAGGCTCTATCTTCTACCTACCTATCAATCATCTGTATATCTTTATTCATCTGCATCTACCATGTTTCTATCAGCATCAATTTTGTAATCAAGGGATTATAATTATTTCTTCTCTTTATTTATTCATTCTTACTTATTTTAGGTCTAAACCCACCAAGCTTACCCTTTTGTTTTCTAACACGTCTCCATAGTTTTTGAGCACTTCCTTACTTCTGATGGCTGTTTCACACTTTTCTCATACATTCCCCACTTCAGCCACGGGCACACACACTTCTCCAAAATGGTGTGACTACTCTAGGGAAGAGTTATACTTATAAACCAGTATCTTAATGTCAATAACTCATACTTTTATCATGATTTCTGCCATATTTCTGATGTTATCTTTTAAAACAGCAAGCATAAAATTTGACAAGGAACACAAAGTGTTACTGGGATAACACATTCTCATATTTCTGAACATTGAAAACAGCTGAACTGACTTCCCCTTTATGGAGTCAAATATATTTCACTAAGTTAACATTAGCATTGAAGAGAATAGTCTTAATATTATTTAGTAGTATATTTTTAGGCACGATATATATTTGCAACCAACACTTTGTTAATTATCGAGTTCATATTATTGTTTCAGGTTCAACTCACAAAATCACAGAGTTGAACATTTTAAGATTAAAGTTTAAGAATATGGGTCATTGTGTGACTATGGTAGTTCTTACCTTTTATGAGCTATTGATATGAAGTTTGAACACTTTCTTAGAAAAACACTAAGAAACTCTAAGTTGAAAGAGGTAATACCTTGAAAAAAAACCAAATAGGCATTATTACTAGTGTGTATATACAGTAATATTATTTTACTGTACATTTTCACATGTATTATGAATTGTAATATATATATTAACCAATGTTGCTGGTTTACCTATTTTTTTCATTTAGAAAAATATCAGAAGATAGTTTCCATGTCTAAACATCTATGAAACATGTTGTGAACAGCTGCACACTATTTCCGTGAGTATAAGTATTTTATTTATTATCTCACTAGGTTTGTGCAATATAATGCTTCTGTGAATAAATTTTGAACTCATGAATCCTTCCTGTAAATTCTGAGATTTGATAGGGCACAGTGAAATCAGTCACACAATTTATGTATCTGTGTTCAGGTATTGCTCTGTCTCTAGTCTTCTAAAGATCAAACTACAAAATCCCAGCAGCAGGTAGACACAGCTCTGTCAGAAACCGCCCAGTGGGAAGGAAGGGTGTGTAATTTCACAGTCCTGACTCTCTTACAACTGAATTCACCTCTGCCGCATGGTTGTCCCACTTGTGTGGCTGCTTCGACCACGCTGGATGCCAGGGGGCGCTGGTTCTCTCCTCACACTCAGGGGAAAGCCTGCTGGTCTTCACCTTCCTGCACTTCACTCTCATCTCACATGGATGTTAAATGCTCCACAGAGCTTAGAATAGTGTGACTTATAATGTGTGCAGCTATTTGGTCACCAGGCTGAAAATCTCTCTTACTGTTATTCTAACTGTCACCTGAGCTATTTACCCTCTTATTTGAAGGAGCTGACACATTCTGTGTGACATTATTTTATGTCCTACTTGCTCCACTTCAGGTTCCACATGGTCCACATGAAAGAAACGACCCCAACCCCAACATTTGGATTTCCTCTTAGACATCTTTACGTCTAAGTTACGCAAAACAAGAGGTGTGGATGTCTCATTTAGTGTCTCGACAAGTATTTTGTTCTCAATTCTACTGTCTGGCTGTAGGGAAACTCCTGCTTTCTAGGTGAATGGCACCTGTAATTACATGACTCTTCACTGTGTATGAACAAGAGGAGAAGGCTCCTAGGTACGTAGCAATTGCAAGTTAAACAGTTACTTTAACACAGTGAACATCATTTAACACCTCTGCACCACACAGGCCTTACAGTAAGGCCTTCGGGGGAGTGGACGGTGCATGCCCAAATACTGTCGAGTTTCATCTCTTAAGATTATAGATATAGTTTTAATTCACACATTTTCTAAGGCTTGTGGGTTTGGATGATTTTGGTAATTTTAAAACTGCTGAGAATTACAGTCTATACCTCGGGGGCAGTCAGGCCTCAGTACCTGAGCATTTTCAGGCTGGTGGACCCTCAGGTGGGTGTGCAAATCTGTCAATCACACACATGTGCTGCCACACTGGGCTGACCAATGCCCTCATTGTTACACCCTAGTGGGTGTTGCAGGGCNGGGGGAGTGGATGGTGCATGCCCAAATACTGTCGAGTTTCATCTCTTAAGATTATAGATATAGTTTTAATTCACACATTTTCTAAGGCTTGTGGGTTTGGATGATTTTGGTAATTTTAAAACTGCTGAGAATTACAGTCTATACCTCGGGGGCAGTCAGGCCTCAGTACCTGAGCATTTTCAGGCTAGTGGACCCTCAGGTGGGTGTGCAAATCTGTCAATCACACACATGTGCTGCCACACTGGGCTGACCACTGCCCTCACTGTTACACCCTAGTGGGTGTTGCAGGGCTCCACAACTTCCTCCGCTGAACCACGATATCATAGGGTGCAGCCAGTTACAACACACAGAGAGAGGTGGCCGCCTGCTTGATCTTCTCTGGGCCAAATTGAAGGGCTGGCTGTCAGACAGCCTGAAAAGAGAGTTGTTCTACCCTTGGGAGTTAGGCTAGGTTCTTGTTGGGGGCTCTTCAGAAACAATGTAAATGTGCAGGCTTGGCCAATAACAACAGTTACATTCTCTATAAGGGTACGGATAAATTTCAGTACATATTAAAGATAAAAGGAGATTCAGATCAAATGTCACTTATTTAAGCTGAGATTCCCTCTCATCAAATAATAATCTTTTTATCCTCTAATGTCTTATACATCTTATGTCTCATAGTGATTAGTATAGTTCCAGATGAAACAGGCACTCAGAAAATGTTCATTAAATAGATGAATATCATTTTTAGCTAAAAAGATGTGTATGTTACGCATGTTCTGTCTGCCAGGGTCTATTAACCAAGATACAGTTTCTATTTTATTTCAAAAGCACAGTGAGAATTTGATCCCTGAAAGAAACAGGCAAAATCTTGGTTTTTCACTCTCATAAATATGAGTACATTTGGGCAGATTCTATGTAAATGTGTGTTAAGTTAGTGACATTAATTTTTCCTACAATTAAAGAATACTGCTATGTTATGGAAAGTGAGAGAGAGCCACATCTGTATAGCCAAATTCTAGTCATACATAGTTGGACACAGTAAGTAATGTCTGAAACATATTTAGTCTCTGAACATGAAGAATAATGATTTTGTTGAATGTAAGTCATTGTATTATTAGTCAGTAGGAGCATTTGTTCACTAACATTTTTGTTTGGCGTCTCCATAAATGGATTAATTTATTTTAGATGTACTTATCATTTTATTTTTATTACCACAGTTACCATTTTGCTATTAAAAATAAGCAACCTAAAAATAAAATAGGAGACAGATTCAATCTCTTAAGCAGACACACACTGGAACAGAGAGGAAAATATCACGGTGAGAATAAAACACTAGTGACATACATACAAATGTTAGTGAGGTCAGCATAAGCAGCTCTTCACCTGGGAGGTTGTGACTCTGAGTCTGTTCACCTCTGGAGCTTTATCCCATTTCTCCAGCTCTGGCCAGGGGTCTCGCACTCATACTGCCCTGGTGGACGCTTGCAGAGATACTTTCATCACACACTGTGATTTCCAATCTGACAATCATCACCATGAGCTGATCACCTAGGATGGTCAGGAAAGGAGTCACTGTATGGTAGAGTTGCATTTTACCCAGTTTCAGCAAAGAAATGCTTACTGTCCCACTTCCTGGAAGATTCTCTTCCACAGAGGGAACTTTCCCTGGACATCACTCTCATCATTCAGACTAGGTAACAGACCACCCCTAATCTGGCTCCTCGAAGCCTTACTCAGAGCCAATGCCTCGCTATGAAGCCCTGGCTGAGACAGTGTGCTGGCTCTGACCACCACTATGCAAGGACATCAGGAAGGGAATGTGAGATACTCTGAAGGTGGTCAGGGCACAGGAGGCAGAAAGGCCCTGAAGTGGGGAATGAAGAAATCTAGGTGCCAGTTCCACTGACCTGCAGTGCCCCTTGGAGTCAGGAGGAAAGAGCACCCAACAATGCCAGTCTTGTGCACACAGTCACGGTGGTGTCTGTTGCTATCCTTTCCAGCTTCAGCTACCCACATCAAGCACGACCTCCCAGCAAAGTCCAGTCTCTTTGGTGTGGGATTTTCTCATGAGCATTTACTCTGACCTAGAATAAAGCCTACGGAGGAAAGAGATGCACCTGTGAACTGGGGCAGCAGCCTGCCCCTGTGCAGCTTCTGCAGGTGGAGACCCAGACACTGGAGGGGTCGCAGGACATGTTGTGTATCCTTCAGAGAAGGGGCATAGCTTCCATTTGAGAATCAGATGAACTAAAAACCTTCTATACTTTCTACTGAGAGTTCAGATTCCCACAAGGACCATAAGACATTCTACCTAGTTGTGTTCTCCTTACAGGAAAAGAAGAACTCTCTGAATTCCCTCTGTGGAGGAGAGCGAAGATCAAATCTGACTTTCCCTGGGGGAAGAGAGCTGGGGACCAGGCAGGGCAACCATTAGCCCTGTGCTGATGCTCCATGAACTTGCAGGGATCTCAGGGGCTTTAACCCTCAGACACACACCACGAATGAGGGCAGCCATGCTCTTGAAATGATTCGTGTTATGAATGCCTACTTCTCCACATCTCGTAGAGGGTGGGATTCCGTGGAACCTGTTAGGGTGATTGTGAATGAGAACAGGCCTCCCAAGCCAGGACATGTTGCCATCTGCACTCAGGGCTCATAGGTAAAAATGAGGAAGGATTATGACATCCATGAACAACAACTAGTGAATCCTTCTTGTGTTTCAGAAAATGTGCCACATACCTTACAGTGACCACACAGTTCAATATGATCACAATTTTCACTTACAGATGTGGACCTCGAAATCTGAATGCAATGTTTCGAGTCCTTGAGTGTGGCCAAGGGACCACAGGGCATCTCTGAGACCTTTCCAAGGCTATATGAGGTCTCAAGTGTTTTCACAATAATGCTCAGACACTTTGCCTCCTTCATCCTCACTCTCTCAGGAGTGCACAGTGGGGCTTTCTGGAGGCAACATGGCATTCGATGAGGTGGCAGAGAGAACGCAGAAGATGTCAACCCAGCTGTTCTCTGCTCAACCAACACTTAAAGGATTTTCAGCAACTGTGTAAAACACAGCTGCTCTATTCACTATTTTTATGTTCTATATAAGATAGGTATCATCAAAATACATTCTTTATGTTAACATGCAATGGAAACTGTTCTAAATAAATTAAAAGCACATATTTATTAAACTCTCAGGCTTTATTCCTATGTTACACACACACCAACACACATGGTCACATAAATAAAGTATCTTTGGGTCCTTAGTGATTTCTCAGAGTTCAAGGGAGTCCTGCACGAAGTGACAGATGACCAGTCTGGCAAGGGCCAGAGCTGGAAGCAAGTGAGTCCTACCAGACACCAACTGTGTTTCACTTTCCTGTCCCTGCAGCAGATGAACACAAACGTGTGAACGGGCTCTCACCAGCACCGTGTGTTGTACTGTCTCTCAGTTCTAAAGGGCCCGAGGCCTGGTGGGCTTGGCTGCATTCTAGGCGTAGGACTCTCAGGTGGATACCAAGGTTAAGGCCAGGTGTGCACCCCCATCTGTGTCCCTGCCTGTGGTCCCTCCACCTTCACTCTTCACTTCCCCCTCTGACTTTCTCCTCTGCCAGGGGCCAGAGGGGGCGCTCGGCCCAGGAGGCTCCCCTGACTGGGTTCAGCCCACCACCACAGCCTCCCTGGTTTAGGATCAGTTGGTGGGCAACATCTCTTTTGAGCAATCCTCTGACTAGGGCTGGATAAGAGTAGGTAACCCGGGAGGCCTTCTTCAGAATTTCTCCTGCCCATCGGGTCTCTTCTTACCCTCTGTGCCCTGTCCCAAGTCCTTACATCTTGTGTTGGTCCTTAGGGAGATGCCCACAAATCTACCCTTTTCATTACCAGCGCACCTGCCTCCAGAACTCCCATCCCACAAAGTCCCGGCAACTCTGACTCTCACCTCAGAAGAACACAATTTCCAATCCTTGGCCTCACTCTCAGGGACAGGATTACAATGTTTCAAAGTCTATTCATTTTCATTTTACATAAACTTACCTGAGTGAACAGTTGGTTGCCCAGTCCATCCACCTGGCTCATAGAAGGTCCATGACCTTCTACAGCGAAATGCTTGGACCTCCTGAGCATCTGTTTAGGGGGCACGTACACAACAGACACAGAGATGGTTTATTTAGCATAAGAAACATGCCCCCAGCGTAGCTGTGCCCGCCCCTGGAGGAGCCACGGGGGCCCTGGGATAACTCAGAGTGACAGCTCTATCCTGTATAAAGCCCTTTTGTTCTGTTTTGGGGGACAACCCACCATGCTTGTTATTTCTGTTTTACACCAATGGCATGAGTGCAGTTGCAAGGTATGTTTTCTTACCCCACAAGAGATGGGTTCTCAATATTATTGCTAGTGAAGTGCTAGTCCTACATCAGTGTTAGTTAGTCTGGGTACACCACAAGGCCTTGTGGAAACTGCCTCCTGCCACACAGGGCCCCTTCCCAAGGAGTTTGAACGTACCATGTGAAGTCTGTTTTGTTCCCATGTAAACCCCTGTCTTCTTCTCTTCTGTCCCAAAACTTTCCACCCACAAAGTAAATATGTACCTGTGCCCAGCACCCTAGCTGGTTCCTTTGGTCCATTAAACAAGAAACATTTCTTAGCATGCGATCATCAAGGTGCACAGTTACACCCTCATCAGCTAGCTGAGAACTGAACAATACACAGTCCAATGGCCACGTGGAGAGTGGTTCCTGGAAACTTCTTCCCAAAAGAGAGCTGGTGCAGAAGATGCAACCTAAAAAATAGGAGTCAAAAGTTACTGTTACCTAGCCAGATTTCTGTCCAGTCACCAACAACTGATCCAGTTTATCATTCTGTCACTTGGCCAAAATGTGTCCCAGTAAAGGACACTCAGGACTACAAGTTTCCATTTGACCCCATCACCATCCAAATGCAAGGCTGTTTGAGCAAACGTGTGACGTCACCACTCCGTGTGTCTGGCATAACTGTGCTAAGAGACAGTATCATTCTGCAGGGGGGAGCCTTTCTTGAGGCTCTGACGTAATGTTAGATTTCCTTACCTCTCTTTGTTTACCCTTAGCTCCGCCTCCTCCTCCTTCTCCCCACTGATCCCTGATTTTCACTCAGATTCCCTCCTTTGGAAGGGATATTAGGTTCTGCCTGTGCTGCTACAGACTTCTGGCAGCTGAGCTCCTGTCTCTCATTCACAAAGGGTGGGGTCACAAAGGGGGAGGAATGGTGGGCCACCTCAACCACCAGACAGTACAGCTGAGTCACTGTCATCCCAATGTTGCTGGGTGGAGTGAAAACACAGGCACCCCTGGTGGCATCAGGAACACTGACACAAATATTTTCACTCAGAGCTATAGTGTCTCGCTTAGGGATTAGCCCAGCTTCTGGGACAGGGAAACAGAAATTTGGGATAATGCGAGGGAGACCTGCCCAGTGGTACCAGCATCCCTCACACCCAATCCCTCCAGTACCCCCAGAATATTGGAGAAATTGTGAGTATTGAACAATAGTAGAGAGACCTTCATACAACAGGATGAGTAGAAGGATGCTGGGGAACTTCAACAGTAAACAGAGAGCTCTCAGATGAATGAGCAGAACTGAGTGAAGCTGCCATGCCTAGGGTTCAAGGGCACACAGCAGAAGGTGGGTGCTTAGAATGTAGAAGGTCAGAGGAGTCAGGGTTCAGACATGACCCCATGAAGAAAATGGGTGCCTCAACAGCACTGTGGCCCCAGCAGAGAATGACTAGGCTGGCTCTGGGATTCTGAGTAACTAAGGCTGGGCATGGGGCCTTCACTGATACTGCCAAGAGCTGTTGGCCAAGGCTGAAAAGAGCAGTGGGAAGACAGGAAGGAGCAAGGTACATTTCCCTGCTCCAGGCTCCCAGTCTGCTTTAGAGCTCCCTACCTAAACAACATAAGCAAATGGAAGCCACGAAAAGCAGTAATCCACCCTGGCTGGTTTGGATCAGTAGGTTGTTTTATAGGCTTATGAATTGAAACTTTGCAAGTTCGGTTCCTGGTCAGAACCCGTATAGACCTGGGTTGTGGGTTTGGTCCCAGTTGGCACACATACTGGAGGAAACCAATGGATGTTTCTGACATTTATGTTTCTCTGCCTCTCTCCCTCCCCTCCCCTATCTCTAAACAAACATTAAGGATGACTCAGGGTGATAATTAAAAATAAAAATCAATAGTCCAAGTGTTCCAGTTTGGTTAAGAAAAATTGTCAGCTGGATACCAGTTACAGAGATCTCAAGTTTATCACTAAAGAACAAGCTTCACTTCACTCATAGTAAGAGTTCATTAGTACAAGAATTACTTTAAAACTCTAATGGATACCTGAGATTTATATGTGATGTGCGATGACTTTTGCTGAATCCTTTCCTTGAAGTGAACATGCTAGCTACTCAAAGGCTGCACTGTGAGCCAAAGCCTTCCCTCTCAGGTCCAATCTATGTCACAGTGATTGCTCAGGTGCAGAGGAGAAGAATTGCTGCTAGCTAAGGGTGGATGACCAGAGAGAAGGAGGGCTTGGCAGTCACAGAGACTCAGCAAATTTGAACGTATGCTACTTTCTGGTACATGCATGCATTAAAGTGACTGAAAATGGGACCTTTTTCCTGGTCTGGTTAAGTTGGATGGGCGAGACGTTGCGTGTTGAGTGCTATCAATATGCAGTGCACAGCACTGGGTGAGGGATGGAAAATACGGTAGCTGTTCTGATAAGAGCCCATCTGATCTTCATATTCAGTGAGCTCTACTGCCAACAGGACATCAATAAGTGTTGGGTGGCTTTTCAAAATTATCTTTTATGCTATAGTATTTACAATAAAGACAGAGATGAAAGATGAGAGTTTTTCTTACATCATAAAAGCAGTGGTAGATGAATTTATTTCAAATTTTTTATTATCACATATATTTAAATTTTAGCATAGTTGGTATACAGGCTAGTACTGGTTAGATTATTTTAGGTGTAACCATAGTTATCTGACATCTCCAAACATTCCTACTGCATGAAATACAATTTGTAAAAGTTATAAACAGTCATCATCCAACCATCCTACAACCTACACTGTACTATTGTATGTCGTAGATTTTGCTATTTCTGTGTATATGTGTACCATAATTGCAGTTACATAACATTAGTCATTATTCATTCACATATCCCTTCAAATCTTAAAATAACTCTTTCCTGACTTCCGGCAAAGATGGAGGCATAGGTGGGAACACTGTGCCCCCTCCCACAACTAAATGTAAAGACAGCTAAGTTTAAGAAACAAAAACACAACCAAAACAGTGAAAATTGAACTGTACGGAAATCTGACAACAACTAACCACTCAGCCAGACCGGTAAGAGGGGCGGAGGCAGCAGCGGAGCCGGGTCAGGCAGGGTCGGGCTGGAAAGACCCTTCAGTCCTACCAGCCCAGGAGTGGAGCCAGAGGTGGTTGATGGATCCCAAGCATAGGGTGGCAGGTGAACCCAGTGAGGGCACAGGGTGGCTGGCTGACTGCGGTCACACATTCACACATAGATAAACCAAGAAGAGGAGCAAACAGTGAGACAGATCGCTCAGGCTAGGGCCCCAGTGATGGGAATAAGAGCCTGAAAGCACCAACTGGAAAGACTTTCTCAGGGTCAAGGGGCCAGGAGAGGCTCCCAGGCTCACACAGAGTTTGTTGGAGAGACCCACAGGGTCCTGGAGAGTACATGGGCCCACACACCTGGGAAATGGCACCAGAGGGGCCCAATTTGCTTCTGAGAAGATGCAGAGGGGACAGAACTCTGAGAGAGTGGGGTGGAACAAAGCGCCATTTTTATTCCCCTCTCTGACCCCGCCCCCACATACAGGGTCACAATCAAGCCACTGGGTCGCCTGATACTGACGGACACCTAAGGCTCCACCCCTCAAACATAACAGGTGCAAACAGACCAAGCATTATGACTCAAACACAACTCAAAGCCCCAGAACCTATAAGTCTAAGGGATCAACAAATAGCCAGCCTTTCAGGTGCACAGTTCAAAACACTGGTGATCAGGATGCTCACAGAATTGGTTGATTTTAGCCAGAAATTAGCGGAACATATGGAGGCTAAATTGATTGAAATGAAGGGAAATGGACAGGAAACCAATAGTGATGGAAAGGAAACTGGGGCTCAAATCAAGGGAGTGGACCAGAAGAAAGGAAGAAACAACCAAACAGAAAAGAAGGAAGGAAGAAGAATTTTAAAAAATGAGGAGGGGCTTAGGAACCTCCAGGACATCTTTAAAGGTTCCAACATCCAAATTATAGGGGTACCAGAAAGGGAAGAGGAACAGCCACGAGGGGAAAACTTATTTGAACAAATAATAAAGGAGAACTTCCCCAGTCTGGCAAAGGAAATAGACTTCCAGAAAACCCAGGAAGCTCAGAGAGTCCCAAAGACATTGGACCCAAGAAGGAACACACCAAGGTACATCATCATTACATTAGCCAAGATGAAAATGAAGGAGAGAATCCTAGAAGCAGCAAGAGATAAGGGGACAGTTATCTGCAAAGGAGTGCCCATCAGACTGTCAGAGGATTTCTCAAAAGAGAACTTACAGTCAAGAAGGGGCTGGAAAGAAGTATTCCAAGTCATGAAATCCAAAGACCTACAGCCAAGATTGCTCTATCTAGCAAAGCTTTCATTTAGAACGCAAGGGCAGATAAAGTGCTTCTTAGATAAGGTCAAATTCAAGGAGTTCATCATCACTAAGTCCTTATTATATGAAACGATAAAAGGATATATCTAAGAAAAAGCAGATAAAAATATGAACGGTGAAAGGACAGCAAACTCACAGTTATTAACAACCACACCCAAAACAAAAGCAAACTAAGAGGACAGCTAGATCAGGAGTGGAACCATAGAAATGGAGATCACATGGAGGGTTAGCAACAGGGGAGTTGGAGGAGAAAAAGTGGGAGAAGCTGCAGGGAATAAGTAGCATAGATGGTAGGTAGAAAATAGACAGGGGAAGGACAGAAATACTATGGGAAATACAAAAATTAAAGTGACACACGGACATGAACTACAGGGGTGAATGGTGGGGGAGGGGTGTGTAGGGTGGAGGGGAGTGAAAGGGGGAATGGGACAATTGTAATGGCATAATCAATAAAATATATAAAAATAACTCCTATTCATCTGTAAAATCTATACAGTCATCATTTTAATCACTATATAAACAGCTCATTGAGTTAAAGGAAAATAATTGAACACTTCGTTGTTTTGTTACATATGAGTTTACAATTTTCACATTGAAGATAATTTTAGTGGGGGAAAAAGATTCACATTAAGTAATTAATTCTCCCCAAGTGAAGGTCATACACTTACTTACTGGTTTTTTCAGGTCTGTTCACTCTCAGTGTGAGATAGAGAAAGACTCTGGAAGCAAGAGGCCACCCTCACCTCAAAAAGGGTTACAAAATACACTGCATGGTAACACCGTCCGAGGACACCTAGGTGTGTGAGACACATCCCCAACCACTCTGTTTGAAAAGTAAAAGGAATGAGCAAATGTCAATCTGCCAACAAGGCACATGAGTCAGCCACACAATACTAGTCACTTACAGCATCTGTAAAATGTCCTGTGTCAGAATAAGCATTCTCATGAGGAAAGAGACACAGACCTGGACCAATCAGGGTGAATGTGCTGGCGAAAGACACAGGAGAACACGTAAACAGTCTGTATCTCTACATAATTCACCGGTCATCACTCAAAAGTTCCTGGGGACCATACACAGCCCAGATTGTTTCTCTGAGACCCAATGCCCAGTTCTGCTCTGTGGTCAGTAGTGGCTCAGCATTTTACCCCCAAAGATGGAAACAGTGAGAAAGGCTCCTACACCAAAGAGGTTAAATAAAAGAAGGCAACCTATTTAGTACCTGCATTTGTGCCCAACAACCTCAGAAGCAAAAGCACTTGAAAGTCACACAGGGTCCTGCCTTCTTGGAGCTCCTCTGGGAGCTGCAGACACTCTTCTCTGTTTCTGACTGAAAAATAATGGGGAATTCACCGAAAAAAGGAGTTTTATTCCCCACTGGGCTTGACCTAGTTGGCAGCCCTGGGGTCTCACTGGAGGGCAGGGCTTGACAAGCAGTGCATGCCCCCTGCCACAAAGAAGGAGACAGATCAAATCTCTTTTCCTGCTTCTGCTCTCGCCCCTGCAAGACACAAGGCCACAGCGCACTGCTCTGAGGTGATGTCATTCATTACAGAACCTGGATACACTGTGCTGTTTGGATAGTGTGCATCCCAGCACTGCCCTGGTCCCCAAACCTGGTCCAGGTGAAACTAAAAGGAAGTCAGTTCATTGTGACAATGAGTAAGCTCCTGGCATTAACCTTGATATTTAGGCTTCTCCCCTCTGTAATCTGGATCTGGTGAGTTGCAGCAGAAGTGGCATGCAAGCACCCAGAAAAACCATCAGAATCCAAATGACAACTAAAGGGATTGATGTGCTGTAGACAGCTAGTTATGGAGGGAGCAGGGGGTGGCCTGGGGACTCCAAAGTATGGTCAATGTGTCCCCATGGGGCTTATTAGAACCTGGCTAAGGGAGGGTTTTCCAGGGCACAAAGCATTGGAGGTACCCTCTAATCTCTACCCTGAAGTGGGGGGATTTAAAGTCCAGACCTTCCAGGAGGGGAGGAAAGGACCCAATGCAAGGTGGCTTCCCTCAAAGCTTCATGCCTCTTCTGGGACCAGGAGAGAATCTGCTACCTTCGACTTTGTCATATTTATTTGTACTCTGCTGCAGTCTCATATAAATGTAATGGAGTCAAAATGTTATTCTGGAAATCTCATGTCAATAAACCATGTAGTTTACAACTAATTCATTCTTAACTGTGTGATTCTAGACTTTCTGGGATCACGCCCTGAACTCTGGAAAACTGAGCAGTTAATCAAATTTTGGAACATGTCCACCTGTGCTCTAACTCTACATTTCCATGCTGGTGAGAAACACATTCAGGAACACTAAAAAGGGGTTCTGATCATATGAGAAGCCTGGTAAATGCTGGGCAATGCATCAATATTGGCACCTATCTTCTTCCCTGTTTGTTTGAAGATAGAGTTGATCTTCAGAAAATCTGAAAACTGATACACAGGTGACAAAACTAGTGGCCAACTGACCCTGTGAAAACAGCAGTTTAGGACACAGTTTTCCAAGTTTGACTTCATCTGACCATCAAGTATGAAAATAACAATTTTAAGACAATAAGTAATAAAATATTAATGTTTATGATACCAAACCAACTATAACCTTGGGAAATAAATCACCTCAAAATGACATGTTTTTATTTCATTATCCAGGTGACTTTCCTGTAACATGTAAAAGTGATCAGAGCAAGAAAGACACATACACAAAACACAAATATACACACAGGACATTGACACACACAAAACAGGCAGCTTTTAAGTACAATAAAGATGTTCTCAGGTATGTACATTATCCATCAGAACTGGGCACTTCCTGTCCTCACAGCTCTCTTTTCAAACTGCATTTATACCTATGTTTCAAGCAAGGTCCTCTAGAATTTTGATTATACTTTCTATCTGAAAACAAAATGAGCAAAAACAAACACACTGATCATTGAAATGACTTCCAAATGAAATTATTGGAAATTGGTTTTCAGGTCATTGGTTTTTTGCCCACATGGTAAACGTCCACCTAAAGAAAAAAATGGTTATTCAGAAAGTCTTGGTAGGTATATAATTGATGGAAATAATTATCAATTGTTACCAAATATATTTATCGAGTACATATATTTATGTGTGCTAAAGTTAAAGAGTTTGATGTTTTCCTTTGCATCTTGACCAAAACAAGAGAATAAAGAATTGACTATGGCTTATTGGGCAGAGCCTGAGATATGGACACTTCAGTTTGTAGGTGTCTGGGTTCTGACTGTGAGAGCTGTGACTGAGTGAGGGGAATGTATTCCTACAGTTTGGAGAAATACCTTCAAAATAGTTCAATTCCATTTTCTCTGATGTTGGCTTCCTTGAATCATATTCTTAGTTTTAGGCATTTCTCAGATTGTTATATCCTCACCCAAGGACATGCTTATTGATTTTATAGAGAGGAGAAAAGAGGGAGAGAGAGAGAGAGAAACATCCATTAGAGAGAGAAACATTGATGGGTTGCCTCTCATATTCACCCTGACTTGGGACTGAACCTGCAACCTTTTTATGTGCCTTGAGTTGGAACTCAACCCATGATCTCTTGGTTCATGGGATGATGCTCCAGCCAACTTAGCCACTGAAACAAGGCTTCTCAGATTTTGGAAAAGAGAAGTGGGGCATTGAATTTGAAGACCAGAAACCTAAAAATTCTAGAAGAAAACAGGCAATAAAATCGTGGATATTTAATCTAGAAATATTTTTGCTGGTATATTTCTTCAGGCAAATGAAACAAAACAAGGACTAAACAAACTGAACTCCACCAAACTGAAAAGTGTTTTCACAGCAAAAGAAACCATCAACAAAACAAAAAGACCACCCAGTGAATGAGAGAACATATTCACCAAAGGTATATCTGATAACACACTAACAATGTGCTAAATCTACAGAGAACTCAGGCAGCTAAACACTAATAAAAAGCACTACAACTAAGAATTGGGCAAAAGACCTGAGTACACACTCCTCCAAAGAGGACTGACAGATGGCCAATAGACAGAAGAAAAGATGCTCAATGTCACTGACTTCTAGTGAGATGCAAAGGAAAACCACAGGGTAAATCATCTCACACCTGTGAGAATGGCTATTTTCAATAAAATAAGAAACAACAAGTGCTGATGAGGATACAGAGAAAAGGGAACCCTCCTGCAGTGTTGGCGGGAATGCAGACTGGGAATGCAGCCACTGTGGAAAACAGTATGGAGTTTCCTTGAAAAATTAAACATGGAACTGCCTTATGACCTAGCCAATTTACTTGTGGGGATATATCCAAAGAAGCCTACAACACTACTTTGAAAGAATATAAGGTGAGGCACAAGTAGTATTATAAAATTAAATTGCAGAACTTCTTATCACAAAATCATAAGTATGTTATTCTGTAACATAACCATATCACACTCACACACCACGTGACATTATAGGTGAAATGTTTAACGAAAACTACAGATTATGACATTCATATTATTACCCTACCAACCACACTTCTGACTGTATATGCAGAACCTGTATATGCACCCTTATGATCATTACAGTGTTGTTTACAATAGCCAAAAACTGGAAAAAGCCCAAGTACTTATCAGTAGGCGAGGGGATAAAAAAGCCGTGGTCCATTTACACCATGGAATACTACATGGCCACAAAAAAGAAGGAAAATCTTACCCTTAGTGACAGCATGAATGGTCCTGGAGATCATTATGCTAAATGAAGTAAGCTAGTCAGAGAAAGGTCAACACCACAGGATCTCATTTACATGAGGAATCTAATGAACACCAAGAACTAGCAAACAAAAAAGAAACAGAGTCATAGGTATAGAGAACAGAGAGACAGCTGTCAGAAGGACGGGGTGGTGGCCAGGGGGAGAAAGGTAAAGGGTCAACTTCCCCAGCATCTTCTCTGACCACATCCCTTTCCCCCATTGCCCACTCAGCTCTGTCACAGTTGTCTTGTGTTGCTTGCTCCTACCACAAGCCATCTTCAGCTGAGTGGTTAAGACACTACAAGAATATTGGGGGGAATAATTTCAAGAACTTCAAGAGGGGATTTAATCTTGCTCTGTTAGAAATGGTCATAACCAAAGAATAAATGTAATCTTTGTGTAATGCAGAAAAGGTTTACCTGTAGAACCATTTAAACATTTACTAATACATGTCCTTCATTTGACCTTTAAGATATTTTAGGATTTTTTACATAGTTTCTTTTGCAATACACCTTTCGCAAACTTTTCCCCTTTGCTACTAAATTATTTCACCAAAGAATTTAGAGGTTTTTTAACCTTTCACTGCATTCACCACACAACTGTTGAGGCACATTCATATAACTATTCTGTATTAAAATTTCAGTCCACTTTGGAAGGAACCTCATAGGGCATTACTTTTACTGTGCTGTTTCCAACTACCACAGGTGATAGGAAGTCAAATATCTAAGTACAGAGAAGTGTGTTGATACAATTTCCTCACACTTAATTTCTTGTCCATGTAATATTCCTGCTTTGAGGAAATGAGAATTCACTATTTTTTTTAAAAGAAAGACTAAAAATTTCAATAATCTGGTTGTCCCATTTTAACTTCAAAATCTCTGCTCTTTTCCCTGGCTGGTGTAGCTCAGTGGATTGAGCACCAGCCTGCAAACCACACGATCACGGTTCGATTCCCAGTCAGGGCACATGCCTGGGTTGCAGGCCAGTTCCCAGCAGGGTACTCACAAGAGGCAACTATACATTGATACTTCTCTCCTTCTCATTTTTCCCCTCTAAAGATAAATAAATAAAGTCTTAAAATAAAAGCTATGATCTTAAATGGAAGTTTACCTTATACTCAGGGTATAAGTTGAACGATTACTATTTGTATAGGAAACTTGTAATTCAGAGAACTCTCTGAGTTTTCCATTCACCTGGACCTCACCTGTAGCATCCTACGAAAGGCGTCCTTCACCAGAGCATTTCTCAGGCTGTAGATGAGGGGGTTCAGCACTGGGTTAAAAAGCGTATATAATAGGGATAGAATTTTATTCTTATCCCCTTGTTGACCGGAATCAGGGACTATATAAACCACCATGGATATGCCAAAGAAGAGCCCGACCACGCAGAGGTGGGAGGAGCAGGTTGAGAAGGCCTTCTTGCGGCCCTCCACAGACTTTATCTTCAGGATGGCCCGGAGGATGTGCATGTAGGAGACCAGCACCAAGCAGAGGGGCCCGAGTAAGACCAAGATAGAAGCAGCGAAGACGACCATTTTGTTGAGCCAGGTGTCAGCACAGGCCAGCTTGAGGACAGACAAGAGCTCACAGAAAATGTGGTTTACTTCCCGAGACCTGCAGAAAGGTAGCCTTAGAAGGAGAAGCACATGTATGAGAGCCAGGACAAATGCACATGTCCAGCACATGGTGGCCAGGACTGTGCATACAGTCCAGCTCATGATGACAGTGTACTGGAGGGGGTGGCAGATGGCCACATACCGATCATAGGACATTGCCACCAAAATCAGGCATTCTGTATCAGCAAGAACCAAATACCAAAATGTCTGCATGATGCATGGGACAAAGGAAATGGCTCTATTCTGGGTCATTAAGTTTGCCAGCATGTTGGGGACGTTGTTGGAAGCAAAGGACATGTCAATGATGGCCAGGTGGGAGAGGAAGAAGTACATGGGGGTGTGCAATCTTTGGTCCAGACAGATGAGCACAAAGATCAAGCCATTTGCCAACAGATTGAAGGTGTAGAGAAGGGAGAAGACCCAGAAGAGGAGAACTTCTGTTTCTGGGCTGAGCTGCAATCCCAGCAGCACAAACTCTGTGGCCCATGACCGGTTTTCCCCCATTCCTTACAGAGCTGGTCAAGATCAGAATTGTGATAAAGCCGGGGCTGGGGAATCAATACAAAGTTGAGTTAATCTCAGTGTGAGCTCAGAGACAGGTTGTATGATTGTCACTCCTTGAAAGCTTCCCCTTCTCCCCCAAACTGGTTACCTGTTTTTAACTTTCCTATGAAATACATTTAAACTTATAGAGAACAGTCAAGAATTATGAAAAGAACTCCAATATAACCATATGCCCAGAATTAAGAAATTTTCCCGTTTATTTCATATTTGCAGTATAAGTCTTTTTCTATATTATTATATGTGAGTACTGCCTTTTTGTGAAGCTCTTGAGACTAAAACATAAATAGACATGATACCCATTTACTCTTAAATTCCTCTTTTTTCCACCATAAACAAAGACATTCACAATGATCAAAATCAGGCAATTTGATAAAAACATGATTCTTTAATCTATTATATTTTCTCTCTACTTCCCTCACCAAGGGCCCAATCCAAAATGACATTTGGGATTTGACATTATTTATCTTATTCTTCTTTCATCTTAAATAGTCACTCTATCTGCCTTTGCCCATCATGAGCAGTGAATTTTGGAAGATTGTAGTGAAGTTCTTCACTACATGCTTGAAACTGCATGCAGCTCCTCATTGTTTTAATCAGATTATTCACTTTCTGCAGGGAAATTAAGTATCTTCCATTGTGCTTCACCAGTAGTTTCCTGTGGTTTAGTGTTCCATCATCAGCGATGCTCACTCAGATCGCCTGATGATCATGGTGCCTTCTTAGTATCTCCATTATAGAATCCTTATCTTTCTCCCTCATGTAATTTCTGGAGTATCCATTAAAGTTACCACATAATATTCTGTTTCTCATAGAGCTTCTTAGCCACTGATTTCAGTGCCTGTTGATTATTTTGCCTGACTCCATTGTCAGTAGTGATCATTGCGAAACATGGTGTTCTACTCCATCACTGCTGGTACATTTATTGGTTGTCAATTTCCTTGTAAGAAAAGGCTCTATCATCTACCTACCTATCTGTCAATCATCTATATATCTTTATACATCTGCATCTATCATCCTTCTGTTAGTATGGACTCATGAATTTTTTAATCAAGGGATTATAATTATTTCTTCTCTTTATTTACTCATTCCCAATTACTTTAGATCTAAACAAACAAAGCTTGCCCTTTTGTTTTCTTACATGTCTCCATAGTTTTTGAGCACTTCCTTACTTCTGATGGCTGTTTCACACTTTTCTCATACATTCTCCACTTCAGCCATGGGCACACATACTTCTCCAAAAGGGTGTGATTACTCGAGGGAAGAGTCATACGTATAAACCAGTATCTTAATGTCAATAACATACGTTTAGCATGATTTCTGCCACATTTCTGATGTCCTCTTTTCAAAGAGCAAGCACAAAATTTGGCAAGGAATACAAATTGTTACTGAGATAACACATTCTCATGTTTCTCAACATTGAAAACAGCTTAACTTCCCTGGCTGGTGTAGCTCAGTGGATTGAGCGTGGGCCTGCAAACCACACGATCACGGTTCGATTCTGAGGTCAGGGCACATGCCTGGGTTGCAGGCCAGTTCCCAGCAGAGGACTCACGAGAGAAAACAGTACATTGATGTTTCTCTCCTTCTCTCCTTCCCTTTCTCTCTAAAGATAAATAAATTTAAAAAATCTTAAAAAAAGAGGAGAAAACAGCTTAACTGCCTTCCCTTTTATGGAGTCAAATGTATTTCACTAAGTTAACATTAACGCTGAAGAAAATAGTCTTACTATTCTTTAGTAGTTTATTTTTAGGCAAGATATATATTTGTAACCAATACCTTATTAATTATGAAGTTTATACTATTTTTTATTACTACTCAGAAAATCACAGAGTTGAAGATTTTAAGATTAAATTTTAAGAATATGGGTCATTGTGTGACTAGGGTGGTTCTTACCTTTTATGAGCTATTGATATGAAGTTTGAACACTTTCTTAGAAAAACACTAAGAGACTCTATTTAATAGGAAAGAGGTAATACCTTGAAAAAAACAAATAGGCATTATTAACAGTGTGTATATACAGTAATATTATTTTACTGTGCATTTTCACATGTATTATGAATTTAAATATATATGTATTAAACAATGTTGCTGGTTTACTTATTTTTTTATTTAGAAAAATATCAGAAACTATTTCCCATGTCAAAACATCTATGAAACATGTTGTGGAGAGCTGCACACTTTTTCCTTGAGTATATGTATTTTATTTATTATCTCATTCGGTTTGTGCAATATAATGCTTCTGTGAATAAATTTTGAATTCATGAATCCTTCCTGTAAATTCTGAGAGTTGACAGTGCTCATTGACATCAGTTACACAATTTATGTATCTGGGTTCATGTATTGCTCTGTCTCTAGTCATCTGAAGATCAAACTACAAAATCCCAGCAGCAGGGAGGCTAAGCTCTGTCAGAAACCCCCCAGTGGGAAGGATGTCTAACTCCACAGTCCTGACTCTCTTACAACTGAATTCACCTCTGCTGCACAGTTGTCCCACTTGTGTGGCTGCTTCGACCACTCTGGCTGCCAAGGAGTGCTGGTTCTCTCCTCACACTCAGGGGAAAGCCTGCTGGTCTTCACCTTCCTTCATTCTTCAGTTGACTCTTCTCTGTGATGGATGTTAAATGCTCCACAAACCTTAGAACAGCCTGACTTGCAATGTGTGCAGCTATTTGGTCACCAGGCTGTAAATCATTCTTACTCTCAGTCTACCTCCCTCCTGAGCTATTTACCCTCTTATTTGAAGGAACTGACACATTTTGTGTGACATTATTTCATGTCCTACCTCCTCCATCCCAGGTTCCACATGGTCCACGTGAAAGAAACAACCCCAACACCAATATTTGGATTTCCTCTTAGACGTCTTTACATCTACATTATGAACAACAAGAGACGCAGATTTCTCAGTAGTGTCTTGTCAAGTGTTTTCTTCTGAATTCCACTTTCTGTCTTGAGGGCAACTCCTGTTTTCTGGGTGAATGGCACCTGTAATTACAAGACTCTTCACTGTGCATGAACATGGTGAGAAGGCTCCTACCTGTGCAGCAATTACAAGTTAAACAATCCCTTTAACACAATGAACATCAATTAACCCCTCTGCCTACAGATGATGCCACTGCACCACACAGGCCTTACAGTGAAGCTTCAGAGGAGTGGACAGTGCATGCCCAAGTAATGTCAAGGTTCATCTCTTAAGACCATGGATATACTTTTAATTCACACACTTTGTAAGGCTTATGTGGGTGGATAATTTCGGTAATTTTAAAAGTGCTGAGAATGACAGTCTATACCTCGGAGGGCAGTCAGACCTCAGTAACTGAGCATTCTCAGGCTGGTGTACCCTCAGGTGGGTATGCAAATGTGTCAAACCCACACATGTGCTGCCACACTGGGCTGACCACTACCCTCACCCTTTTACCACAATGGATGTTGTAGGGTGCCACACCTTCCTCATCTGAACCATGACATCATAGTTGCAGCCAGTTACAACAGAGAGAAAGGTGGATACCTGCTTGATTGTCCTGGGCCCATTGAAGGGCTGGATGTCACAGAACCTGAAAATAGGGTCTTTATACTCTTGGGAGTTAGGCTAGGTTCTTGTGGGGGGGCTCTTCAGAAACAAAGCAAAATACATGCTTTGCCAATAACAAGAGTTACAACAGTCATATTCTCACTATAAAGGTATATGGGGAAACTTCAGGACATATCAAAGACAGAAGGAGATTCAAATCTAATGTCACTTATTTAAGCTGAGATTCCCTCTCACCAAATAATGAACTTTTTATCCTTAAGTGTCTTACACATCTTTATGTCTCACCGCAATTAGTACAGTCCTTGATGAAACAGGCACTCAGGAAATGTCTGTTAAATAGTTGATTGGCATTTTAGTTTAAAAAAAATGTGTGTATGTTAAGCATGTTGTGTTTGCCAGGTCTATTGACCAAGACATGGTTTCTATTTTATTGGAAAAGCACAGTGAGAATTTGATCAGTGGAGGAAACAGGCAAAGTCCTAGATTTTCATTTTCAAAAATAAGAGTACATTTGGGAAGTTTCTATGTAAATGTGTGTTAAGTTTGTGACATTAATATATCCTACAATTAAAGAATACTGTCATGTTATGGAAAGTGGGAGAAAGCCACATCAGTATTGCCAAATTCTACTCAAAGACAGCTGTACCCTGTAAGTAATATCTGAAAAATATTTAACCTCTGAACATGAAGAATAATAATTTTGTTGAGTGTAGCTCAGTGCATTATTAGTCAGTAGGAACATTTGTTTAGTAACTTTTTAGTTTTGTGTCTTTGTAAATGGATTATTTTATTTTAAACGTACTTATCATTTTACTTTTATTTTAATTACCACAGTATCCCTTTGCTATTAAAAATTAAGGATCATGAAAACAAAGTGGAAAACACACTGAGTGTCTTAAGCAGACACACAATGGAACAGAGAAGAAAATATCACATTGAGAACAAAACACTAGTGACATGCATACAAAGGTTTGTGAGGTCTGCAGAAGCAGCTCTTAACCTGGGAGGTCCTGTGGCTCCGAGTTTCTTTAGCTCTGGAGCTTTATCCCACTTCCCCACCTCCGGCCTGGAGTCTCACACACAGTCTGCCCTAATGGATGATAGAGGAGATATTTACAACACATACTAGGATTTCTAATGTGGCAATCATCGCCAAGAGCTCATCACCTCGGCTGTTCAGGAAAGGAGGTAACTGTATGGTAAGTTAATATTTTACCCGGTTTCAGCAAAGAAATACTTACTTTCCGACTTCCTGGGAGATTCTCTTCCATGGAGAGAACTTGCCCTGGATTTCACTCTCCTCATTCAGACTAGGTAACACAAACTGTCTCTAATCTGGCTCCTCGGAGCCGTACTCACTGCCAATGTCTGGCTCTAAAGCCCTGGCTGAAACAGCAAGCTAGTTCTGACAACAATTACCCAAGGACATTGGGAGGAGAGTGTGAGAGATGTTGAGGGTGGTCAGGGCCCTGCTCACAGCACAGGAGGAAGACTGTCCCTGAGGTGGGGAAGGAAGAAATTAGGCACCAGTTCCACTGACCTGCAGTGCCTGTGGGAGTCAGGAGGAAAGAGCGCCCAGCAATGCCAGTCTCATGCACACAGCCATGGTGGTGTCAGCTGCCCTCCGGTGCGGCCTCAATTATCTACACTGAACATGACCTTCCAGCACAAATCAGTCTCTTCTGTGTGGGATTTTCTCATGAGCATTTACTCTGACCTGGAATAAACCCCATGGAGGAGAGAGATGCACCTGTGAACATGGGCAGCAGCCTGGCACTCTGCAGCTTCTGCAGGTGGAGACTCACACTGGAGGGGCTGCAGGTGGTGCTGCGGGTCCTTCAGAGAACCCCAGGGGCATAGCTTCCAATTGAGAGTCAGATGAACTAAATATCTTCTGGAGTTTCTACTGAGAGTTCACATTCCCCAAAGAATTATAAGATGCTCTGCCTAGTTATCTTCTCCCTACAGAAAAAGAAAAATTCTCTGAATTCCCTCTGTGGAGGACAGCAAAGATCAAGTCTGACACTCTCTGGGGGAAGAGGCCTGGGGACCAAGCAGGGCAGCTGCTAGCTCTGTGCTGTTTCTACCTGAAGTTGCAGGGATCTCAGGAGCTTTAGCCCTGAGACAGACACCACCAATGACGGCAACCAAGCTCTTGAAATAATTAGCATTATGAATGCCTTCTTCTCTCCTTGTTGTAGAGGATGGGATTCCATGGAACCTGTTAGGGTGACCCTGAGAGAGAACAGGCCTCCAAGCCAGGATATTTCGCCATCTGCACTCAGGGCTCATAGGTACAAATGAGAAACCATTATGATATCCATGAACAACAACTACTGAGTCCTTCTTAGGTTTCAGAAATTGTGCCAAGTACCTTATGGTGACACCACACAATTCAATATGATAATAATTTTCCCTTTACAGATATGGAGCTCGAAGTTTGAATGCACTGTTATATGAGTCCTCTGAGTGTGGCCTGGGGACCATAGGGCATCTCTGAGAACTTTTCAAGGCTCTACAAGGTTGGAAATGCTTTCACAATAATGCTCAGACACTTTGCCTTTGTCTCCTCACTCTCTTGGAAGTGTACAGTGTTGTAGACCGCTCTGCCTGGTTTTAGGAACTGTATCTGGACCCCTTGTTCCTAAGGGCAAGAGAAGACCTCTGGAATGGGAGCCACAGGGGACAAAGCTTATCTCTGGTACCAAAGGCTGCCTCAGTTTCCTCTCCCTGCCCCCAAAGCTTGGTCGGAAGTCAATGAGGGTCAGACTTCTCACAGCGGGGTGCAACCTAAGCCAGACTCAATCACTTGGGAGGCCTTCATGGAAGGACTGGGTGGGGGGGTGCTGCAACAAAGAGCAATGGACTCTTTCCCCCTGGCTTTGACAAAGCCTGAGTCCCCATGTTCTCTGGGAGAAGCACTTCCTGGCTCTAATCCCCTTAAGCCTGAATACATGATGGGGAAGGGTGCAGCTCCTTGCCTTGTTAGAGCATGTCCTGGGAAAAATTTGGCATCACAAAGACTTCCTGATAAACCTGTGAAATCTGCTCTGCTAAGACTGATTTCATTCATATGATAAGGGTCTGAGAGGAAATGAGTATGTCTCCCAAAGTTTCTGCAACTCTCTTCCTGATAGACACTGACTCAGACTCTGAAGCCCTCAGATATCTTTGAAATGTTGTCTACTGTTTGATCCTTGCCGCCCTGTATTCCCATGAATTGCAACCCAATAAATGGCTATGGAGAGGGGCGCTTGGGGCCTCTTTCTCCTCCGAGAAACTGGCCGCTGCTGGCCTTTGTCTCCCCTGAGAAACTGGACAATAACCCACTGCTTCTCCCCAAACAGATTTCAGCATGTCTCAGTCATTATTCACTTTCATCCGTGGCACTCGGGGGGACTCGCGAAAGAAGTCACTCCCACAGTATGGTGGGCTCTCTGGAGGTAACATGACATTGGATGAGGTGGCAGAGAGAATGCAGACAATGTCAACCCAGCTGTTCTCTGCTCAACTAACACTTAAAGGTTTTTCAGAACTGTAAAACATAGCTACTCTTTTCGGCTGTGACTTCAGCTGTGTGAAACACAGCTAGGAAACTTCTATTTAGGAGAACTTTCTGAGTTTTCCCTTCACCTGGACTTCACCTGTAGTGCCCTACACAAGGCGTCCTTCACCTGAGCATTCCTCAGGCTGTAGATGAGGGGGTTGAGCATTGGGTTAAAGAGACTGTATGTAGAACAGGGCCAGAATTTTCTTCTTGTCCTCTCATTCACTGAAGTTAGTCTCGTTTATATGGTCAGGGACCATATAAACCACAATGGCACAACCAAAGAAGAGCCCGACCACACAGAGGTGGGAGGAGCAGGTGGAAAAGGCCTTCCTGCAACCCTCCCCAGACTGGATCCTCAAGATGGTGAAGAGGATGCATGTGTAGGAGACCAGCACCAAGCACAGGGGCCCCACTAAGAGAAACACACAGGCAGCAAAGATGACAAGCTGATTGAGCCCAGTGTCAGCACAGGCCAGCTTGAGGACAGACAGGATCTCACAGTAGAAGTGGTTGACTTTATGAGGCCCACAGAAGGGCAGCCTCAGGATGAGAACCACATGGACCAAAGCCAAGAGGGAGCCACATGCCCAGAAAGTGGCGGCCAGGACCACGAACACTCTCCAGCTCATGATGACAGAGTAATGGAGGGGGTGGAAGATAGCCACGTACTGATCATAGGACATAACCACGAAAATCAGGTAGTCTGTTTGAGCAAAGGCCTGAAACAAATAAGTCTGCATAAGGCAATTTACAAAGGAGATGACTCTATTGTGGCTCACTAAGTTTGCCAGCATCTTGGGGACATTGATGGAAGCATAGGACATGTCGATGACAGTCAGACTGGACAGAAAGAAGTACATGGGGTGTACAGTCTATAATCTGAGCAGACAAAGCACAGGATGACACCATTCCCCAGAAGGGTGAGGACACAGTACAGAGGGAAGAGTCCAAAAAGCACAAACTCCAGTGCTGGCTCCACCTGGAAGCCCAGCAGGGTGACTTTTGTGATCCATGGGCTGTTGCCCCCCATTCTCCTGGGGAGGAGACAGACATGCCCACCACCAGGACAGGAGGATCACAGCTGTAAGGCAGTTAGGACACACAATACTTACCAAATATTACCATGGGGCATTTAGAAATGTCCTGTTTTGAATGGATTCTCCATAATTTGGTTTTACATATACTGTAGAAAGCTAACTTGGTGTATTCATATACATTGGGAAAAATTTCCCTTGCATCAAAGGAATAATAGAATATATGTCTATTATACATAGATAATAAAATATAATAAAATGCATTGTTATATACTTTACCTAATAGGACGCACACAGCCGTAGACATATTTCACTTTGGAGAACTCAGTGATCTGCCTTTCCTTCAAGGGCATGGGTCTGGATTATTTATGTAGAAAGAAAAGCAATGGCCCTGACGAAATATCTGCAGTAGAAGGTAGTGTCATTTCCTAGGCTTGCTTGCCTTCTTGGTCCAAGATAGGAAGGGATTAGGTTCCTCTTTTCTTTCTGGTTGCTTACTTATCCACCCGCCTTCCCAACTGCTTTCCTACCCACTAATGTCCAATTTGAAATCCCTTCACAACAACATCTCACTTTTGTAATGCCTTTCAAACTTTGCAAGCCCCTCCTTGCAGCAGCTGCCTGATATTTCCTAGAAGCATCTTCTGGTTCCTTTTCCCCATCTCCAGTAGCTTTATTTTGAGAGTTTAAGCTACTTCTTTATCCACACTGGATGCTGGAATGTAGACATCAGTGAAAAAGTAGTATGGCTACACCAAGTGAACCCAGGCATGTGTCTTAAGTTCAGTTCAACCTGATGACATTTCTGAAGTTGTTTCAAGGTTGAAAGCAAATGGGGAAAAACAGATTAACATGACCAGCGAATATATTTAAAGAGGACAGCTGTATTATAATTGTACTTTTCCAGGTGGTTACTTTTCCGGTTTATAACTTAATATAAAGACAGATGTCACAGCTTATCTCACATTCTGACATGCCAGGATCCTCTGTGATCACCATATCTTCCCAGTGTTGGCAACTTGCATTGCCAGCCAATCCCCTGCTGACCACCCACAGCTGCTCAGATGGATTCTGAGTCTGGACAGGGGATGGGCTCAGTGGCAGCATCATCCAGTTGGTTCTTGCTAAGGAGCCCCTTCTTGCTGAGGTTGGAAACACCTTGGAGAATTCCTGCCCCCGTCTGTCCTCGAATATACATGATTTGTGAAACAGGACAAAGGAAGCGGGGACATATGTGTCTTTTCTGCTCCCTTTTCTGGTCCTGTACGTTTCTGCTGCCCCTGAGTAAAGCCTGCAGAACACCTTTTGTCCTGATGGAGGGTGGGAGCGAGCTGAAGGTTGAAATCTGGAGAGAAATATTGTCAAACATGCAAACCATGTTTCCCCAATGAGCCTTGTTAAGACCTAATTTTCATTTCTACTTGATTCCTTGTGTCTATTTCTCACCTTATTTCTTCAGGCTGGGAACAAGGAGATGTCCCACTTAAGGACCGCTCCTAACCACCTGGAGTAAACAAATCAGGAAAATACCTGTTGAGAGCAAAACGCACTATGAAGGAAATAAACAGGCCAAAATGACAGGGAGTGACTTGGTTCTAGGGGGTTTTCTTAGGTAGGATTGTCTGGAAAGGTCCCACCAAAGAGGAGATGTATGGGCAGAATATGAAGGACACAGGGCAGCCCACCTGCCTCCAGCCCAGGTGGGCTGTGCTCAACCCACCCAGCAGCAGAGGCTCAACCCCCAGACAGGGAGGACTTGGGGAGTCCGAAAACAGGAAGAAATCCAGGGGACCCGAACCGTAGTCTCCAACGTTTACATACTTGTTGAAATGGATGTGAAAGTTTGTAAGTTGGAGATGTATTGAAATATTTGGCTACCATGCAGCCACTGAAAAGGACAATGTTGGAAGAAGCAGGATAATATAAGACTCCTTATACAGTGAAAAAAAAATTCCAAAGAAAGTCAAAGCACAGGTGTACAATGTGATCTGATTTATCTTTTATAAGATGAACATATTTACTCAATATTTGTGTGCCTATTTACATATATCTGGAAAATTTTATAAACATGAAACTGTTTGTGCTGATTATCTCTAGAAAAAAGGATCATGTGGAAATTTACCTTTCATATAAATTATTTGTTTATTTGTGCCTTTGTAATAAACCCTGTGCATTAACAGGAAAAATAAGACACTTCCACTTGGGAAAAGGCCATGCTGTGACCTAGAAATAAAGCTGCACCTCACTGCTGCTCATTGGACAGTGAGCCTCACCCATCAGGCCAAGAAATGTCAGAATGGGGGCAGGTTTTCTCAGAGCTTCCAGTGGGAGAGCTAAGTTGCTGCATAATGAGATACAGTTAGCCTTCGACAGGAAAGGGACATTCAAAACCCAACCCCACTGTTCACTATAGAATTTTTTTCTGAACTGTACTGATAGAGGAAAAAATCACTCTTTTGTAGACTGAAATAGGTAAAGGAGGATGGCTCTGGCCGGTGAAGCTATGATTGCTGGGTGATGTTCCAGAAAGCAAAAGGTCAGCAGTCTGATTCCTGATTAGGGTACATGACTGTGTTGCTGGTTTGGTCCCCAGTTGGGGTCCCTGGTCAGGGCATGTACAAGAGGCAGTCAATGGGTGTTTCTCTCTCACATCCATGTTTCTCTCCCTCTCTTCCCCTCTCTTGAAAAATAAATAAACAAATAAATGCGTTTAAAAAGAGTAAAAAAGGATCTAAAGTCAGGTGAAAACTTACTGTCACATCCCCCTAGACATAAAAGAGAGCCCAAGCAAAGCCAACTTGTAATGTTGCACAGATCAAAGACAGTGAGGTGTGCCATTCAGACAAGCACTTTTCATTGCATTGTTAGTTTTTTCATTGGGAATGCAGTTTCTGGGGATGTCAGTCAAAAACCAAAAGCATGACAAAATAATGAAAACCAATGCCTGTCAATGCAGAATCAGAAGTGACAGGATACTGAGTGGTCATCTACTCCAGGATACTTTCCATCAGTTTATAAAAAATCCTCATCAGTGCATACTGTGTATCCCAAGCTCATGACAGCTGCCTCTTGCCCTTGACACTGCTTGAGGGACGCATCCCAGACTCTGCCTCTGTGAATTCCTGTACTTACATCCCTGTGGCTGACCCATGTGTTTGCCAGTAGACATGTCTGATCAGAGTGCCTTGCAATCACAAGTTGGAGAGACATGCACTCTCTTTCTTGTGAACTTCTGTGTCCATGTCTGCTTGTATTTGGTGTTTCTCTCCAAAGGAAGTGGCCATCTTAGGCTAACTTCTGCTGACACTTCACTGGAGCTCCCAGGAAATAGTGGCCAATTATGGTCAGTAAAATATCTTACAAAGTTGCTCAAATATTCCTGAACTGATTCTATTGGAGGTGACAGATATACTTTTGACTTCTTATCAATTGATTTATTTTTAAATTAATGCAGCAGAGCACAGTTAAAGGGTATATATTGAAATTCCAATCAGCACATGTAAGATGGGAAATGGACTAACTTGCTGGATGACATAATATAAATGACCAGAAGGAACATGGCCCTTTGTGGCCCCACCAATCATTGTATTAAGGAGTCTCCTGGATGCAGCTGAATTGGGGGCTCAGAGAATTCTTACTTCCAGAGACTTCCAGGAGCATGGACATGTTGTACATTTTTAAGTCTCTTCTGTAATAAGCATGTCATCCTGGAAAGTAAGGAACAAAAGGAATGGTAAAAAAAAAAGTTAGATAATACCTTCAGAAAAGGTCCTATCTCCATGTCTTTAGAGCTAATGATGATCCAGGAACCTAGAAAGACTAGCTCTCTTTCCAAGGGTGGTGCTTGACTGAGGCATAGGAGACCTCTAGCGGGTGAAGCGAGGGTAAGAGCTTGAAGGGGACAGGCAGGTGGGCTGAGAGCAGGGTCTGGTGTGGCCCCCTGGTCTGCAACAACGCTGAAGCTTGTGGGCTCCTCTGTGTTCTCACTGCACCTGGGCTAGTGACCTAGGATAAAACGTGGGTGCTTCAGCGATCTCATGTGCATGTCATTGCCTTCCTTTTTCCCAAAGACTAGAATTGACTAATAAAAGTACATAATTAAAACAATGTGTACTCATAGAGTTCTGCATACAATTTGGTAAGATATTTTTGAAATACACAACCAATTACTTAGGAAAAAACTATTTGTAAATCGCAGGGATGAATAAGGAGGCAAATAGAATTCCTAGTGAAACAACTTGTTATATCTGAGGTGAGCCACAGACAAAACACATGTTCTACAGGAGCCAAGTGCACTGTGTTATAACTTTGCAGGAAGGTCAGGAGGGAACACTTCTGTCATGATGGCTACTGACACACACAGGTTGTTGATCCGCTCAACTGTGAGCAGGAGGAAAGTAGAAAAAGACAATAAGGTGAAAGCAACTCGTTTTCCTTTTAAGCATTGGCAATGGTTTTAGATGCTGTTGCATCTAAAATTTCTCAGGACAAGAAACCAGGTGGGTTTTGTCGTTTGTTTTATTGCTTTTAGTTTTTGTTTTTATCTAAGAAAAAGCCTGGAGCAAATACAGTAAACAGACAGGGACCTGAAATGAAGATATACGTGATCACTGTCGCTACACGTTGAAGAAAGATTGACAGTGCAGAGAATAAGGGGGGAAGCTTCATGAATCTACTTTTCTGTTTTTCTGTGGAGTGAAGATTAGTGGGGATTGCAAAGATCAAGGTCCCCGAGGAAGGGTGAGAGCAGCCTGGTTAACAGTGTCCATCAGCCCAGCATTCAGATCTTGAATCTTCAAGGTGGACAGGAAGAGTAGGAGTCACTTAGTCTAAGCCTTTGTTTTCACCCGTGAAATAGTGACAACGGGAATGTAAACGGCTGGCGTGAGGAATACGGATAATGAAAGCTACACAGACTGGGAGTTAAAGGGCAGATGTGAAGACCAAGACCATTCACCTGGTAGATGTTAGCTGTTAAATATGAATTGTTATTAGTAGTATAGGAGAAATCACAGAATTCAAGGGGGAATCCAAGTCACTGGGAATAGAGAGCCAGTGAAATCATGGTAAATTCTTTCAGATTGATCTTGCTTTCCTTTTTGGTTAGTTTTTACTTTAAGTAAAAAGGAAAACGTTATAATTTCATTTCTATTAACGTTTTATACGCTATTTTTAAAAATTAAGTTTTGAAAGAAATTTTAAAAAATGTAGGAATCTTTTAAAGAAACGTCACTCCCGACTGGAGAAGAAAATACAGGATTTAAAACTCAAAAGGCAGTTCTGCCACACAAATTATCCCAATGGGAGAGAGAACGATGGAGAGAGAGGAGAGGGAGCGCAACTACTGCATGAAAAGGGAGGGGGCAGATCTGGGACACATAACACTGACACAAACAACAAGTGTGTCACGCAGAGTGAGCGCCCTGGGCTGTCGTGTGGGTGCTGCAGATTGCTCCGATGTTCATGCTGAGAAATTTTTTACCATCTCCAATAGTTACTTTGACCCCAACAAGTACCATAGTTTCAAAAACAAATGTGGACTCTGCACGCTGCAGCCTGGACTCAAATCTCAGCTCTGCTCCTTACCACTCTCTGGGCCTCTCTGCTCCTCCACTTCCACACCTGCAGAAACGTGGGGAGCAGCGGACCACACCTCTTAAGAGAGGTGAGAGAATGACAAGAATTAACTGACATAAGACACTTAATAAGTGCCTAGAGATATATTAGAGATTTTAACAACCGACATTGGAGAGAAACTTCTGGATCCAATAACCATAAGGAAACAGGTTACATGCTTAATATTGCTGCACTAAAATAAATGTCAGACAGAAAATCTTAATGGCGACAGATAGTGGGTTTGACCTGTAAGAATAAGTCACTTGGATTCTGGACAAGTGAGGTGTGAGGCCTGTCTGGTGAAACAGTGTTCCCGTGAATCTGCAGGGACAAGCAGGAAACAGGATGGGGAGGGAAGATCAGAGTCAGGGTAAGTGAACCACCCATCTGTGACGGGGTGGGGGTGGGGGCTGTGGGGCGGGGATCATTGCAGGAAGAGGGAACTGAGTCATGTGGCCCCGAATATCTTGGTAGCTCTGCAGCCAGATCACATGCTACATGGGTGTCTGGCTGATTCCACCTCTCTGACAGGGTAATAGCCAAGTCAGGAGCTGACAGCCACTTGAGGATGGCGAGGAGGCTCCTAGAGGGTCAGAGGCATCAGGGCCACACCATGGGCAGAGGGAGCAGCCCATGGTGATGTCCTCAGGTTCCTGGTTGTGGAGACAGGCCTAGGTCCACACATGCAAGGCGTATTTTCACCAACACTTAAAGCCAGTCATTTCATTCACCCCCTTTCCCATCTTCCACCTGCAAACCCCTCCTCAGGGCTAATGAGCATTCATTACTGACAGTGGTATAATCTATGTTCTGTTCTCCAAACATGGCCTTGGAGTTAGAGAAAACCTCACAGAGGGGGAAAGAAAAGGGATTAAATCTCCTCTCTGAAAGGGACTCCTCAAGAGTGAAGGCAAGACACAGCTCTCATGAGAGAATTTGATGATTGACTTGCTTTTGCCAGCCAAGGTCTTTTCTATCTTCACTGGAATCCACCTCCCTCCCCACTGATGCAGAGGATGATTCAGGGACAGACCCTGGGGATTTACAACCACTCACACTCTCACCAGAGAGATTGAAAGGCTTTGCTAATCTCCTGTGGCAGTGAACCAGTGAATCCATGTACCACGTCCTTGCATTTTGCTCTCTCATTCCCCCAGGGGAATTGGTGTGTGTTCATATGGGAGTTGTGAGTGTGTATTTATGCATGTTTGGGATTGGGTGAGGCGAGGATGTCTTTAATGTATGCAAGCCCTGGCATAGAAAATAAAAATTCAGCCATAAGTTACTTTTCCTCAATATTTATTTTATCAGTCTTAAATTGCTCTACTCTTAATTCTTCCTGTTTAATTGTGGAGGGGTGTCTATGATTTCTTGATTTTTCATAGTAGGGGCCTGAGGAATCCTGTTAAGACACTATCTCAGAGAAATCATTACCTCCCAAGGAAAACATATGACTTCCAAATAATCACTGTGCATTGCTCACACACAGTTTTGACCTGGCGATTTAGATATACCTCTCCCTCAATTTTCTATAGTTTGCCTTCCATTTCAAACATCTCCAGATTTCTGAGCCAAATTTTTCTTCTTTCATCATGGGTTAAAGCCCACAGGTAAAATGAAAAATGGATCTCTTTCTCTCTCACTGATAACGTTTGATTATTGCAAAGTCCTTCCCATTCTAAGTCCCTAATTGTGTCTTAGTTGAGTTCTCTAGAGAATCTTAATTCTGAAACTGTGCCAGAAGGAGCCCTACAAATTAACAGCAGTATGTTCAATCTACTGCTGAGAAGAAAACATACTGTAGTATGTAAGAGCAGACAAATGATTTTTTTTCCTTAAAATAATCTGTGTCCAGTTAAGTCTCACACCATTCACCTCCATATTCTCCAGCACATACTCTCTGCCCTAGTCAAGGCTTCCTCCCCAGTACTGCCACTCTTCAAATTCTCATTTCTCGTCATGAGTCTGTCTCGTCCCTTCATCACACACCTGAGTTCAGACACAACCCTTGTCCATCAGAGCACTCTCAGAGCCTTCTTGACCTGACTCAGCAGGAGCTGGACTCTCTGTGTCGGACTGAATGCTCTTGTTGTAATGCCCTTCATGGTTGTGGTGAACTGACTTTCTTTTTTACTTTTAATATTCTCACATTGTTCATCTTTCCTATATTTTACAAGCAAAACAAGATTATTATAGAAAATAAATTTCACCCATCAATACCCAAAGAGCTAAGGATAATAATTTGGTGCATGTTCATTTAGATATGCATAATTATCATTTTTAATTCCTTTAAAAATTTTTAAATCCTCACTAGAGGATACGTTCATTGATTTTTGGGAGAGAGAAGTGGAAGAGAAAGAAATATAAATTGGTTGTCTCACAAACACATAATGACTGGGGACCAAAAACACAAACTTTTGGTGTAGGGGATGATGCTCCAACCCACTGAACCACCCAGTCAGGGCACCACATTGATTTCTTTTGATGAGGACAATACGATGACATTTAACACTGCTCACAGTGGGTACCAAGAGATGTCATAGTTCATCATATGATTTAAAATTTTTTTGCTGCTAATTTCTGGGATACTTAAGTATTTCCCTTTATTGCAGTTTAAGTATTCAGGTTTAATTTAGTGTATAATTTGAGAACAGTTTTGAAAAATTCTCTATACACCTTTCCCACTACTTCTTAACTGTGCTCTATCACTTCATAATTGTATTGGAGTTTAATGCTAAATGGTTATTTAACTCACCTCAAATCTCTTACTTTAAATAGCAAATTATTACTGATAATTTATAGCCTCCTATCATTGGTCAAACAGCCATCACGGCAATTACGCAGTCTGATCTTATTTGTGAGAATGTTCTCAATTTTGGTCATCTCCCATAGGAGTGAAGTGACCAAACCAATGAGAGAAATAGTAAATCTCCCAAGAACTCTCAGCTATGTCCATTCTGCATTCTTCCACTCGTCCCCACCATCCCGTATCTATACCTGCACTGGAAAGGCAGAGAAACTCAACAGCAGAGAAAGTTCCAATGTGTCTGTGTGTTTCACATGACNTTGTGTTGGAGTTTAATGCTAAATGGTTATTTAACTCACCTCAAATCTCTTACTTTAAATAGCAAATTATTACTGATAATTTATAGCCTCCTATCATTGGTCAAACAGCCATCATGGCAATTATGCAGTCTGATCTTATTTGTGAGAATGTTCTCAATTTTGGTCATCTCCCATAGGAGTGAAGTGACCAAACCAATGAGAGAAATAGTAAATCTCCCAAGAACTCTCAGCTATGTCCATTCTGCATTCTTCCACTCGTCCCCACCATCCCATATCTATACCAGCACTGAAAAGGCAGAGAAACACAACAGCAGAGAAAGTTCCAATGTGTCTCTGTATTTCACGTGACATCCTTTAGGGTTCTCTTCTTGTTGTTAGTTCCATCAGAGTTATACCCTTAATCTACTTTCTCCTGAAGTCCTGGCTCCTGCTCTTTCTAATTTAAGTTATTGATGCCTCAGAAAACATCACTGTCATAGACATATGCGGGAAAACAACCAAATATTTTCAATGTAGACCCATTTTTGAAAATGACCATTGCCAAATTTAAAATATTCCAATAATTGCTATGCAATTGGTCTCAACTCATATATTTTACATATTCTGCCAATACCTTGGTTTATTCAATAAAATTTTGTCTGCAAATTGTAATTATGAAATATACAAACTTATTTCATCTTATTTAGAATATCCCTCATGACCATATTACAAGTACATGCACCAAGCAGAGAAGTGGAAGAAGGACTCATTTCCTTCTGCAGCATCCTTGTAGAGAAGCAGGAAAATGGGCTTCCTCAGAAGAAAGTCACAGAAGAAGTTCAAGAACAGGAAAAGGATGCCCTAGGCTTAGAGGATCTATCTGAATTCCTATGCACATATCAGGTAAGGAGACACATTGGGTCTGTTTATATTCAGTTTTTTTTTTTCAGTGAGGCTCTCATGAAGGTCTCTCCTTTCAGCCTCCTTCTCAGAGCAGCATTGACGTCTCTGTTCCTCAGACTGTAGATCAGGGGATTCAGCATGGGATTAAAAAGGCTGTAAAACAGGAGGAGGTAGTTATTTTGCTCCTCAGAGTCCCCATGTTGGGGTCCAACATACAAAATAATGGCTGTGCCATAAAAGAGCCCCACAACACATAGATGGGAGGAGCAGGTGGAGAAAGCTTTCCAGCGCCCCTCTCCTGACTGGATCTTTAGGATGGCATGTAGAATATGACCATAGGAAAACGCAATGGGGAACAGTGGTCCGACCATCATCAACAACACCCCAGTCACAATCACAACCTCGTTAAGGTGTGTATCTGCACAGGCGAGTTTGAGAACAGCTAGTAGCTCACAGAAAAAGTGATTCACTTTCTGGGGCCCACAGAAGGGCAACCGTAATAGTAACACCATATGTACTAATGCTGGGAGGACTCCTACAGTCCAGGAAGTCACTGCCAGTGTGAGGCAGACTCTCCAGCTCATGATGGTAGAATACCGAAGGGGCAGGCAGATGGCAACATACCTGTCATAGGACATCACCACCAGGAGAAGACATTTGGTGGCAGCAAAAATCAAGAAGAGAAAGGTCTGTGTCATGCAGCCAACAAAAGTGATGGGCTGGGCTGGCCTCAGGAGATTGACCAGCATCTGGGGCACTGTGTTGCAAGCATAGGCTATGTCGACAGTGGCCAGGTGGGAGAGGAAGAAGTACATGGGAGTCTGCAGTCGGGAGTCCAGTGAGATGAGCCCCAGGATGATCCCATTGCCCAGCAGGGTGAAGGTGAACAACAGGGAGAAGACACCAAACAGGAGTATCCGCATCCTTGGACTGAGCAGGAAGCCCATTAGGAGGAACTCTGTGACAGAAGTCTGGTTGCCCCCCATTTTTCTGGGAAGAAACAAAGGATAGTGCTCATCAAGTCTCAGTGTCCAAGGTAAGAGTTTAAAATCGTAGACCTGTGTGTGTCATGTATGTCATTGTTTCTTCCCTCAGAAAACATCTTCAGTGACACTTCTGACCTGTTCATCAGTTACTAAGTGAGTACTATCTACACATGGGAAATGACACAGAAGGTAATTTTTTCACCTTGACAAATTAAATGCCAATGTGGTATTACACAGTTCTGTGAATCTTACCTTTATTTCCAAAGTTCCACCATAGTTCCTAACACGTTAACATGCCTGCTCTGGACACTTTCAGAGTGGAAACTCAGGGGACACTTTCCTCAGTCGGCACAACTGCTTCGGAGGTCGGCCTGAGAGGAGTCCGGATTCCCAGTGGAAACACAGCCACCATGGGGAGGGGGCTGCGGGCCTGCATCTGCACACACACACACACACACACACACACACACACACACACACACAGATACACAGGAGGGTGGGAAGGAAGACTTGGAGCCTGTGGGAAATCCTCCAATCATGGAATCTCACAGATTTGTGCCCTTATAAGATGACATATTGGTCAGCCTTGTAATTTTTACTGGCAGCACTATCTTGAATTAAGTTGAGAGCCTGGCAGGCAGACTGCCACAACTTTACCTGCATTTAAGGGAGAGAACTTGTCTTTAGAATTTTGTACTCAAAGATGTTCTACTCTCATCATGCTGTTTCATGGTGAGATATTACCCATCACACACTTAACCTTCTATACATATTCATACTCTATGCCTGCGTGTGTGGATAAATTATATGGTATATATATAGTTCCATACAAAGTTTCATGCACATGCATATACTTATACTATTATTATATGCAAGTGTGCAGAGGACTTGTTACTTTCTAAGTGATTTTCTAGTCTCCTTCACTAGTAAAATGCTGGTTGTATGATTTCTTGTTGGGTCATGGCCTGGGATTTAAAATTACTGATCAATAGCCAAGGCTAGAGCCTAAGCTCTAACTATACACTCATATCCTTAGAACCTTTAACATATTTTACAGCTTAACTCTAACAGGAAAATATTATTCATCATGGACCTTTACTTTCTGTGGTTTATCAATCTTTAGGAAAGAACTTGTCCCAGGATGGGAATTCGGAGGTTTCACTTGTAACTATTAAACCACTGCTTCTGTTTCCTTGTCTTTCTGATTTCATATCCTTTTTCAGTTACAGCAGCCATCTGAATTTCACTAAAATAAGGATTTTAAAAAAATCCACACTTGTGGTCCTATCTGAATTCTCCATACAAATTCACCCTGCTTCAAGGGAAGAATCAGAATTCACAGCAGTAACCCTGGAAGATGATTTTATCATAGTCCAAGAAATAAGATCAGTTGGAATTACTTTCATGAAGAAAGCTGGTTGTTTTAGTAGGGCAAATCTCTATGTCAGTGAGTGCTTTAACTCAGAGATTAGGAATCCCATGTTATGGGAGAAAGCGAGCAACAAAAATGCTCAGGACTCTTCTAACTATAGGATTCATTGGCCCTAAATGTATAGAAAAGTGTTAGCCATTTTTTCAGCTTTATTGCCTATTTGGGATGAAAGAAGACAATAGTGCTATTTCAAAAATGTCCTATGATGAAGGACACAATAAACTAAAGCAGAAGGACCAGTGACTGTCATCTCATCTTCCTCCTTTCTACTTAAGTAGCTATAACACAAAATAAAATCCCACAGACATTTACTGAATATATTCCATGTTCATCCACATATCTTGGCTGTGGACACAGAAGACAATTTCTATCTGCTGGTGTACAGAACCTGCTTGGAGTGACAGGTCTTTTAAAATGACTCAAAAGATGATAATTCTCACATTCAAGTAACTCACCAAATGGAAGTTCACTGTCAAATATAAAATCTTCAAGACAGTCTTCTGTAACAAACTTTGTTTATGGTCAATTATGTCAGGAAAACATGACTGAGTTTCATGGGACAATAGAAACACTTGAAAGCAACTCTCTCAAACAGCTAATATATCTGATTATTTAAATAAAGAATTTTATACTNAACACAAAATAAAATCCCACAGACATTTACTGAATATATTCCATGTTCATCCACACATCTTGGCTGAGGACATACAAGACAATTTCTATCTGCTGGTGTACAGAACCTGCTTGGAGTGACAGGTCTGTTAAAATGACTCAAAAGATGATAATTCTCACATTCAAATAACTCACCAAATGGAAGTTCACTGTCAAATATAAAACCTTCAGGACACTCTTCTGTAACAAACTCCTTTTCTGGTCAATTATGTCATGAAAACGTGCCTGAGTTCCATGGGACAATGGAAACACTCAAAAGCAACTCTCTCAAACAGCTAATATATCTTATCATTTAAACAAAGAATTTAATACTAAATGTATCAAGGTAAAGATCGATATTAGATGTATCTAAACAAGAGGGTGACTTAGATGATCCTATTAGCTAAGTCTGGACATAGCAAACGCCTACAATTGACAAAGAATAACAATTCTGTTCTGCACTGTGATTCCTCATCACAGCCTATGTGAATTTGAATAAAGACAAAAACTGGACAACATATGAAACTTACCACAGACTTACAGCTAAAATCAAGAAGACCAGGTGAATGTGACCTGGGTGGAGCAAAAACACACTAATATAGAGAAAATATCTGTGAGTCAGTGTTGAAGTTGCCATCTCATAAGCATCCCTTAGGAGAAAAGGTGCCCGAATAAGAAGACATGATTTATTCTCTGCTCCACTCCACCACCTCTTCATATACTTCTGAGTGTTTGGTGTCGGGATGGATAAAGACCCACCAGAAACTCTGCCATCAGCAACCTTCCAGGGGCAAGGGGTTCTCCAGGGACTAATATCTGGTGTTCTCCACGGGGACACCTGTGACAAGACACTGGGTATGATGGTTCTTTCACTCACTGTGGGGTCCATGTTCATCCATGTAGAAGCATTAGAATGAGTTCTGGGACTCTTTCACACATTACAGTGACCACACATTGCATTCATTATGGCTCAAGAACTCAATTTCCCCACCTACTAACAATCCAAATAGAGTAGGTGGTTCACAGGGCAGCTGAGGCTCATAGGTTTTTCCATATTTTAGTCTTGTCTGAGTTTTATCTCACAACTGGCTGGAACATGTATCCTCTGTAATTTTTCTCTTTGAAAATATGGGAACCCACCGGGAACAGATACTATACTGGTGTAGTACGATAGTAGAGAGACTTTCATACAACACAATGGTTACAAGGATATTGGGAAACTTCAACAGGAAACACAGAGCTTTCAGATGAACAAGCAGAAATGTGTGAGGCTGCTATTTCTACAGTTGAAGGGCACAGAGCAGAGGCTAGGTGATTAGATTCCAGAAGGTCAGAGGAGTGAGGGTTCACACTTGACGCTATGAGGAGAAGGGGTACCCTAGTGGCACAGTGGCCCCAGCAGGGAATGACAGGACTGGCTCTGGGAAGCTGAGTAACTAAGGCTGGGCAGGGAGGCGTCTGCTGCCACTTCCATGAGCTGCTGGGCAAGGCTGACAAGAAAGGGAGGCAGACAGAAAGGAGCAAGGTCCTTTTCCCTGCTCCAGGCACCCAGTCTACTTTAGAGATTCCTACCTGCACAATGTAAGTAATTGGAAGCCCCTGAAACCAATAATCTGACCTGGCTGGTGTGGTTCACTAGGTTATAGGATCATCCCATAAACAGATAGGTCCTGGGTTTGATTCCTGGTTAGAGCACACACTGTATTTAGGTTGAGGGTTTGGTCCCAGTCAACACACATACATGCTTCGTGTATGTATATATATATATTTTCCTCAGAGTGAGTTTGAATTCACAGGAAGAGGAGAAATTGGAGCTGAAGAACCTACTGCCTGAGTTGGGTTCTTATGGTGATGAGTCACAGAGGCCCTTATGTCCAGACCACAAAGACAGTACACAGGGGAACTCAGGATACTTCTTGACTGGAGGGCTTTACACTCTGACCACCTAAAGCCCACACATTCCCCAAACACATACCTGTGGAGTCCAGAGAACAAATTACAAAGCGTCTTCCCAACATTCCATATCTTCCCTACTGAGCAGAACAAACCTGCAATTTTGTTATCAACTCCGGCGTTGGTATCTTTGGGTGACAGTGTATGTGAGTTTGTGAGTGACTGTGTCTGTGGTAATAGTAGAGAAGTGAGAACTCAGGAGAAATGTAAGGGTGTTCGTACTCAGCAGGATCTCGGCATGAAAATGTAACAGGGAGACAAGGCAGATGTTGCAGGACATATCACAGCACAGTCTCCGCATTCCCAAGTATCTGGATTCTGAGCAGCTGATCTGAGTTGGACACTGCCTTTATACCACTGTGGAGAATGGTTAAGCTTCATGATGTGGTGTGTGTGGCCCCCATGGAGCTTGTTAAGGTGAGCACCTCAAAGGACTGGTTCCTCCCAAAGGAGTGAATTATCTTTATCTCCTGAGAAGTGCTATCTTTACTGGGAAACCCATAGAGATTAAAACTTATTTTCTTATATTTAGGGCCCTTTAAGTGACTTCAAGGACACTGAATTGGCTATCCTGAGGCTGGATTCATTTGGCACTGCTGTTCACATTGACCTGCAATAGTAAAAACTTATCTCACACACTGCAGTTTGGGAAGAGGCGTGTGGTGAGAGATTAATTTATATCTAGGATTATATAAAATTCATAGTCACTGGAAGTGATGAAGTCCCATAGAAAGTTCTTGTTCAGAGGAGATGCACAGAACCTCAGTAATCTTTAGAAGAGTATGACACAATAGTCAGTGACACGATAGCGTGAGTCCAGAAAACCCAGGCAATAAAAGAAACAAATAAAGACGTCAACATAAACAAAATGAAAGCTAAAAATCACATGATCATAGAAATACATGCTGAAAAAAACATTTGATAAAGTACAGTACCCATTTATGGCAAAAACACCCAGCAAAGTGGGAATAGAGGGAGCATACCTCAACATAATAAAGGCCATATATGAGAAATCTATAGCTTACACCACACTCAATGGGCAAAATATAAAGTCTTTCTTCCTAAGATCAACAACAAGACAATGGTGTCCACTTCCACCACTTTTATTCAACATAGTATCACAAGTTCAGGATACAGCAATCAGACAACAAAAAGAAATAACAGAAATCCAAATTTGAAAGGGGGAAGTAAAAATGTCACTGTTTGCAGATGACATGATAGTGTACATATAAAATCCTATAGGATTCACCAAAAACTACTTGACCTAATAAGTCAATTTTCAAAATAGCAGGATGCAAAGTTGATATTCAGATTAAAAGCGTTTTTGCCAACCAACAATGAAATATCAGAAACAGAAACTGGGAAAAAAATCCCTTTTACTATGGACACAAGAAAAACATAGTACAAGTACATAGGAATAACCTGAACCAAGGAGGTAAAGGACCTGTACTCAGAAAACTATACAACACTGAAGAAAGAAATTAAGGAAGATACAAATAAATGGAAGCACATGTGGTGTTCATGGATTGAAAGAATTAACATAATTAAAATGTCCATACTACCTAAAACATCCATAGACTCAATGCAATCTTTATTAACATACCAATGGCATGTTTCACAGATGTAGAACTAATATTTCAAAGATATATATGGAATGAAAAACAACCCCAAAGAGTCTCAGCAATCTTGAGAAAGAGGAACAAAGTAGGAGGGATCACAATACCTCATATCAAACTATAGTACAAGGCCACTGTAATAAAACAAGTTTGCATTGGCATAAGAACAGATACATAAATCAATGAAATGGAAGAGAGAGCCCACAAATAAACCCGTGTCTCTCTTGTCAACAATATTTGACAAAGGGGGCAGGAGCATAAAATTGAGTGAAAATAGCCTCTTCAACTAAGAGTGTTGGGAGAACTGGAATGTTACTTGCAAAAAAAAAATGAAATTAGACCACTAACATAAACCATTGATAAGAATTAGCTCAAAATGGACCAAACACTGAAAATATTACCTGTAACATCATTAAAGTCCTAGAGGAAAGCAAAGGCAAAAAATTTCACATATTCATGCAGTAATATTTTTGATGATATATCCTTCTAGCCAAGGGAAATAAAGGAAAGAATAAACAAATGGGACTGCATCCAATTAAAAATCCCCTGCATGGCTAAAGAAACATCATCAAAATGAGAAGGAAACCAACTATATGGGAACACACATTTGCCACTGACACCTGAGACAACGGTTTGACCTCCAAAATATACAAACAACTCACAGGAGTCACCACCAGGAAGACAAACAATCCTATTAAAAAATGGCCAAAGGACCTGGACAGACACTTTTTCAAGGAGAACAAACAGAGGGCCTATAGTGTCCATATGAAAAGATATTAAACATCCCTAGCAGAGAGATGCAAATTATAAGCACTAGCAGATACCTCCTCACACCATTCAGATTGGCCATCATTAACAGATCAACAAATAGAAAGTATTGGCGAAGATGTGGTGAAAAGGGAACCCTAGTGCACTTTTGGTGCACTGGAATGCAGACTTGTGCACCTCCTGTGGAAAACACACAAAATTTCTTCAAAAAATTAAAACTGCTACTGTCTTTTGATCCAATGATTCCATTGCTGGAATCACACCCAAAGAGGCGTGAAACACCAATACAAAAGACCTTATGCACCCCTATGTGCATAGCAGTGTTATTTGAAATACCCAAGTGCTGGAAACAGCCTACTGCTCATAAGTAAATGAGTGGATCAAAAAACTGTGCATCATTTATACAACAGAATACCATGAAAAGACAGAAAGAACAAACTCCTACATTTTATGACAACACGGATGGAAACAAAGGGTATTATGCTAAGTGAAATAAGCCAGGCAGTGAAAGGCAGATACCATGTCATCTCACCTCCAAAGGGAACCTAATGAACAAAATAAATGAACAAGCAAATAGAACAGGAGGCATGGAAACCAGGAATAGCCTGGCAGTGTCCACAGGGGAAGTGGGAGGCCAATAAGGAGGGAAGGAGGGGAAGATCAAAGAATAAGTATAAATGACTCATGGACATGCACAACAGGGTGGGGATTGACTGTGGGAGCAATGGGGATAAACTAAGACAAGTCTAATAGAACACCATTAAAAAAGTCTTCAAATAACTGTAATTTATGTTAAAGGGGGAAACAATGTTATAAAGAATAAAAAATAAAATATTTCAATGAAGTATTCCGATGTACAAGAAAACTATTATTCATTTTGAAATGGCATTATATAATGACTTCAATGAAGAAAACATCAAATACAACACATGGCTATTCCCTAAAAAGAACTCAAATGAAAATTAATAGAAAATATCAAATTGAGGCATAAAATGGAAAAACTGGAGTTGAGTCAGAAAGAAATCTTTGAAAGTGCTGAAAAGTGTTCTAACATACACTCTAGAGAAAAGGAAAATTAAATGGTGAAAAAACAACTTTTGAAGATGTTTTTTCTGAGAATTTTTCCAGCTGTGATGAACGATATGCACCCATGAGCATAGGTATCTCAGCAAATCACAAGTAGGACACATTTACATAAAATACCATGATTCTTCAATATTATAGTGATATTTTTGAAAACCATCAATAAAATAAATAACTCAAACTCAGAAAAAATATTTATTTATTACTCATTACCAACAGGAATCATTGCTTCAGTTGGAAAAAAATGCATCCTTTAATGTCTTTTGCATGCAGTTCTGTTGGCAAAGAAAATATAGGTTTGGATGGTTTGCTTGTTTTATTTTCACTTGTTTTTGTTTGGAAACATGTTCATTTCATCTTAATTTTGGAAGCATATTTTCCTGTATGTAAACATTTGGATTGACAGTTGTTTTTTCAAAACTTGGCAGATACTGCTCATTAACATATGCCCTCTGTAGATCCCACTGAACAGACAGAAATTACCATTATTGCTGTATCCCTCATGGTACTACAGGGAGGACCTCGTTCCATGGAGGGACCTGTACTCTAATTCCCTGCTTTGCATAAGGGAAGGCGGGTCTCATAGGCCATTGCCATCATTTCAACCTGGGACCTTAGGGACCGAAGTGACCTTAACCCAGTGCTGGCTTCAGATCTCCCCATTCAGTTGCTGATTCTCCCTCATTTTTGTCCTTTGAGAGTTTTACTTACTCTCTTTCATGCCCAGTTATATATTTCAGAGCTATGGTTTTTTAAATATTCTGTCCACTTGTTTTAGGTGCTTTCTCCTAACATGATTTTCAGGATGACCACTCTGCTCTATTGCCACTGTTTCTACTCTAGAAATCCCAGAAGTAACCTACCTGGGGAGGGAGTCAAACACCTGCTATTTCCCTTCATGAATAAGCACCTGATGCAAACGGAGCTGCACTATAAGGATACAAGTTCCCTTCTCATTACCTGCCCACAAAACCCAGTTATTCCTGTGACCCATGTTCCTTACCCTTGCTCCTACCTCCCATTCCACTTTCTGCCTTGTGTTATTTCAAGGGACGATTATCACCTCCCTTTCCCAAAGTCTTGCCTTCATGTTTAATGCATGCCTCCATTTTTNAACCTACCTGGGGAGGGAGTCAAACACCTGCTATTTCCCTTCATGAATGAGCACCTGATGCAAACGGAGCTGCACTATAAGGATACAAGTTCCCTTCTCATTACCTGCCCACAAAACCCAGTTATTCCTGTGACCCATGTTCCTTACCCTTGCTCCTACCTCCCATTCCACTTTCTGCCTTGTGTTATTTCATGGGACGCTTATCACCTCCCTTTTCCAAATGTCTTGCTTTCATCTTTAATGCATGCCTCCATTTTTATTTTCTTGGATTCTTCACAATTCCAGTCCATAGTCTTTTCCTGTAGTTACATGCTCAGATTTATAAACCTCTACTTGTTTCACAGATTCTTCAGGGGCGAATTTTTGCTCACATAATTATTTCATTAGATAAATTCTTTAAATGGAAATTACTGGATCAAAATTTACTTCCAGTGTTCATTTCTGTTATTATGTATCAAATTTCCCTGGGGGACAAACACACTGGTATTATCTATTCTCTCAAAGCTTTACCATAAAGTACAAGCAAGACTCATAGATAGAAAACAGACTGACAGGTGTCCGAGGAAAGGAGGTTAGAGAGATGGGTGAAAAAGTTGAATATATTAAGCAACAATAAATAAATAGAACAAAGCCATAGATGCAAAAACCAGTATGGTGATTGCCAGAGGGAGAGAGGAGTGGGGGGAGGAAGAAGAGGGTAAAGGGGCAAGCAATGGTGATGGAATGAGACTTGATTCAGTGAGGTAAACACACAATACAATTGTCTGTAATACAGACAGTGTATTACAGAATTGCACAGTTGAAACTTATGTAATTTAATGTTTAAAAAAATTTCGTTTATTTATATTTAGAGAGAGGGGAAGGGAGGGAGAAAGAGAGTGAGAGAAACAGCCATGTGTGGTTCCCTCTCATGTGCCACTTACTGGGGACCTAACCAGCAAACCAGAAATGTGCCCTGACTGGGAATTGAACCAGTGACCCTTTGGTTCACAGGCCAGCACTTAATTCACTTAGTCACATCAGGCAGGTCTGAAGCTATATAATTTTATTAACCAATTGTATCTCGTTTTTATTCTGATATGTACTCCTATATTTGTCCTGAAAAATTGGGGAATTATTTCTATAGTGTCTGAGAATATTTACAAAGACACTTAAATATTGTGTTCTGATCATGCTTGGTCTTTTGTGAGGAGAGACAAGTGCTACAGAACTAAGTTGTCTAGACAACACACCTGAGAAGTATCTCCTGGCTCCTTCCTGCCTACATAGTTTCTGGAAGGACTTCAGGTGATTCTGCACATGCCCAGAGGTGTTGGTGGGTGACAATATTGGAGAAGTAGGTCGACCACTTGGACAGGGAATCAGCATGGTGCCAGGGAAAAGCCTGGTACCTGAGGCATCAGCTTGGTCCAATGAGGCTCAAGATCGAAAGGCTCAGCCAAATTTCCCAGAGGTTTGCAGCACCAGGGAAGGTGTGAGTAAGGTGGGAATGACACACCAAGGACATCTAACTGACACTGACTCAATAAACAAGAGAACCACTTCCCACAGCCCATGCTCCAGGGACAGAGACCAGACAAATCCTGGGACACTTCACCAGAGGTCACATCTCAGCTGGTCACAGCTGCCCTCACCAAGGAACTCAAGTGCACAGAGAGACTGATGTATGGACATGAATCAAATGCCATGGGGAAGAGGTTCTTTAAACCAGGCAAGCAAGACTGAGAGACCTTCAATGGAAACGTCTACAAATTCAGGTAGTCCTGTCATACATAGAAATCTTCCTTTTCCCCACTCCTAAAACTTCAGTGCTGCTAATTAAGAATATGCCATGATATAGAATAAATAAGTTGCTTATTCCTGATTCAACTATTCAGAACAAAGGAAAAATACACTTCTGATCCGCTAACATATTTATGTATATGCTACATTAGAGTAATGCCAATCTCTCTTATTAGACTCTAAGCCCACCTATATGTAGGTATAAATTTCATACACTGATGACCACTGAATAATGAAGGGTTTAGTGGAACCCACGTATGTGCAGGGGCTAGGGAAATTGATAGCCCATTCATCAAAAAATATGTGACTTCCTAAAATTTTAATTACTAACAGCCTAATGTTGACAAAAAGGTTCACCCATAACATAGTCAAATAATACTCACAAGGGTAAAAAAAAAACCAAACATACCAACCTGGAATTATCTTCTGGAGGATAAGCGCATTGTAATACAGGCTTCCCCTACTAGGCAATTGTTTTAGGAACTCACGTGTATCAGGGTACCAGCTGGCAAGGTTTTCAGAGGCTGTTTTTGGCTGCTGTGAAATTTTTTGGAGACTATTTCAACACATTTGTCCATTGCATGAGGGGTTATTTGCAAGTGTACTTGCCCACACCCCACTGAGTGTTCAGCTCTTTTGACCCACTTTCCATATTCACCCAATCCTCTCCCAAGTGAGCTTTAATTTCTTTCTCCGGATAAAAAAGTCCTCAGAGGGAAACGTTTTACCTCTGTGACAGAGATGAAACCAAAGAGGCAAAAGCACTAAAAGGAGTAAAAATCAATGAATTCCAAACTTTGAGCAGGGGAAAAATGTCTCAATAAGTGTGGTCATGAAAATTCAAAAGCATAAGAATAAATACACAATTTTTTATAAATACATTTTGGATTTTGGTGGTCCCTTTCATATTTCTTATATGTACTATATACTATACTCTTACCACAAAGTAAGCAATAGAAAAATGTGAAGAAATCATGAAGAAGATAAAATACATTTACAGTATTTTTTGAAAAACACCTGCATAAAAGTGAACCCATGCAATTCTAGCCTTCTTTGTTCAAGGTCAGCTGTATGTATGTACTCATCACTGTCTCACCAATGTCCAGCTCAGTGTGAGGAATGGTGTAAATGTTGAGTAAAAGGTCATAACCATGATATCGACAGCCTATTAATGTTCAAGCCAAAGCAGATCCAAATCCAGGACATTCGTGACTCAGAATAACCCTGAGTACGTCTTCAACAAAAATGATTGCATGTGGTCCCCAAAGCATATACATAATTACGTCCATGGACTAATTCTGTGTTATAGCCAGAATTATAGAGAACCAGATATGTGCCACCAGAAGTATCATACATAAATTGTGATAGATTTTTAAAATGAAATGATTAAGTTAATGAAATAGAGTTACCTGTAGCAACCCAATGAATCCCACAAATAGTATTGAGTCAAAGAGGAAAGTAACAAAGAATGCACATTTTGGGTGTAGACACATACAGGTATAAATTTTTGCAATTCTCAGTTGTATTTATCCACGTACGTTTAAATATTATTTCTTTAGAATACAGAGATTGCTGGGAAAGACTCTATGACTCATTTACTTGACTCAGTTGAAATATTGGCATTTTGCACCACATAAGGGCTACACTATGTAGTATTCTGGCTTTTCTCTAGTATAAAAGCAAATTTCATTTTACAGTCTCTTATTTTTAAGTCATGCTACTTGATATTCAAAAATGAGAAATGTATCTAGGCTATGATGTTAATAACTATCATTTACTGATCTCTTGTTAAAATGTGTGGATTCTGCTAAACATTTTGTGCACAGTATTTCCTCTCTACAAACCTCTGAGTTAGTTAATGAATCTATTTTACACATAATAAATGTAAATTACAAACAATTTAAGTACAATGTATAAGTCTGCACATCTAGCAACTAGCAGAACTTGGTAAAACTCCCAGCTTTACCTAAATTCAAAATCACTAATTTTAACCTTTCCTTTTTGGTAGTAATGTCTATTTGTTTAGCAGAACTTACAAAATGAATGCTTTGTAAGAAAAAAAATCCATATTTTTTACTCTTTAATAAGTCTTCACACACACACAAACAGTATTTTAAAGGTAAATATTTCCCTTTGATGAAGTTTAACTATTCAGGTTTAATTTAGTGTATAATTTGAGGACAGTTTTGAAAAAGTCTCTATACACCCTTTCCCACTACTACTTAAACTGCGTTCTATCACTTCATACTTGTGTTGGATTTCACGTTTGACTAAACTGGTTATTTCACTCACCTCATATTTTTACTCTAAATAGAAAATTATTGCTGATCATTTATAGCCTTGTATCATTGGTCGGACAGTCCTCACAGCAATTACACAGTCTGTCCTTATTTGTGAGGATGTTCTCAGTTTTTGTCATTTTTCATAAGAGAGAAGTGACCAAACCAATGAGAGAAAATGGTAATTCAGCCAAGGACTCTCAGCCATGCCTATTCTGCCTCCTTCCTCTCATCTCCACCATCCCAAATTTCCACCTACACTGCAAAGGCAAGAAACACAGTAGCACAGAAAGTTCCAATGTGTCTGTGTGTTTCAGCCTGACATCCTTCAGGGTTCTCTTCTTACTGCTAGTTCCAACAGAGTTGCATCCTTAATTCTCTTTCCTTGAAGCCCTGGCTCCTGCCCTTTCTAATTTAAGTTCTTGATGCCTCAGAAAACACCACTGTCACAGAACCATGCAGAAAAATAACCAAATATTTTAAGTGTACACCTGTTTTTTGAACATGAGAGTTGCCACATTTAAAATATTTCAATAATTGCTACGTAATCAGTCTCAATTCCTTTATTTTAAATATTCTGCCATTATCTGGTTTTCTACAATAAAGTTTTGTCTACAAGTCCTGTTTATGGAATATATAAATTTATTTCCTTTATTCGGAATATCCCTCATGAACATATTACACGTGTGAGCACCAAGCAGAGAGCTGGAAGAGGGGCTCATTTTCTTGTGCAACATCCTCAGTGGGGAGGGACAAGAATGGGCTTTCTCTAGCGGTAATCACAGGAAGGTTCAAGAACGTGTAAAGAATGCCCTAGGCCTAGAGAATTTCTATGTATCTTGAGTATCATGTGACTTCTTGGGCCCCTGTAGGCTCAGTTACTTTTTCACCATGAGGCTCTCACAAAGGTTTCTCTTTTTCAGCCTCCTTCTCAGAGCAGCGGTGACTTCTCTATTTCTCAGACTGTGGATCAGGGAATTCGGCATGGGATTGAAAAGGCTGTGAAAAAGGAGGAGGTATTTATTCCACTCCTGGGGGTCCCCATGTTGGGGTCCAACATACATGATAATGGCCATGGCATGAAACAGTCCCACCACGCAGAGGTGGGAGGAGCAGTTGAAGAAAGTTTTCTGGTGTCCCTCTGCTGACTGGATATTCAGAACGGCATGTAGAATGTGACCATAGGAGACCACACTTGTGGACACTGGTCCCTTCAGCATTGACACTGCTTCAGCGAAAACCATAACCATGTTAAGGTGGTTTGTGCACAGGCGAGTTTAAGAATGGCTAGAATTTCACAGATAAAGTGATTCACTTTCTGGGGCCCACCGAATGGCAATGGTAAGATTAACGCCAAATGTACTAGGGACAGGAGGACTCTTACAGTCCCTAGGAAGCCAGTGCCAGTGTGCCACAGACTCTCCAGCTCATGATGGTAGAATACCAAAAGGGCAGACAGATGAACACATATCTGTCATAGGATATCACCACCAGGAGAATACATTTGGTGAGAGCAAAAGTCAAGAAGAGAAAAGTCTGCATCATGCAGCCAGCAGAGGAGATGGGCTAGGCTGGCCTCAGGATGTGGATCAGCATCTGGGGCACTGTGTTGCAGGCATAGGCTATGTCGACAGTGGCCAGGTGGGAGAGGAAGGGGCTCTTCAGGTGCCTGGGTCTGTCCAGGAGCCAAGGAAGAAAGGGTCATGAAAGGGTGGATGGCATCACCACACTGAGGAACCATGTGCAACCTGGTGCTGTCCTTCTATACTTTTTTCATGTTTTTTCAAGAAACAGCGTAAACTACCTTCATTTTTAAATTTCAAGGCCAAAGGTTCACACCCAGAAAAATATTTAAAAAGAACTCCAATGCTTTCTTTAAGAATAAGTTTTTAGATTCATATCTTAAAATGGAGATTATCTTGTTCAGAGTATTTTTAACTACCATTTTCACTTAAAATAGTGAACAATTTTTATGCATTAAAATAATATCCTACAGATGTCATTAATCATTAGTACAATGTTCTATTATCACAAGTTATTTAATTTCTTCTTGGAAATTATGTATTTCTCTAATGTTTAATAACATTGAGAATAACATTCTTTCAAATTGAAGTTTTCTCTACTCTCATAATTATTTCCTTAGAATGTACTCCAAAAGCAAAACTGCAGAGGCTAAAGATGCAGATGCTCAGACCATTAGGCACCTACTGAGACCTACTCACTTTTTCTTTCTGACCACGTGGCAGCCTCACTTCCTTCCCATGCAGTTGTCAGTACTAAGTATTACCAGTTACAACCTAGGTGAATTTGATATGTGAATAATTTCATACAGTTTAAATTTTCATTCACGTAATTCTTTGACAGTATTCCTCCAGGGCCTCATGGGTTCCAACCTCTGTTCTAAGCTCTGGGGGGACAGCAGTGGGTGAAGTCAACATATTCTGAAGGGATGAGGGACAGTGAAGGAGTAGAGAGGTATACCTGTCATCTGTGCCTCTCGGTTTGGGGGGAAAACTTCTCTGCCCTGGGATGGAAACACCGTGGTGAATGCCTGCCCCTCTCTGTCCTGGAATTTACAGGATTTGTGAAACAAGACAAAGGAAGTGGGGATGTGCCTTTTCTGCTCCCGTTTTTGGTCCCATACCTTTCTGCTGCCTCGGAGTAAAGCCTCCAGAACACCTTTTGTCCTGATGGATGGTGGAAGGATGAAATCTGGAGAGAAGTTTTGTCAAAGACATAAACCATGTTTCCCCAATAAGCCTCGTTAAGACCTAATTTTCATTTCTACTTGATTCCCTGTGTCTATTTCTGACATTATTTCTTCAGACTTGGAACAAGGACATGTCACAGTTAAGGCCGCCCCTAAAACACCAGGAGTAAACAAAGCACGAAAACACTTGCTGAGAGTAAAAAGCACTATGAAGGAAATGAACAGGCCAAAATGACAGGGAGTGACTTGGTTCTAGGGGGCTTCCTTACGTGGGATTGTCAAGAAAGATCTTGCCAAAGAGGAGATGCATGGGTGGAATCCGGAGGACACAGGGTAGATGACCTGCGTCCAGCCAGGGTGGGTCGTGCTATGCCACCCAGCAGCAGAGGCTCAGCCCCCAGACAGGGAAGACTTGGGGAGTCTGGAAACAGGAAGAAATCCAGGGGACCTGAACCGTAGTCACCGAGGTTTACATACTTGTTGAAATGGATGTAAAAGTTTGTAAGTTGGAGATGTATTGAAATATTTGGCTACCATGCGCCACTGAGAAGGACAATGTTGAAAGAAGAAGGATAGTATAAGACTCCTTATACAGTAAAATAAAAAATTTCCAAAGAAAGTCAAAGCACAGGTGTACAATGTGATCTGAACTATATTTTGATAACATGAACATATTTACTCAATATTTGTATATTTACATATATCTGGGAAAATTGTATAAATTAAACATGAAACTGTTTCTGCTGATTATCTCTAGAAAGAAGGATCATGCAGGAATGTACCATTCATATACATTTTATGCTAATGTGTTTTTTTTTGTAATGCACCCTGTGCTTCAATCGGAAAAAATAAGATATTTTCACTAGGGAAAAGGCAGTGCTGTGACCTAGAACTGAAGCTGCACCTCATTTCTCCTTATTGGACAGTGACCCTCACCCAGCCAGGCAAGAAATGTCAGAATGGGGGCAGGTTTTCTCAGAGCTTCCAGTGGGAGAGCTAAGTCACTGCATCATGAGACACAGTTAGACTGCAACAAGAAAGGGAGATTAAAAACCCAACCTGATTGTTCACTATAGACTTTTTCCTGAACTGATAGAAAAAAGATCAAACTCTTCTATTGTCTGAAATAGGTAAAGAAGGATGGCCCTGGCCAGTGTGGCTCCAAGGGCTGGGCATTGTTCCACAAAGCAAAAGGTCAGTGTTTTGATTCCCGGTCAGGGCACATGCCTGGGTTGCTGGTTTGGTGCCAATTGGGGTCGGGGTCAGGGCACATAGTAGAGGCAGCCAATCAATACTTCTCTCTCACATTGATGTTTCTCTTCCTCTCCTTCTACGTCTCTTTTCCTCTCTCTAAAAGGAAATAAATAAATTTGTTCAAAAAGAGTAAAAAAGGATCTAAAGTCAGATGGAAAATTACCATTCGACCCACTTAAATGTAAAAGACAGCTCAGGCAAAGAAATGTCTGAGTTGCACAGATCAAAGACAGTGAGCTGTGCCATTCAGATAACCACATTTCATTGCACTTTTAGTTTTCTCATTGGGAATGCAGTTTCTGGGGATTTCACTCAAAACACAAAAGCATGACAAAATAATGAAAACCAGTGCCTGTCAACGCAGAATCAGAAGTGAAAGGACACTAAGTGGTCATCTACTCCAGAATTCTTTCCATCAGTTTATAAGAAAACGTATACTAGTGCATACTGTGCATCCCAAGCTCATGACAGCTGCCTCTTGCCCTTGCCACTGCTTGAGGGAGGCATCCCAGAGTCTGCCTCTGTGAATTCCTGTACTTACATCCCTGTGGCTGACCCATGTTTTTGCCAGGACACATGTCTGATCCGAGTGCCTTGCAATCTCAAGTTTGAGAGAAATGAGCTCTCTTTCTTGTGCACTTCTGTGTCTATGTCTGCCAGCATTTGGTGTTTCTCTCCAAAGGAAGTGGCCCTCTTAGGCTAACTTCTGCTGACACTTTGCTGGAGCTCCCAGGAAATAGTGGCAAATTATGGTCAGTAAAATATCTTACAAAGTTGCTCAAATATTCCTGAACTGATTCTATTGGAGCTGACAGATATACTTTTGACTTCTTATAAATTGATTTATTTTTAAATTAATGCAAGCAGAGTGCACTTAAAGTCTATATGTTGACATTCCAATCAGCAAACATGTAAGTTGGAAAATGGACTAATTTTCTGGACAACATAATTTTAAGGACCAGATGGAACATGGCCCTTTGTCGACCCACCAAGAATTGTGCTCAGGGGTCCCCCTGGATGAAGCTGAATTGGGGGCTCAGAGAATCCTTACTCCCCGAGACTTCCAGGAGCACGGACATGTTGTACATTTTTAAGTCTCTTCTGGAATAAGCATATCATCATGGAAAGTAAGGAGCAAAGAGAATGGTAAAAAAAATAGACAATGCCTTCAGAAAAGGTCCTGTCTTCATGTCTTTAGAGCAAATCAGGACCTGGAAACCTGAAAAGACTAGCTCTCTTTCCAAGGATGGTGCTTGAATGAGTCATGGAAGACCTCCAGGGGTGAAGCGAGGGTAAGAACTTGACAGGGACAGGCAGGTGGACTGAGAGCAGGGCCTGGGATGGCCCCCTGGAGTGCAACAAAGGCCAATCTCATGGGCTTCTCTGCATTCCCACTGCACCTGGGCCAGTGACCTAGGATAACACGTGGGTTCTTCAGCAATCAAATATGCAAGTCATTACCTTCCTCTTTCCAAATGATTAGAATTGACTAGTCTAAGTACATAATTCAAACAATGGGACTCCTAGAGTTTTGCAAACATTTTGGAAAGATGTTTTTGAAAGACACAAGCAATTACCCAGGAAAAAACTATTTGTGAATGGCAGGGACAAATGAGAAGGCAAATAGAATTCTTAGTGGAAAATATTTTATCTGAGGTGAACCACAGAAAAACCACAGGTTCTACAGGAGCCAAGGGCACTGTGTTACAGAATTTTAGGAAGTCCAGGAGGGAAGACCTCTGTCATTACGGCTACTGACACACACAAGTTGTTGATCAGCTCATCTGTGAGCACAAGGGAAGTAGAAAAAACACACAAAAACATGAAAGCAACTCATTTTCCTTTTAAACATTGTCAATGGTTTTAGATGATGTTGTATCTAAAATTTCCCAGGTCAAGAAACCAGGTGGGTTTTGTTTGTTTGTTTTATGTATTTGGTTTTTGCTTTATGTTTCATCTGAGAAAAAGCCTAGAGCAGATACAATAAACAGACAGGTACCTGAAATTAAAATATAAGTGACCACTGTAGCCACATATTGAAGAAAGATTGATGGTGCACAAAACAAGGGGGAAAGTTTCATGAATGTGCGTTTCTGTTCTTCCATAGAGTGAAGTTTAGTGGGGATTGCAAAGATCAAGGTCCTTGAATAAGGGTGAGAGCAGCCTGGTTAACAGTGTCCATCAGCCAGCATTCAGATCTTGAATCTTCAAGGTGGACACGAAGAGTGGGAGTCTCTTAGTCTAAGAAATGTGTTCACTCATGAAATAGTGACAACGGGCATCTAAAGGACAGGTGTGAGGAATACCAGTAATGAAATATGCACAGATTGAGCTTCAAAGGGTGGATGTGAAGAATGAAGACCATTCACCTGGTAGATATTAGCTGTTAAATATGAGTTGTTATTAATAATATCAAAAAGACCACAACTTCAAGGGGGAATCCAAGTCACTGGGATTAGAGAGCCAGTGAAATCAAGGTAAATAATTTCAAATTGATCTTGCTTTCCTTTTTGGTTAATTTTTACTTTAAGTAAAAAGCACAACATTATAATTTCATTTCTATTAACATTTTATATGCTATTTTTTAAAATTAACTTTTCAAAGGATTTTAAAGATATGTAGGAATCTTTTAAAGAAACATCACTCCTGGACTGGAGAACAAAATACAGGACTTAAAACTCAAAAGGCAGTTCTGCTACACAAACTATCCCAATGGGAGAGAGAAGGATGGAGAGAGAAGAGAGGGAGCCCAACTACTGCATGAAAAGGAAGGGGGCAGATCTGGGACACATAACACTGACACAAACAACAAGTGTGTCACGCAGAACGAGCGCCCTGGGCTGTCGTGTTGGGTGCTGCAGATTGGTCCGATGTTAATGCTGAGAAATTATTTACCATCTCCAATGGTTACTTTGACCTAACAATTACCATAGTTTCAAAAACAAACGTGGAATCTAGGCACTACAGCCTGGACACAAATCCCAACTCTGCTCCATACCACTCTCTGGGCCTCTCTGCTCCTCTGCTTCCACACCTGCAGAAACCTGGGGAGCAATAGACTACACCTCATAAGAGAGATGAGAGAATGACATGAATTAACTGACATGAGGCACTTGATAAGTGCCTAGAGATATATTAGGGATTTTAACAACTGACATTGGAGACATCTGGATCCAGTAACCATAAGGAAACAGGTTACATTCTTAATATTCCTGCACTAAAATAAAGACCAGCCAGAGAATCTTAATGGCGACAGACACTGTGTTTGACCTGTAAGAGTAAGTCACTTGGCTTCTGGACAAGTGAGGCCTGGGGCCTGTATCGTGAGACAGTGTTCCTGTGAATCTGCAGGGACAAGCAGGAAATAGGATGGAGAGGAAAGATCAGAGACAGGGCAAGCAAACCACCTATCTGTGACTGGGAGTTGGTGGAGGGTTTATTACAGGAAGTGGCAGCTGGGTCATGTGACGCCGAAGGTCTTGGTAGCTCTGTAGCCAGATCACATTCTGCATGGGTGGCTGGCCTATTCCACCTCTCTGAAACTGTCATAGCCAAGTCAGGAGCCGCCAGCCACATGAGGACTATGAGGAGATTCCTAGAGGGTCAGAGGCATCAGGGCCACACCATGGGCAGAGGGAGCCGCCCCTGGTGATGTCCTCATGTCCCTGGTTATGGAGACAGGCTTAGGACCACACATGCAAGGCATTTTTTCACCTACACTTAAAGCTAGTCATTTCATTCACCCCCTTTCCCATCTTCCACCTGCAAACCCCTCCTCAGGGCTAATGAGCATTCACTACTTACAGTGGTATAATCTATGTTCTGTTCTCCAAACATGGCCTTGGACTTAAAGGAAACCTCACAGAGGGGGAAAGAAAAAAGATTGAATCCCCTCTCTGAAAGGGACTCCTCAAGAGTGAAGACAAGACACAGCTCTTATGAGAGAACTTGATGATTGACTTGCTTTTACCAGTGAAGGCCTTTTTTCTCTCTTCACTGGAACCCATGTACCTCCCACAGATGCAGAGGATGATTCAGGGATGGACCCTGGGGATTTACATCCACTCACATTCTTGCCAGAGAGATTGAAAGGCTTTGCTACCCTCCTGTGGCGGTGAACCAGTGAGTGCATGTCTCACGTCCATGCATTTTGCTCTCTCAGTACCCCAGGGGAATTGATGTGTGTTCATATGGGAGTTGTGACTGTGTATGTGTGCATGATTGGGATTGGGTGAGGCCAGGATGTCTCTAAAGTATGCAAGCCCTGGCATAGAAAATAAAAATTCAGCCATAAGTTACTTTTCCTCAATATTTATTTTATCACTCTTAAATTGCTCTATTTTAATTCCTTCTCTTTAATTGTGGAGGTGAATCTGTGGTTTCTTGATCTCTCTTGGTAGGGGCCCCAGGAATCCTGTTAAGACACTATCTGAGAGAAATTGTTACCTTCGAAGGAGAACATGTGACTGCCAAATAATCACTGTGCATTGCTCACACAAGTTTTGACCTGGAGGTTTAGGTATACCTCTCCCTCAATTTTCTATGGTTTGCTTTCGATTTCAAACATCTCCAGATTTCTGAGCCACATTTTTGTTTCTTTATCATGGGTTAAACCCCAAAGCTAAAACAAAAAATGAATCTCTTTCTCTCTCACTGATAACGTTTGATGATTGCAAAGTCCTTCCCATTGTAACTTTCTAATTGTGTCTTAGTTGAGTTCTCTAGAGAATCTTAATTCTGAAACTGTGTTGGAAGGAGCCCTTCACAATAACAGCAGTATGTTTAATCTACTCATGAGCAGAAAACATATTGTAGCATGTAAGAGGAGACAAATTATTTTTTTCCTCAAAATAATCTCTTTCCAATTAAATCTTACATCACTCACCTTTCTATTCTCCAGCACACACTGTCTGCCCAGTCAAAACCTCCTCCCCAATACTGCCACTCTTGAAATTCTCATTCCTTGTCATGAGTCCATCTCATCCTTTCATCATCCACTTGAGTTCAGTAACACTCTCTGTCCATGACAGTGCTCCTGTAGCCCTCTTCAGCTGTCTCACCTGGAGCTAGACTCCCTGTGCTGCCATACTGAATGCCCATGTGGTAATGCCCTTCACTGTTGTGGTGAACTCACTTTTTTTACTTTTAATATTATCTCATTGCTCATCTTTCCTGCATTTTACCAGCAAAACAAGATTATTATAGAAAAATAAATTTCACCCATCAATACCCAGAGAGTGCTAAGGATAATGATTTGGTGCATGTTCATTCAGATATGCATAATTACCATTTAATTCTTAAAAAAAAAATTTTAAATCCTTACCTGAGGATATGTTCATTGATTTTTGAGAGAGGGGAAGGAGCAGAGAGAGAAACATCCATCAGCTGCCTCACAAACCCACACTGACTGGGGACAGAACACACAACATTTTGGTGTAGGGGATGATGCTCCAACCAACTGAGCCACCCAGTCAGTGACCCACTTTGATTTCTTTTGATGAGGACAATACAATGGCATTTAACACACCTGACAGTGGGTATGAACAGGTGTCATGGTTTATCATCTTTTAAAAAAATTTTTGCTGCTAATTTTTGAAACACTTAAGTATTTCCCTTTGATGCAGTTTAAGTGTTTAGGTTTAATTTAGTGTATAATTTGAGGACAGTTTTGAAAAAGTCTCTATACACCTTTCCCACTACTTCTTTTTTTTAAAATATATTTTATTGATTATACCATTACAGTTGTTCTATTCCCCCCCTTCAATCCCCTCCACCCACACCCTCCCTCCCTCACCATTCTCCCCCCCACCTTAGTTTATAACCACGTGTCTCAAGTTCTTTGGATTCTATATTTCTCCGACTATTCTCGCCCTACCCCTATCTATTTTCTGCCTACCATCTATGCTATTTTCTGTGCCTTCTCCCCTCTTCTCCCCCTCCCACCCCCCTGTTTCTAACCCTCCATGTGTTCTTCATTTCTATAGTTCCACTCCTGGTCTAGCTGTCTTCTTGGTTTGCTTTTGTTTTAGGTGTGGTTGTTAATAACTGTGTGTTTGCTGTCCTCTCACTGTTAATATTTTTCATCTTCTTTTTCTTATATAAGTCCCTTTAGCATTTCATATAATAAGGGCTTGGTGATGATGAACTCCTTGAACTTGACCTTATCTGAGAAGCACTTTATCTGTCCTTCTATTCTAAATGAAAGCTTTGCTGGATAAAGCAATCTTGGCTGTAGGTCTTTGGATTTCATGACTTGGAATACTTCTTTCCAGCCCCTTCTTGCCTGTAAGGTCTCTTTTGAGAAATCCGCTGACAGTCTGATGGGTACTCCTTTGTAGGTGACTGTCCCCTTATCCCTTGCTGCTTTTAGGATTCTCTCCTTCATTTTGGTCTTGGCTAATGTAATTATGATGTGCCTTGGTGTGTTCCTTCTTGGGTCCAACTTCTTTGGCACTCTCTGAGCTTCCTGGATTTCCTGGAAGTCTATTTCCTTTACCAGACTGGGGAAGTTCTCCTTTATTATTTGTTCAAATAAGTTTTCCACTCGTGGCTGTTTCTTTCCCCCTTCTGGTACCCCTATAATTCGGATGTTGGAACGTTTAAAGATGTCCTGGAGGTTCCTAAGCCCCTCCTCATTTTTTTGAATTCTCATTTCTTCATTCTTTTCTGGTTGGGTGTTTCCTTCTTCCTTCTGGTCCACTCCATTGATCTGAGTCCCAGTTTCCTTTCCATCACTATTGGTTTCCTGTGCATCTCCCTTCATTTCAATCAGTCCAGCCCTCACAAGTTCCTCTAATTTGTAACTTTGTTCCTCTAATTTGTGACTATAATCAACCAGTTCTGTGAGCATCCTGAGAAATAGTGTCCTGAATTGTGCTTCTGAGAGGCTGGCAATTTCTTGGTCGCTTAGAGTTATTGGCTCTGGGACTTTGAGTTCTTCTTGTGCCATCTTTCAGGTTGTTTGTGCCTGTTCCATAGCAGGATCAGAGCCCTAAAGTGTTCACTAGAACAGGGCAACTCAGTCGCTGGGTTGTGACGCTCTATGTGGGGGCGGGGTCAAAGAGGGACTATGGCGTCCTGTCCGCCGCCTGCCGCCACGGCCCTCACCGGTGCCGCAGTTGCTGCCCTCACCGGCCCACGCGTTTCGTCCCACTGCACGCGAGTGTGCCACCAATGTCAGCCCTCACCCCCTGGGGCCTGCGTGGTCTGTCTCACTGTGCGCGAATATGCGCCCACGGTCTGCCCCGCACCCCAACTGGTTCCCGTCTGCCTGCTCGCCTGGGTCGGGCCATGTCCTGCCCGACCCTGCTTGCTGCTGGCTCCGCCCCTCTTTCCATCCCCATTGAATGGTTAGATGTAGTTGGACTCCCGTATAATTCAATTTTCTGTCTTTTGGTTGTGTCTTTGTTTCTCCAAACCTCTGTTGTATTCAAACTTGGTTGTGGGAGAAGGCACAGTGTTTCCACCTATGCCTCCATCTTGGCGGAAGTCCCTTTCCCACTACTTCTTAACTGTGCTCTATCACTTCATAATTGTGTTGGAGTTTCATGCTAAATGGTTATTTAACTCACCTCACATCTCTTACTTTAGAGAGCAAATTATTACTGATAATTTATAGCCTCCTATCATTGGTCAAACAGCCATCATGGCAATTACACAGTCTGATCTTATTTGTGAGAATGTACTCAGTTTTGGTCATCTCCCATAGGAGTGAAGTGACCAAACCAATGAGAGAAATAGTAATTCTCCCAAGAAGTCTCAGCTATGTCCATTCTGCCTTCTTCCTCTCGTCCGCACCATCCCGGATCTCCACCTACAATGCAGAGGCAGAGAAACACAGCCGCAGAGAAAGTTCCAATGTGTTTGTGTGTTTCACCTGACACCCTTCAGGGTTCTCTTTTTGCTGTTAGTTTTGTCAGGGTTACACCATTAATCTTCTTTCCCTTGAAGTCCTGCTCCTACTCTTTCTAATTTAACTTATTGATGCCTCAGAAAGCATCGCTGTCATAGACATATGCAGGAAAACAACCAAATATTTTAAATGTAGACCCATTTTTTAAAACGACCATTGCCAAAGTAAAAATATTTCAATAATTGCTATGTAATTGGTCTCAACTCCTATATTTTACATATTCTACCAATATCTTGGTTTATTCAGTAAAATTTTGTCTACATATCCTGATTATGAAATACATAAACTTATTTCATCTTATTCAGAATATCCCTCATGACCATATTACAAGTGCATGCACCAAGCAGAGAAGTGGAAGAAGGACTCATTTCCTTGTGCAGCATCGTTGTAGAGAGGGAGCAAAATGGGCTTTCTCAGGAGAGAGTCAGAGGAGAAGCTCAAGAACAAGAAAAGGATGCCCTAGGCCTAGAGCATGTCTCTGTATTCCTGTGCACATATCAGGTAAGGAGACACATTGGGTCTGTTTATATTCAGTTTTTTTTTATCAGTGAGGCTCTCATGAAGGTCTCTCCTTTTCAGCCATCTTCTTAGAGCAGCATTGACATCTCTGTTCCTCAGACTGTAGATAAGGGGATTCAGCATGGGATTAAAAAGGCTGTGAAACAGGAGGAGGTATTTATTTTGCTCCTGGGAGTCCCCATGTTGGGGTACAACATACAAAATAATGGCTGTGCCATAAAAGAGCCCCACCACACATAGATGGGAGGAACAGGTGGAGAAAGCTTTCCAGCGCCCCTCTCCTGACTGGATCTTCAGGATGGCATGTAGAATGTGAGCATAGGAAACCACAATCGTGAACAGCGGTCCGACCATCATCAACACTCCCGAGACCATAGTAACAAGCTCGTTAAGGTGTGTATCTGCACAGATGAGTTTGAGAACAGCTACTAGCTCACAGAAAAAGTGATTCACTTTCTGGGGCCCACAGAAGGGTGATGGTAAGAGTAACATCAAATGTACTAGGGCCGATAGGACTCCTATAGTCCAGGAAGTCACTGCCAGGGTGAGGCAGACTCTCCAGCTCATGATGGTAGAATACCGAAGGGGCAGGCAGATGGCAACGTATCTGTCGTAGGACATCACCACCAGGAGAAGACATTCGGTGGCAGCAAAAATCAAGAATAGAAACGTCTGTGTCATGCAGCCAGCAAAGGAGATGGGCTGGGCTGGCCTCAGGAGGTTGACCAGCATCTGGGGCACTGTGTTGCAAGCATAGGCTATGTCAACAGTGGCCAGGTGGGAGAGGAAGAAGTACATGGGGGTGTGTAGTCGGGAGTTAAGTGATATGAGCCCCAGGATAACCCCATTGCCCAGCAGGGTGAAGGTGAAGAACAGGGAGAAGACACCAAACAGGAGTATCCGCATCCATGGACTGAGCAGGAAGCCCACTAGGAGGAACTCTGTGACCAAAGTCTGGTTGCCACCCATTTTCCTGGGAAGAAACAAGGGAGAGACCTCATCAAGTCTGAGTGTCCATGGCACAAGTTTAACATGGTAGACCTGTGTGTGTCATGTATCTCATAGTTTATTCCCTCAGAAAACATCTTCAGTGACACTTCTGTCTTGTTCGTCAGTTACTAAGTGAGTACTATCTACACATGGCAAATGACACAAAAGATAATTTTTTCTCCTAGATAAATTAAATTCCAATGTTCAATTACACTGTTCCGTGAATCTTACCTTCATTTCCAGAGTTCCACCACAGTTCCTAAAACATTAACATGCCTGCTCTGGACACTTTCAGAGTGGACACCTTCAGTGGACTCTTTCCTCAGACAGCACAACAGCTTCAGAGGTCTGCCTGAGAGGAGTCCCGATTCCCAGTGCATATACAGCCACCGTGGGGAGGGAGCTGTGGGCCTGCATCTGCACACACACACACACACACACACACACACACACACAAGGGTGGGAAGGAGGCCCTGGATCCAGTGGGAGATCCTCCTATCAGGGGATCTCACAGTTTTGTTCATTCATAAGATGACTTGTTGGTCAGCCTTGTAATTTGTACTGGCAGCATCATCTTGAATTAAGTTGAGAGCCTAGGAGGCAGACTGCCACAACTTTAGGTGCATTTAAGGGAGAGAAGTTTGCCTCTGACTTTTGTACTCAAAGATGTTCTACTCTCATCATGCTGTTTCATGGTGACATATTGACCATTATACACTGAACCCTATATGAATATTCATACTCTATATCTCTATGTGTGGATAAAGTATATGGTATATATATATAATTCCATACAAAGTTACATGCACATGCATATACTTGTACTATTATTACGTGCACGTGTGCACAGTACTTGTTATTTTCTGTACTATTTTCTACTCTATTTCATTAGTAAAATGCTCGTTGTATGACTTCTTGTTGGGTCATGGCCTGGGATTTAAAACTACTGATCAATAGCCAAGGCTAGAGCCTAAGCTCTAACTATACACTCATATCCTGAGAAACTTTAACATATTTTACAGCTTAACTCTAACATAAAAACATTATTCATCACGCATCTTTACTTTCTGGTGTTTACAATCTTTAGGAAAGAACTTGTCCCAGGACGGAAATTCGGAGGTTTCACTTCTAACTTTAAAACACTGCTTCTGTTTGCTTGTAAGTCTGACTCCATATCCTTCTTCAGTTCCAGCAGCCATCTGAATTTCACTAAAATAAGGATTTCAAAAAAAGCCACAATTGGGGTCCTATATGAATTCTCCATTCAAATTTTCTCATAAGTTAATATTTGCAAGGTCTGATAAGCAACAGTGTGAAAGTTTCACCCTGCTTCAAAGGAAGAATCCGAATTCACAGCAGTAACCCTGGCAGATGATTTTATCGTAGTCCAAGAAATAACATCATAACAGTTGGAATTACCTTCGTGAAGAAAGCTGGTTGTTTTAGTAGGACTAAGCTCTATGTCAGTGAGTGCTTTAACTCAGAGATTTGGATTCCCATTTTATGGGAGAAGGCAAGCAAGAAAAATGCTCAGGTTTCTTCCAACTATAGGATTCCTTGGCCCTAAATGTACAGAAAAGAGTTAGCCATTTTTGTTTCAGGTTTGTTGCCACATATGGGGAGAAAGAGGACAGCAATGCTATTTCTAAAATGTCCTATAATGAAGCACACAGTAAACTTAATGAGAAGGACCAATGACAGTCATCTCATATTTCTCCTTTCTGCTGAAGTAGCTAAAACACAACATAAAATGCCACAGACATTTACTGTATATATTCCATGTTCATCCACACATCTTGGCTGAAGACATACAAGACAATTTCTATCTGCTGGTGTACAGAACCAGCTTGGAGTGACAGGTCTGTTAAAATGACTCAAAAGATGATAATTCTCACATTCAAATAACTCACCAAATGGAAGTTCACTGTCAAAAATAAAACCTTCAGGACACTCTTCTGTAACAAACTCCTTTTCTGGTCAATTATGTCAGGAAACCATGACTCAGTTTCATGGGACAATGGAAACACTCAAAAGAAACTCTCTCAAACAGCTAATATATCTTATCATTTAAACAAAGAATTTTATACTAAATGTATCAAGGTAAAGATCCATATTAGGTGTATCTAAAGATGGTGACTGAGATGATCCTATGAGCTAAGTCTGTACATAGCAAATGCCTTCACTTGACAAACAATAACAATTCTGTTCTGCACTGTGATTCTTCATTACAGCCTGTGTGAATGTGAATAAGGACAAAGACTGGACAACATATGAAACTTACCACAGACTTACAGCTAAAATCAAGAGGACCAGCTGAATGTGACCTGGGTGGAGCAAAAACACACTAATATAGAGAAAATTTCTGTGAGTTACTGTTGAAGTTGCCATCTCATAAGCATCTCTTAGGAGAAAAGGTGCTGGAAGAAGAAGACATGATTTGTTCTCTGCTCCACTCCACCACCTCTCCAAATATTTCTGAGTGCTTGTTGTAGGAATGGATGAAGACCCACCAGGAACTGTGCCATCAACTCATTTTCAGGAGAAAGGGATTCTCCAGGGACTAATATCTGGTGTTCTCCACGGGGTCACCTGTGACAAGACACTGGGTATGATGGTTCCTTCACTCACTGTGGGGTCCATGTTCATCCATGTAGAAGCTCTAGAATGATTTCTGGGGCTCTTTCACACATTACAGTGACCACACCTTGCATTCATTATGGCTCAAGAACTCAATTTCCCCATCTACTAACAATCCAAATAGAGTAGGTGGTACACAGGGAAGCTGAGTCCCGTACGTTTTACCCATCTTTTAGTCTTGGCTGAGTTTTTCCTCACATCTAACTGGAACATGTATCCTTTGTAATTTTTCTCTTTGAAAATATGGAAACTCAACAGGGAACAGATAGCATACTGGTGTAGTACAAGAGTAGAGGCTTTCATACAACACAATGGTTACAAGGATACTGGGAAACTACAACAGGAAACACAGAGCTCTCAGATGAAGAAGCAGAAATGTGTGAGGCTGCTATTTCTACAGTTCAAGGACACACTGCAGAGGCTAGGTGATTAGATTCCAGAAGGTCAGAGGAGTGAGGGTTCACACTTGACCCTATGAGGTGAAGGGGTACCCCAGTGGCACAGTGGCCCCAGCAGGGAATGACAGGACTGGCTCTGGGAAGCTGAGTAACTAAGGCTTGGCAGGGAGGCATCTGCTGCCACTTCCAAGAGCTGCTGGGCAAAGCTGACAAGAAAGAGAGGCAGACAGAAAGGAGCAAGGTCCTTTTCCCTGCTTTAGGCTCCCAGCCTACTTTAGAGTTCTCCACCTGCACAACGTAAACAATTGGAACCCAGTGAAATCAATAATCTGCCCTGGCTGATGTGGTTCACTAGGTTATAGCATCATCCTATAAACAGAAAGGTCCTGGGTTTGGTTCCTGGTCAAAGAACACACTGTATTTAGTTTGAGGGTTTGGTCCCAGTCAACACACATACATGCTTCGTGCATATATATATATATATATATATATATATATATAATGATTTGTATGTAAGAGGGAACTGTGTATATTTTCCTCAGAGTAGGTTTGAATGCACAGGAAGAGGAGAAATTGAAGCTGAATTGCCTACTGCCTCAGGTGGGTTCCCAGGGTGATGAGTCACACAGGCCCTTGTGTCCAGACCAGAAGGGCAAGATACAGGGGAGCTCAGGAGACCTCTTGATCAGAGGGCTTTACACTCTACCTACCTAAAGCCCACCCATTTCCCAGACACATACCTGTGGAGTCCAGAGAACAAATTACAAAGCATCTTCCCAACATTCCATGGCTTCCCTACTGAGCAGAACAAACCTGCCCTTTTGTTCTCAACTCCATCCTTGGTATCTTTGGTTGTGACTATATGTGAGTGTGTGAGTGACTGTGTCTGTGGTAATAGCAGAGAAGTGAGAACTCAGGAGAAATGTCAGGGTGGTCCTACTCAGCAGGATCTTGGCATGAAAATGTAACAGGTAGACAAGTCACATATTACAGGATATGTCACAGCACAATCTCCACATTCCCAAGTATCTGGATTCTGAGCAGCTGATCTGAGGTGGACACTGTCTCCGTACCACTGTGGAGAATGGTTTAAGCTTCATGATGTGGTGCGTGTGGCCCCCATAGAGCTTGTTAAGGTGAGCAGCTCAAAGGACTGGTTCCTCCCAAAGGAGTGAATTATCTTTGTCTGCTGAAAAGTGCTATGTTTACTGGGAAACCTATAGAGATTGAAGACTATTTTCTTATATTTGGGGACCTTGAAGTGACTTCAAGAACACTGAATTGGCTATCCTGAGGTTGGATTCATTTGGCAGTTCTGTTCATATTGACCTGCAATAGTAAACACTGATCTCGAACACTGCAGTTTTGGAAGAGGCATGGGGTGAGAGATTAAGTTCTGGGCTAGGAGCATATAAAATATATTAAGTCACTTGGAGTGATGAGATTCCATAGAAAGTGCTTGTTCAGGGGAGATGCACAAAACCTCAATAATCTTTAGAGCAGTGTGACATAATAGTCAATCGCACAAATCCAGAAAGCACAGGCAATAAAAGAACAAACAAAGACTTCAAGATAAATAAAATGAAAGCTAAAAATCACATGATCATAGAAATACATGCTGAAAAAACATTTAATAAAGTACAGTACGCATTTATGGTCAAAACACCGAGCAAAGTAGGAATAGAGGGAGCATACCTCAACATAATAAAGGCCATATATGAGAAATCTATAGCTTACACCACACTCAATGGGCAAAATATAAAAGCTTTCTTCCTAAGATCAACAACAAGACAAAGTGTCCACTTCCACCACTTTTATTCAACATAGTATCACAAGTTCAGGACGCAGCAATCAGACAACAAAAAGAAATAAAAGAAATCTAAATTTGAAAGGAGGAAGTAAAAATGTCACTGTTTGCAGATAACATGATAGTGTACATAGAAAATCCTATAGGATCCACCAAAAGGTACTTGACCTAATCAGTCAATTTTCAAAATAGTAGGATGCAAAATTGATATTCAGATTAAAAGCATTTTTGCCAACCAACAATGAAATATCAGAAACAGAAACTGGGAAAAAAATTCCTTTTATTATGGCCACGAGAAAAACAAAGTTCAAGTACATAGGAATAACCTGAACCAAGGAGGTAAAGGACCTGTATTTAGAAAACTCTACAACACTGAAGAAAGAAATTAAGGAAGATACAAATAAATGGAAGCACATGTGGTGTTCATGGATTGGAAGAATTAACATCATTAAAATGTCCATACTATCTAAAGCAAGCCACAGACTTAATGCAATCTTCATGAACATAACAATCGCATGTTTCACAGATGTAAAACTAATATTTCAAAAATATATATGGAACCAAAAACAACCCCAAAGAGTCTCAGCAATCTTGAGAAAGAGGAACAAAGTAGGAGGGATCACAATACCTCACATCAGACTATATTACAAGGCCACTGTAATAAAACAAGTTTGCATTGGCATAAGAACAGATACACAAATCAATGAAATGGAAGAGAGAGCCCAGAAATAAACCCATGTCTCTCTGGTCAACAATATTTGACAAAGGGGGAAGGAGCATAAAATGGAGTGAAAAGAGCCTCTTCAACAATTAGTGTGGGGAGAACTGGAATGTTACATGCAAAAAACAATGAAATTAGGCCACTAACATAAACCATTGACCAGAATTAGCTCAAAATGGACCAAACACTGAAAATATAACCTGTAACATCATTAAAGTCCTAGAGGAGAGCAAAAGCAAAAAAAAAAATTTCACATAACCATGCTGCAATATTTTTGATGATATATCCTTCTAGCCAAGGGAAATAAAGGAAAGAATAAACAAATGGGACTACATCAAATTAAAAATCCCCCGCATGGCTAAAGAAAACATCGTCAAAATGAGAAGGAAACCAACTATATGGGAACACACATTTGTCACTGACACCTCAGAGAAGGGTTTGATCTCCAAAATACATAAACAACTCACAGGAGTGACCACCAGGAAGACAAACAATCCTATTAAAAAATGGCCAAGGGACCTGAACAGACACTTTTCCCAGGAGAAAAACAGAGGGCCTATAGTCATATGAAAGAATATTAAACATCCCTAGCAGAGAGATGCAAATTATAACCACTAGGAGATAACTCCTCACACCATTCATAATGGCCATCATTAACAGATCCACAAATAGAAAGTGCTGTCGAAGATGTGGTGAAAAAGGGAACCCTAGTGCTCCATTGGTGCACTGGAATGCAGACTTGTGCAACTCGTGTGGAACACATGCAGACTTTCTTCCAAAAATTAAAAGTGGAACTGTCTTTTGGTCCAATGATTCCATTGCCAGAATCATACTCTAAGAGGCATGAAACAACAATACAAAAGACCTTATGCACCCCTATGTGCATAGCAGTGTTATTTGAAATACCCAAGTGCTGGAAACAGCCTACTGCCCATAAGTAAATGAGTGGATCAAAAAACTGTGCATCGTTTATACAACAGAATACCATGAAAAGAAAGAAAGTTCAAATTCCTACATTTTATGACAACATGGATAGAACCGACGAGTATTATGCTAAGTGAAATAAGCCAGGCAGTGAAAGGCAGATACCATGTGATCTCACCTACAAAGGGAACCTAATGAACAACACAAATAGAAGAGGAGGCATGGAAACCAGGAATAGACTGGCAGTGACCACAGGGGAAGTGGGAGGGCAATAAGGAAGGCAGGAAGGAAAAGGTCAAGGAGCAAGTAGAAATGACTCATGGACATGCACAACAGGGTGGGGATTGACTGTGGGAGCAATGGGGGTAAACTAAGCCAAGTCAAATAGAGCTCCAATCGCAACCCAGTGACTGAGTTGCCCCACCCTGGTGAACACCTAGGGCTCTGCTCCTCATACATAAGAGGCACAAACAGTACAAAATATGGCTCAAGAAGAACTCAAAGCCCCAGAGCTCATAACTCTAAGTGACAAAGAAATAGCAAACCTCTCAGATGCACAGTTCAAAATTCTGGTGATCAGGATGCTCACAGAACTGGTTAATTTTAGTCACAAATTAGAGGAACATATGAAGGCTAAACTCATTGAAATGAAGAGAAATGCACAGGAAACCAATTGTGATGGAAAGGAAACTGGGACTCAGATCAATGGAGTGGACCAGAAGGAAGAAGGAAACACCCAACCAGAAAAGAATGAAGAAACAAGAATTCAAAAAAATGAGGAGGGGCTTAGGAACCTCCAGGACATCTTTAAACATCCCAACATCCAAATTATAGGGGTACCAGAAGGGGAAAAGAAACAGCCATGAGTAAAAACCTTATTTGAACAAATAATAAAGGAGAACTTCCCCAGTTTGGCAAAGGAAATAAACTTCCAGAAAATCCAGGAAGCTCAGACAATCCCAAAGAAGTAGGACCCAAGAAGGAACACGCCAAAGCACATCATAATTACGTTAGCCAAGATTAAAATGAAGGAGAGAATCCTAGAAGCAGCAAGAGATAAGGGGACAGTCACCTACAAAGGAGTGCCCATCAGACTGTCAGCAGATTTCTCAAAAGAGACTTACAGGCAAGGAAAAGCTGGAAAGAAGTATTCCAAGTCATGAAACCCAAAGACCTACAGCCAAGATTGCTCTATCCAGCAAAGCTTTCATTTAGAATAGAAGGACAGATAAAGTGCTTCTGAGATAAGGTCAAGTTCAAGGAGTTCATCATCACCAGGCCCTTATTATATGAAATGTTAAATTTATAAGAAAATTTAACTTATCTAAGTTAAATTTTATCTAAGAAAAGAAGATGAAAACTATGAACAGTGAAAGGACAGCAAACTCACAGTTATTAACAACCACACCTAAAACAAAAGCAAACCAAGAGGACAGCTAGATCAGGAGTGGAACCATAGAAATGGAGAACATATGGAGGGTTAGCAACAGGGGAGTGGGAGGAGGAGAAGTGGGGAGAAGGCACAGAAAATAAGTAGCATAGACGGTAGGTAGAAAATAGGGGAGAGGGCAAGAATAGTAGGGAAAGTATAGAATCTAAAGAACTTGAGACATATGGTCATAAACTAAAGGGGGGAAATGGTGGGGGAGGGGTTGTGCAGGGTGGAGGGGAATGAAAGGGGGGAATAGAACAACTGTAATGGTATAATCAATAAAATATATTTTTAAAAAAAGAGGTCTGTGTTTCAGATTTTTCTCTGTATCTGCTCTGAAAAGGAAAAAGAAAAAGCCCACTGGCAGGTGACAAAGACCAGGGTTACAGGCGCCTGAAGTCCTCAACCTAGCTGGCTTAGACCCACACCAGATTGCCACAGGGCTTCGGGAAATCTACCACTCGCCTCAAAGAGGCCCTGGCCAGAGATCTAAAATCATTCACTGAAAAGGAGACAGATCCAGTGTTACTGCGTGTGTGTAGATGACCTCCTTTCAGCTGCACCAACCAGAGCCAGGTGCTGGGCGGGGGGTGGGGGGGTGCGGGGGCCTTGCCAGCTTTTAGAACTGCTAACCAAGAAGGGGTACTGGGTGTCCTTAAAGAAGGGGCACAAATTGAAACAGAGTGGGCACACTGCATACTGACTCCAGAGTTTGGGGAAAGTCGAGCGCATGAACTGGACTCTCAAGGAAACTCTAGCTAAGTTCCACCAGGAGACTGGACTACTTTGGAATGAATTGCTGCCTCTGGCACTACTTAGGGTTAGGAATGCTTCTAACCCTTCAGGCTATACCCCATATGAGTTAGTCTTTGGGAGACATCCTTCCTTCCTCAGAATAGATAAAGGGGGACCCCAGGCAGCAGAAACTCCTGTGGTGAAATTGCCTTCTGGGGAGGTGAGGCCCACTATGGCTTATCTCACCCTGCAAGTGGGAGAAGTCTCAAGCACAACTTCACAGCCTCTGTGAGGGAAGGGTTTTGCTCACCTGCTACACCAGGGGCCTTGGGGGCCTCTGGGTCCTCTTTAGCTATGAAGACTAGAGCCAGAGCCTTGGGGCTGACAACACAGGTGGGAAGAACAAGAGTTGGGTTCTGCCATTTGGGGTAAAATGGATGAGCCACGTGAGTGCCCCACCATGGAGGACAGAGCATTCATGGGTGTCACCATCTTGAAACTGGCTAAGGCTTCTTTTTAGATTATGAGCTGTATGCTGCTGCTGTGTGGACAATGCAGCAGTTAGGTTCTCTGTGTAACTGGTTCTGATAGGAATAGCTCTAGTTTTGAAGGTCATGAACTGAGGTCCAAGGCTGACCATCTGGTTTATAGGGTGTTTGCAAGGTCTAAGCTTCAGAAAGGTTAAAATGTCCCTGCAAATCTAGGGACTTTTAGTAGAAGATGCCTAGAGTGCTAGGGACTTTTAGTGCCAGATACTGAGTTTAAGTATAGTCCTTCCCAGTGTGGGAAAGGAACAGGGATTAAAAGTGAATTATAGATAAATCTGGATAGGTAAAAAGGCTAATATTGCAGGAAGTCTGTGGGAAGTTATAGAATAAATGAAAATGTGAAAGTTTTGGGAAGAAATTATGTGGTGTTAGTAATAGAAGGTATAAGGCATGGAGATATATCTTGATGTGTATTAGAAGGAGAAATATTTTCCTTCAAGCTTTGTGTTTTTCTCCCTACCTGATCCCTCCAGAATTTGGCATTCTGAGGGAATGAATGATGACATAAGGTTTCTTTGTATAAAACCAATAAGACCAGTCATTAATAGTGGTTTTGTTAACCAGGACCTTGACTGAAATGTCACACCTGAAGGAGGCATGTATGGGTTCTGGTCGTTACCAAAAAGCTCAAAGGAACTGGGATTGACCTGTGAAGCTAGCAAAAGCCCACCAAAAAAACCTGGTACTTTTGTTGGTTGTGCGGTTCCAGCCAGCCTTTCCAGGGAAGGAACAAAGGTTACTTTCCTGAAAGATGGCTAAAAAGGAACCTGTAGGCACAATGGAGGCTCAAGGATTTGAGTGAAAAGACTGGTACAGGCAAAGCCAGATGGCGGATGTGTGGCTCTGCTTCTGTGCCCCAAGGGGCAGACTGAGAAGTCAGTCTGAAGGTTCCCCGTGTGAGTTCCAGCAAAGCAGACTTAAGGATCATAAGTGATCCAGGCTGCACTTGGTGTGTTTATGCAAACGAACAGTCAAAATCAAAAGTGGGACCAAAAGTAGTCCCTGTAATAACAGTGAGGGTGATATTAAGGAGAAAAACTGTGTTCCAAGGAAAATTACTATGCTCAGTATTGGACATCAGAATAGCACAGCTAACTGTCTTAAAAGTTCATTTTTATTTAAGAGTTGAAACCAGGTTTGTGATGTCACTGAAGATGTACTATTTACAGGTGCAAAGGACCTGTCAAATTGCCACTGTTAGATGTCATTGCAGGAAGGACCTTGCAATGGAATGCCATCCCAAAAGACAGTCTCACAGGCGCAGAGACTGGTTTGGGGATTATTGTGTGAATTAACGTATGTGTTCTTCTGTTTTCATAGGGTGTATGCCTATGACCTGCCTATGCCTAAAGGTGTTTAGTTACAATATAGGCCTCACTTAAGGAGCTCATCTGCATCATTGCCAACCCCTGAGACTCAAAGGTTTGATTGAACTAAGTAGTTAGGTTGATAAAGTGTTGGGGTGGTCTGTGGGCTTCACTTTAGAACTGACTTTCCCTTTTCTGTCTTGATAACTTGGACAGAAAGGGCTCAGAAATCTAAAAGCAGGGAAATCCCAATGTATTCCCCTCACCCTGAGTGAAGTATAGTGGGCCACAAGAGTCTGGGATAGGTGTGGCATGCCTTGTACACCTTCCTCCAGATAAGCCATTCTTTACTGAAGTCTCTGCCTTTGTCATTTCATACTTATGATTGAATTGTGCTTCCAATTTCTTGCCTAATCTGTCACCTCCAGAATATGACCTGACCAGAAGGCCAACAGTCTAGTAATGCCAGCCTTTGGACACCAAGCCTGCAACTTCCTGGTGACAGCCAACTGACCAGGACCCTGTAAGGTCCTTCCCCTTGCAGGAAGGACTCCCTCCATGCTCCACCCTCCTTCCCCTTTCAGGGGACCCTGAACCAAGGGTAGGTGGGATGACGTCCATGTCCAGCCAGAAGTAGTTACAAGAAGATGAGACCTACATCTATTGTTTTTTATATGATTCCAGAAGGAGAAAAGAATCTCAGAAACCCTCTGTAATAGTAAATCACAGGAGGAGAAAAATGATGAGGAAAGAAACCTCATTAATGCTCTGAATCCAGGGAAATGGGGGGACCTGTATGCGCCTAGGAGAGAAATTTGCTACTATGTAAATCAGTCAGAGATCATAGCAAAGAAGTCAGACAGAATATATACCGCCGCACCAAAGAAAGAGAAAGCTACAAATAGACAACTGGGGAATAAACTCTCAAGCCTGGCTCCAGTGGTTGCTTCCACCCCTGGGACCCCTAATCATCATTTTCTTAGGCCTGAGTTTTGGCCCCCAGAGTCTAGAGGCCATAGTGACTCACAGGACAACCACCAAGATCCTGTCCCTCCAGAGACATCATTATCAGAAGATACCCCAAGATTTATAGGCCAGCCTTAGAGTGGTGCTAGACCACCTAACAGTGCTATCAAGCATCAAAGGGTGGAATATTGGGGGAAATTGATAGCTATTTTGAGACACAATGCAGCTACAACAGAGCAATTTGGTAGAGCAATTTGTTTTTGCAGCCAAGTTTTTCTTTTCTTTTCTTTTTTTTTTCTTTTTGCAGTCCAGTGAGTTGTTTNAGCTCCTTCTTTCTTTCTGCAGCATAGAATTCTATTGTGTAAATGTATCATAGCTTTTTTTAAAAATATATTTTATTGATTATACCGTTACAGTTGTTCTATTCCCCCCTTTAGTTTATGACCATATGTCTCAAGTTCTTTAGATTCTATACTTTCCCTACTATTCTTGCCCTCTCCCCTATTTTCTACCTACCGTCTATGCTACTTATTTTCTGTGCCTTCTCCCCACTTCTCCTCCTCCCACTCCCCTGTTGCTAACCCTCCATATGTTCTCCATTTCTATGGTTCCACTCCTGATCTAGCTGTCCTCTTGGTTTGCTTTTGTTTTAGGTGTGGTTGTTAATAACTGTGAGTTTGCTGTCCTTTCACTGTTCATAGTTTTCATCTTCTTTTCTTAGATAAAATTTAACTTAGATAAGTTAAATTTTCTTATAAATTTAACATTTCATATAATAAGGGCCTGGTGATGATGAACTCCTTGAACTTGACCTTATCTCAGAAGCACTTTATCTGTCCTTCTATTCTAAATGAAAGCTTTGCTGGATAAAGCAATCTTGGCTGTAGGTCTTTGGATTTCATGACTTGGTATACTTCTTTCCAGATTTTTCTTGCCTGTAAGGTCTCTTTTGAGAAATCTGCTGACAGTCTGATGGGCACTCCTTTGTAGGTGACTGTCCCCTTATCTCTTGCTGCTTCTAGGATTCTCTCCTTCATTTTAATCCTGGCTAACGTAATTATGATGTGCTTTGGCGTGTTCCTTCTTGGGTCCTACTTCTTTGGGACTGTCTGAGCTTCCTGCATTTTCTGGAAGTTTATTTCCTTTGCCAAACTGGGGAAGTTCTCCTTTATTATTTGTTCAAATAAGTTTTTTACTCGTGGCTGTTTCTTTTCCCCTTCTGGTACCCCTATAATTTGGATGTTGGGATGTTTAAAGATGTCCTGGAGGTTCCTAAGCCCCTCCTCATGTTTTTGAATTCTTGTTTCTTCATTCTTTTCTGGTTGGGTGTTTCGTTCTTCCTTCTGGTCCACTCCATTGATCTGAGTCCCAGTTTCCTTTCCATCACAATTGGTTTCCTGTGCATTTCTCTTCATTTCAATGAGTTTAGCCTTCATATGTTCCTCTAATTTGTGACTAAAATTAACCAGTTCTGTGAGCATCCTGATCACCAGTATTTTGAACTGTGCATCTGAGAGGTTTGCTATTTCTTTGTCACTTAGAGTTATGAGCTCTGGGGCTTTGAGTTCTTCTTGAGCCATATTTTGTACTGTTTGTGCCTCTTATGTATGAGGAGCAGAGCCCTAGGTGTTCACCAGGGTGGGGCAACTCAGTCACTGGGTTGCGATTAGTGTTCTATTTGACTTGTGTTAGATTACCCCCATTGCTCCCACAGTCAGTCCCCACCCTGTTGTGCATGTCCATGAGTCATTTCTACTTGCTCCTTGACCTTTTCCTTCCTGCCTTCCTTATTGCCCTCCCACTTCCCCTGTGGTCACTGCCAGTCTATTCCTGGTTTCCATGCCTCCTCTTCTATTTGTGTTGTTCATTAGGTTCCCTTTGTAGGTGAGATCACATGGTATCTGCCTTTCACTGCCTGGCTTATTTCACTTAGCATAATACTCGTCGGTTCTATCCATGTTGTCATAAAATGTAGGAATTTGAACTTTCTTTCTTTTCATGGTATTCTGTTGTATAAGCGATGCACAGTTTTTTGATCCACTCATTTACTTATGGGCAGTAGGCTGTTTCCAGCACTTGGGTATTTCAAATAACACTGCTATGCACATAGGGGTGCATAAGTTCTTTTGTATTGGTGTTTCATGCCTCTTAGAGTATGATTCTGGCAATGGAATCATTTGATCAAAAGACAGTTCCATTTTTAATTTTTGGAAGAAAGTCTGCATGTGTTCCACACGAGTTGCACAAGTCTGTATTCCAGTGCACCAATAGTGCACTAGGGTTCCCTTTTTCACCACATCTTCGCCTGCACTTTCTATTTGTGGATCTGTTAATGATGGCCATTCTGAATGGTGTGAGGAGTTATCTCCTAGTGGTTATAATTTGCATCTCTCTGCTAGGGATGGTTAATATTCTTTCATATGTTTATAGGCCCTCTGTTTTTCTCCTGGGAAAAGTGTCTGTTCAGGTCCTTTGGCCATTTTTTAAATAGGATTGTTTGTCTTCCTGGTGGTGACTCCTGTGAGTTGTTTATATATTTTGGAGATCAAACCCTTCTCTGAGGTGTCAGTGACAAATGTGTGTTCCCATATAGTTGGTTTCCTTCTCATTTTGATGATGTTTTCTTTAGCCATGCGGGGGATTTTTAATTTGATGTAGTCCCATTTGTTTAGTCTTTCCTTTATTTCCCTTGGCTAGAAGGATATATCATCAAAAATATTGCTGCATGAATATGTGAAATTTTTTTTGCTTTTGCTTTCCTCTAGGACTTTAATGATGTTACAGGTTATATTTTCAGTGTTTGGTCCATTTTGAGCTAATTCTGGTCAATGGTTTATGTTAATGTCCTAATTTCATTTTTTTTTTTGCATGTAACATTCCAGTTCTCCCAACTCTATTTGTTGAAGAGGCTATTTTCACTCCATTTTATGCTCCTGCCCCTTTTGTCAAATATTGTTGACCAGAGAGACATAGGTTGATTTGTGGGCTCTTTCTTACGTTTCATTGATTTACGTATCTGTTCTTATGCCAATGCAAACTTGTTTTCTTACAGTGGCCTTGTAATATAGTCTGATGTGAGGTATTGTGATCCCTCCTACTTTGTTCCTCATTCTTAAGATTGCTGAGACTCTTTGGGGTTGTTTTTGGTTCCATACATATTTTTTAAATATTAATTGTACATCTGTGAAACATGCCATTGGTATGTTCATGAAGATTGCATTGAGTCTATGGCTTGCTTTAGGTAGTATGGACATTTTAATGATGTTAATTCTTCCAATCCATGAACACCACATGTGCTTCCATTTATTTGTATCTTCCTTAATTTCTTTCTTCAGTGTTGTATAGTTTTCTAAGTAAAGGTCCTTTACCTCCTTGGTTCAGGTTATTCCTACATACTTGAACTTTGTTTTTCTTGTGGCCATAGTAAAAGGAATTTTTTTTCTAGTTTCTGTTTCTGATATTTCATTGTTGGTTGGCAAAAATGCTTTTAATCTGAATATCAATTTTGCATCCTGCTATTTTGAAAATTGACTGATTAGGTCAAGTACTTTTTGGTGGATCCTATAGGATTTTCTATGTACACTATCATGTTATCTGCAAACAGTGACATGTTTACTTTCTCCTTTCAAATTTAGATTTCTGTTATTTCTTTTTGTTGTCTGATTGCTGCGTCCTGAACTTGTGATACTATGTTGAATAAAAGTGGTGGAAGTGGACACTTTGTCTTGTTGTTGATCTTAGGAAGAAAGCTTTTATATTTTGCCCATTGAGTGTGGTGTAAGCTATAGATTTCTCATATATGGCCTTTGTTATGTTGAGGTATGCTCCCTCTATTTCCGCTTTGCTGCGTGTTCTTACCATAAATGGGTACTGTACTGTATTAAATGTTTTTTCAGCATGAATTGCTATGATCATGTGATTTTTAGCTTTCATTTTTTTATGTTGAAGTCTTTGTTTGTTCTTTTATTGCCTGTGCTTTTTGGATTTGGGCAATTGACTATTATGTCACACTGCTCTAAAGATTATTGAGGTTTTGTGCATCTCCCCTGAACAAGCACTTTCTATGGAATCTCATCACTCCAAGTGACGTAATGTATTTTATATGCTCCTAGCCCAGAACTTAATCTCTCACCCCATGCCTCTTCCAAAACTGCAGTGTTCGAGATCAGTGTTTACTATTGCAGGTCAATGTGAACAGCAGTGCCAAATGAATCCAACCTCAGGATAGCCATTCAGTGTTCTTGAAGTCACTTCAAGGTCCCCAAATAAAAGAAAATAGTCTTCAATCTCTATGGGTTTCCCAGTAAACAGCACTTTTCAGCAGACAAAGATAATTCACTCCTTTGGGAGGAACCAGTCCTTTGAGGTGCTCACCTTAACAAGCTCCATGGGGGCCACACGCACCGCATCATGAAGCTTAAGCCATTCTCCACAGTGGTACAGAGGCAGTGTTCACCTCAGATCAGCTGCTCAGAATCCAGATACTTGGGAATGTGGAGACTGTGCTGTGACATGCCCTGTAACATCTGATTTTTCTGCCTGTTACATTTTCATGCCAAGATTCTGCTGAGTAGGACCACCCTGACATTTCTCCTGAGTTCTCACTTCTCTGCTATTACCAAAGACACAGTCACTCACACACTCACATATAGTCACAACCAAAGATACCAAGGATGGAGTTGAGAACAAAAGGGCAGGTTTGTTGTCCTCAGTAGGGAAGACATGGAATGTTGGGAAGATGCTTTGTAATTTGTTCCCTGGACTCCACAGGTATGTGTCTGGGAAATGGGTGGGCTTTAGGTAGGCAGAGTGTAAAGCTCTCTGGTCAAGAAGTCTCCTGAGCTCCCCTGGATCTTGCCCTTGTGGTCTGGAAAAAAAGGGCCTGTGTGATTCATGACCCTGGGAACCCACCTCAGGCAGTAGGTGCTTCAGCTTCAAGTTCTCCTCTTCCTGTGCATTCAAACTCACTCTGAGGAAAATATACACAGCACCTTCTTACGAATCAATATATATATACACGAAGCATGTATGTGTGTTGACTGGGACCAAACTCTCAAACTAAATACAGTGTGTTCTCTGACCAGGAACCAAACCCAGGACCTTTCTATTTAAGGGACGATGCTATAACCTAGTGAACCACACCATCCAGGGCAGATTATTGATTTCACTGGGTTCCAATTGTTTACGTGGTGCAGGTAGAGAACTCTAAAGTAGACTGGGAGCCTAGAGCAGGGAAAAGGACCTTGCTGCTTTCCGTCTGCCTCCCTTTCTTGTCAGCCTTGCCCAGCAGCTCTTGGAAGTGGCAGCAGAAGCCTCCCTGCCCAGCCTTAGTTACTCAGCTTGCCAGGGCCAGCCCTGTCATTCCCTGCTGGGGCCACTGTGCCACTGGGGTTCCCCTTCTCCTCATAGGATCAAGTGTGAACCCTCACTCTGACCTTCTGGAATCTAATCACCTAGACTCTGCTCTGTGTCCTTGTACTGTAGAAAGAGCAGCCTCACACATTTCTGATTGTTCATCTGAGAGCTCTGTGTTTCCTGTTGTAGTTTCCCAGTATCCTTGTAACCATTCTGTTGTATGAAAGCCTCTACTCTTGTACTACACCAGTATGCTATCTGTTCACTGTTGAGTTCCCATATTTTCAAAGAGCTAAATTACAGAGGATACATGTTCCAGCCAGGTGTGAGATAAAACTCAGCCAATACTAAAAGATGGGAAAAACCTATGAGCCTCAGCTGCCCTGTGTACCACCTACCCTATTTGCATTGTTAGTAGGTGGGGAAATTGACGTCTTGAGCCATAATGAATGCAAGGTGTGGTCACTGTAATGTGTTAAAGAGTCCCATAAATCATTCTAGAGCTTCTACATGGATGAACATGGACCCCACAGTGAGTGAAGGAACCATCATACCCAGTGTCTTGTGACAGGTGTCCCTGTGGAGAACACCAGATATTAGTCCCTGGAGAACCCCTTTAGCCTGGAAGGGAGCTGATGGCAGTGTTCCTGGTGGGTCTTTATCCATCCCTACACCAAACACTCAGAAGTATATGGAGAGGTGGTGGAGTGGAGCAGAGAACAAATCATGTCTTCTTCTTCCAGCACTTTTCTCCTAAGAGATGCTTATGAGATGGCAACTTCAACAGTAACTCACAGATGTTTTCTCTATATTAGCGTGTTTTTGCTCCACCCAGGCCACATTCAGCTGGTTCTCTTGAGTTTACCTGTAAATCTGTGGTAAGTTTCATAAGTTGTCCAGTCTTTGTCCTTATTCAAATTCACACGGGCTGTGATGAGGAATCACAGTGCAGAACAGAATTGTTATTGTTTGTCAATTGTAGGCATTTACTATGTACAGCCTTAGCTAGTAGGATCATCTCAGTCACCATCTTGTTTAGATATACCTAATATCGATCTTTACCTTGATACATTTAGTATAAAATTCTTTGTTTAAATGATCAGATATATTAGCTGTTTGAGAGAGTTGCTTTCGAGTGTTTCCATTGTCCCATGAAACTCAGTCAGGTTTTCATGACATAATTGACCAGAAAAGGAGTTTGTTACAGAAGAGTGTCCTGAAGGTTTTATTTTTCACAGTGAACTTCCATTTGGTGAGTTATTTGAATGTGAGAATTATCTTTTGAGTCATTTTAACAGACCTGTCACTCCAAGCAGGTTCTCTACACCAGCAGATAGAAATTGTCTTGTATGTCTTCAGCCAAGATGTGCGGATCAACATGGAGTATATTCAGTAAATGTCTGTGGGATTTTATTTTGTGTTTTAGCTACTTCAGCAGAAAGGAGAAATATGAGATGACAGTCACTGGTTCTTCTCATTAAGTTTACTGTTTGCTTCATTATAGGACATTTTAGAAATAGCATTGCTATCCTCTTTCTCCCCAAATGTGGCAACAAACCTGAAACAAAATGGCTAACACTTTTCTGTACATTTAGGGCCAAGGAATCCTATGACTGGAAGAGAACTGAGCATTTTTCTTGCTCGCCTTCTCCCATAACATGGGAATCCAAATCTTCGAGTTAAAGCCCTCACTCACGTAAAGCTTGGTCTTACTAAAACAACCAGCTTTCTTCATGAAGGTGATTCCAACTGTTATGATATTAATTCTTGGACTAAGATAAGACTATCTGCAAGTGTTTCTGCTGTGAATTCTGGTTCTTCCTTTGAAGCAGGGTGAAACTTTTACACTATTGCTTATCAGACCTTGCAAATATTAACTTATGAGAAAATTTGAATGGAGAATTCATATAGGACCACAATTGTGGATTTTTTTGAAATCCTTATTTTAGTGAAATTCAGATGGCTGCTGGAACTGAAGAAGAATATGAAGTCAGAGAGACAAGGAAACAGAAGCAGTGGTTTAATAGTTACAAGTGAAACCTTGGAATTCCCACCCTGGGACAAGTTCTTTCCTAAAGATTGTAAACACCAGAAAGTAAAGATGCATGATGAGTAATGTTTTTATGTTAGAGTTAAGCTGTAAAATATGATAAAGTTTCTCAGGATATGAGTGTATAGTTAGAGCTTAGGCTCTAGCCTTGGCTATTGATCAGTAGTTTTCAATCCCAGGCCATGACCCAATAAGAAATCATACAACCAGCATTTTACTAATGAAATAGAATAGAAAATAGTACAGAAAATAACAAGTACTGTGCACACTTGCACGTAATTATAGTAAAAGTATATGCATGTGCATGTAACTTTGTATGGAATTATATATATACCATATACTTTATTCACACATAGAGACATAGAATATGAATATTCATATAGGGTTAAGTGTGTAATGGGTAATATGTCACCATGAAACAGCATGATGAGAGTAGAACATCTTTGAGTACAAAAGTCAAAAGGGAAAGTTCTCTCCCTTAAATGCAGCTAAAGTTGTGGCAGTCTGCCTGCTAGGCTCTCAACTTAATTCAAGATGATGCTGCCAGTACAAATTAGAAGGCTGACCAATAAGTCATCTTATGAATGAACAAAACTGTGAGATCCCCTAATAAAAGGATCTCCCACAGGTTCCAGGGCCTCCTTCCCACACTTGTGTGTGTGTGTGTGTGTGTGCAGATGCAGGCCCACAGCCCCCTCACCACGGTGGCTGTATGTGCACTGGGAATCGGGATTCCTCTCAGGCAGACCTCTGAAGGAGTTGCGCTGTCTGAGGAAAGGGTCCACTGAAGGTGTCCACTCTGAGTGTCGAGAGCAGGTATGTTAATGTTTTAGGAACTGTGGTGGAACTCTGGAAATGAAGGTAAGATTCACGGAACAGTGTAATCGAACATTGGCATTTAATTTATCTAGGAGAAAAAAATTATCTTTTGTGTCATTTGCCATGTGTAGATAGTACTCACTTAGTAACTGATGAACAAGACAGAAGTGTCACTGAAGATGTTTTCTGAGGGAATAAGCAATGACATACATGACACACACAGATCTACCATGTTAAACTCACGCCATGGACACTCAGACTTGATGAGGTCTCTCCCTTGTTTCTTCCCAGGAAAATGGGTGGCAACCAGACTTTGGTCACAGAGTTCCTCCTAGTGGGCTTCCTGCTCAGTCCAAGGATGCGGGTGCTCCTGTTTGGTGTCTTCTCCCTGTTCTTCACCTTCACCCTGCTGGGCAATGGGGTTATCCTGGGGCTCATATCACTGAACTCCCGACTACACACCCCCATGTACTTCTTCCTCTCCCACCTGGCCACTGTTGACATAGCCTATGCTTGCAACACCGTGCCCCAGATGCTGGTCAACCTCCTGAGGCCAGCCCAACCTATCTCCTTTGCTGGCTGCATGACACAGACGTTTCTATTCTTGATTTTTGCTGCCACCGAATGTCTTCTCCTGGTGGTGATGTCCTACGACAGATACGTTGCCATCTGCCTGCCCCTTCGATATTCTACCATCATGAGCTGGAGAGTCTGCCTCACCCTGGCAGTGACTTCCTGGACTATAGGAGTCCTACCGGCCCTAGTACATTTGATGTTACTCTTACCATCGCCCTTCTGTGGGCCCCAGAAAGTGAATCACTTTTTCTGTGAGCTAGTAGCTGTTCTCAAACTCATCTGTGCAGATACACACCTTAACGAGCTTGTGACTATGGTCGCGGGAGTGTTGATGATGGTCGGACCGCTGTTCACGATTGTGGTTTCCTACGCTCACATTCTACATGCCATCCTGAAGATCCAGTCAGGAGAGGGGCGCTGGAAAGCTTTCTCCACCTGTTCCTCCCATCTATGTGTGGTGGGGCTCTTTTATGGCACAGCCATTATTTTGTATGTTGTGCCCCAACATGGGAACTCCCAGGAGCAAAATAAATACCTCCTCCTGTTTCACAGCCTATTTAATCCCATGCTGAATCCCCTGATCTACAGTCTAAGGAACAGAGACGTCAATGCTGCTCTAAGAAGATGGCTGAAAAGGAGAGACCTTCATGAGAGCCTCACTGATAAAAAATAACTGAATATAGACAGACCCAATGTGTCTCCTTACCTGATATGTGGACAGGAATTCAGAGAGATGCTCTAAGTCTAGGGCATCCTTTTCCTGTTCTTGAACTTCTTCTGTAACTCTCTTCTGAGGAAGTCCATTTTGCTGCCTCTCTACAAAGACGCTGCAGAAGGAAATGAGTTCTTCTTCCACTTCCTTGCTTGGTGCATGCACTTGTAATATGGTCATGAGGGATATTCTGAATAAGATGAAATAAGTTTATATATTTCATAATCAGGATATGTAGAGAAAATTTTACTGAATAAACAAAGGTATTGGCAGAATATGTAAAATAGAGGAGTTGAGACCAATTACATAGCAATTATTGAAATATTTTAAATTTGGCAATGGTCATTTTAAAAAATGGGTCTACATTGAAAATATTTGGTTGTTTTCCTGCATATGTCTATGACAGCGATGTTTTCTGAGGCATCAATAACTTAAATTAGAAAGAGCAGGAGCAGGACTTCAAGAGAATGAAGATTAATGGTGTAACCCTGACAAAACTAACAGCAAAAAGAGAACCCTGAAGGGTGTCAGGTGAAACACACAGACACATTGGAACTTTCTCTGCTGCTGTGTTTCTCTGCCCCTGCAGTGTAGGTGGAGATCTGGGATGGTGGGGACGAGAGGAAGAAGGCAGAATGGACATAGCTGAGACTTCTTGGGAGAATTACTATTTCTCTCATTGGTTTGGTCACTTGACTCCTATGGGAGATGACCAAAGCTGAGCACATTCTCATGAATAAGATCAGACTGTGTAATTGCCGTGATGGCTGTTTGACCAGTGATAGGAGGCTATAAATTATCAGTAATAATTTGCTCTCTAAAGTAAGAGATGTGAGGTGAGTTAAATAACCATTTAGCATGAAACTCCAACACAATTATGAAGTAATAGAGCACAGTTAAAAAGTAGTGGTAAAGGTATATAGAGCCTTTTTCAAAACTTTCCTCAAATTATACACTAAATTAAACCTGAATACTTAAACTGCATCAAAGGGAAATACTCAAGTGTTTCAAAAATTAGCAGCAAAAATGTTTAAAAAAGATGATAAACCATGACACCTCTTCATACCCACTGTCAGGTGTGTTAAATGCCATTGCATTATCCTCATCAAAAGAAATCAAAGTGGGTCCCTGACTGGGTGGCTCAGTTGGTTGGAGCATCATCCCCTACACCAAAACATTGTGTTTTCAGTCCCCAGTCAGTGTGTGTTTGTGAGGGAGGTGATGGATGTTTCTCTCTCTGCTCCTTCCCCTCTCTCTAAAATCAATGAACATATCCTCGGGTAAGGATTTAAAATTTTTTTAAAGAATTAGAATGGTAATTATGCATATCTGAATGAACATGCACCAAATCATTCTTTTAGCACTTTTTGGGTATTGATGGGTGAAATTTATTTTTGTAGAATAATCTTGTTTTGCTGGTAAAATGCAGGAAAGATGAGCAATGAGATAATATTAAAAGTAAAAAAAAGTGAGTTCACCACAACAGTGAAGGGCATTACCACATGGGCATTCCGTCTGGCAGCACAGGGAGTCTAGCTCCAGGTGAGACAGCTGAAGAGGGCTCCAGGAGCACTGTCATGGACAGGGAGTGTTACTGAACTCAAGTGGATGATGAAAGGATGAGGTGGACTCATGACAAGGAGTGAGAATTTCAAGAGTGGCAGTATTGGGGGGGAGGTTTTTACTGGGCAGTCAGTGTGTGCTGGAGAATAGAAAGGTGAGTGATGTAAGACTTAATTGGAAACAGATTATTTTAAGGAAAAAAATAATTTGTCTTCTAGTACATACTACAATATGTTTTCTGCTCACGAGTACATTAAACATACTGCTGTTATTGTGAAGGGCTCCTTCCAACACAGTTTCAGAATTAAGATTCTCTAGAGAACTCAACTAAGACACAATTAGAAAGTTACAATGGGAAGGACTTTGCAATCATCAAACGTTATCAGTGAGAGAGAGATTCATTTTTTGTTTTAGCTGTGGGGTTTAACCCATGACGAAGAAACAAAAATGTGGCTCAGAAATCTGGAGATGTTTGAAATCAAAAGCAAACCATAGAAAATTGAGGGAGAGGTATATCTAAACCTCCAGGTCAAAATTTGTGTGAGCAATGCAGAGTGATTATTTGGCAGTCACATGTTCTCCTTCGAAGGTAACAATTTCTCTGAAATAGTGTCTTAACAGGATTTCTGAGGCCCCTACCACGAGAGATCAAGAAACCACAGATTCACCTCCACAATTAAAGAGAAGGAATTAAAATAGAGCAATTTAAGATTGATAAAATAAATATTGAGGAAAAGTAACTCATGGCTGAATTTTTATTTTCTATGCCAGGATGTGCATACTTTAGACACATCCTGGCCTCACCCAATCCCAAACATGCGTACATACAGACTCACAACTCCCAAATGAACACACACCAATTCCCCTGGGGTACTGAGAGAGCAAAATGCATGGACGTGGGACATGCACTCACTGGTTCACCGCCATAGGAGGGTAGCAAAGCTTTTCAATCTCTCTGGCGAGAGTGTGAGTGGATGTAAATCCCCAGGGTCTGTCCCTGAATCATCCTCTGCATCTGTGGGGAGGGAGGTGGGTTCCAGTGAAGAGAGAAAAAAGGCCTTCACTGGTAAAAGCAAGTCAATCATCAAGTTCTCTCATGAGAGCTGCGTCTTCCCTTCACTTTCGAGGAGTCCCTTTCAGAGAGGAGATTCAATCTTTTTTCTTTCCCTCTCTGTGAGGTTTCCTCTAAGTCCAAGGCCATGTTTGGAGAATGGAACATAGATTATACCACTGTAAGTAATGAATGCTCATTAGCCCTGTGGAAGGGTTTGCAGGTGGAAGATGGGGAAGGGGGTGAATGAAGTGACTGGCTTTAAGTGTAGGTGAAAAAATGCCTTGCATGTGTGGTCGTAAGCCTGTCTCCATAACCAAGGACATGAGGACATCACCAGGGGCTGCTCCCTCTGCCCATAGTGTGGCCCTGATGCCTCTGACCCTCTAGGACCCTCCTCATAGTCCTCATGTGGCTGGCGGCTCCTGACTTGGCTATGACAGTTTCAGAGAGGTGGAATAGGCAAGCCACTTATGTAGAATGTGATCCTGCTACAGAGCTATCAAGACCTTCAGGGCCACTTGACCCAGGTTCCACTGGAACCAGGTGCCACTTCCTGCAATGAACCCCCCACCCCTGCAGTCACAGATAGGTGGTTTACTTGCCCTGACTCTGATCTTTCCTCCCCATCCTGTTTCCTGCTTGTCCCTGCAGATTCATGGGAACACTGTCTCACCAGACAGGCCCCACGCCTCACTTGTCCAGAATCCAACTGACTTACTCTTACAGGTCAAACCCACTGTCTGTCTTCATTAAGATTCTCTGTCTGGTCTTTATTTTAGTGCAGAAATATTAAGCATGTATTCTGTTTCCTTATGGTTATTGGATCCAGAAGTTTCTCTCCAATGTTGGTTGTTAAAATCCCTAATATATCTCTAGGCACTTATTAAGTGCCTTATGTCAGTTAATTCATGTCATTCTCTCAGCTTTCTTAGGTGGTGTGATCTGCTGTTCCCCAGGTTTCTGCAGGTGTCGAAGCGGAGGAGCAGAGAGGCCCAGAGAGTGGTCTGGAGCAGAATTGGGATTTGAATCCAGGCTGCCACCCGCAGATTCCAAGTTTGTTTTTGAAACTATGGCAATTGTTAGGGTCAAAGTAACTGTTGAAGATGGTAAATAATTTCTCAGCATGAAAATCGGACCAATCTGCAGCACCCAACATGACACCCCAGGGCGCTCACTCTGCGTGACACACTTGTTGTTTGTGTCAGTGTTATGTGTCCCAGATATGCCCCCTCACTTTTCATGCAGCAGTTGAGCTCCCTCTCCTCTCTCTCCATCCTTCCCTCTCCCATTGGGATAGTTTGTACAGCAGAACTTCCTTTTGAGTTTTAAATCCTGATTTTCTTCTCCAGTCCAGCAGTGATGTTTCTTTAAAAGATTCCTACATTTCTTTAAATTTTTTGAAAACTTAATTTTAAAAAATAGCATATAAAACATTAATAGAAATGAAATTATAACATTGTGCTTTTTACAGAAAGTAAAAATTAACCAAAAAGGAAAGCAAGATCAATTTGAAAGAATTTCCCATGCTTTCACTGGCTCTCTAATCCCAGTGACTTGGATTCCCCCTTGAATTTTGGTCTTTTTGATACTATTAATAACAACTCATATTTAACAACTAATATCTACCAGGTAATTGGTCTTCATTCCTCACATCTGCCCTTTGAAGCTCAGTCTGTGCATATTTCATTACTGGTATTCCTCACACCTGTCCTTTAGATGCCCGTTGTCACTATTTCATGGGTGAACACATTTCTTAGACTAAGAGACTCCCACTCTTCGTGTCCACCTTGAAGATTCAAGATCTGAATGATGGGCTGATGGACATTGTTAACCAGGCTGCTCTCACCCCTATTCAAGGACCTTGATCTTTGCAATCCCCACTAAATTTCACTCTATAGAAGAACAGAAATGTAGATTCATGAAACTTTCCCCCTTGTTTTGTGCACCGTCAATCTTTCTTCAATATGTGGCTACAGTGGTCACTTATATTTTCATTTCATTACCTGTCTGTTTATTGTATCTGCTCCAGGCTTTTTCTCAGATAAAACATAAAGCAAAAACCAAATACATAAAAAAAAACCAACCAAACAAAACCCACCTGGTTTCTTGACCTGGGAAATTTTAGATGCAACATCATCTAAAACCATTGCTAATGTTTAAAAGGAAAATGAGTTGCTTTCATGTTTTTGTGTGTTTTTTCTACTTCCCTTGTGCTCACAGATGAGCTGATCAACAACTTGTGTGTGTCAGTAGCCGTAATGACAGAGGTCTTCCCTCCTGGCCTTCCTAAAATGCTGTAACACAGTGCCCTTGGCTCCTGTAGAACATGTGGTTTTTCTGTGGCTCACCTCAGATGAATTTTTTTCCACTAAGAATTCTATTTGCCTTCTTATTTGTCCCTGCCATTTACAAATAGTTTTTTCCTAGGTAATTGCTTGTGTCTTTCAAAAACATCTTTCCAAAATGTTTGCAAAACTCTAGGAGCCCCATTGTTTTAATTATGTACTTAGACTAATCAATTCTAATCATTTGGGAAGAGGAAGGTAATGACTTGCATATTTGATTGCTGAAGAACCCACGTGTTATCCTAGCTCACTGCCCAAGGTGCAGTGGGAATGCAGAGAAGCCCATGAGATTGGCCTTTGTCGCACTCCAGGGGGCCATCCCAGGCCCTGCTCTCAGTCCACCTGCCTGTCCCTGTCAAGTTCTTACCCTCGCTTCACCCCTGGAGGTCTTCCATGACTCATTCAAGCACCATCCTTGGAAAGAGAGCTAGTCTTTTCAGGTTTCCAGGTTCTCATTTGCTCTAAAGACATGCAGACAGGACCTTTTCTGAAGACATTGTCTATTTTTTTTAACCATTCCCTTTGTTCCTTACTTTCCATGATGATATGCTTATTCCAGAAGAGACTTAAAAATGTACAACATGTCCGTGCTCCTGGAAGTCTCGGGGAGTAAGAATTCTCTGAGCCCCCAATTCAGCCTCATCTAGGGGGACCCCTGAGCACAATTCTTGGTGGGTCGACAAAGGGCCATGTTCCATCTGGTCCTTAAAATTTGTTGTCCAGAAAGTTAGTCCGTTTTCCAACTTACATGTTTGCTGATTGGAATGTCAACATATAGCCTTTAAGTGCACTCTGCTTGCATTAATTTAAAAATAAATCAATTTATAAGAAGTCAAAAGTATATCTGTCAGCTCCAATAGAATCAGTTCAGGAATATTTGAGCAACTTTGTAAGATATTTTACTGACCATAATTTGCCACACTTTCCTTGGAGCTCCAGCAAAGTGTCAGCAGAAGTTAGTCTAAGAGGGCCACTTCCTTTGGAGAGAAACACCAAATGCAAGCAGACATAGACACAGAAGTGCACAAGAAAGAGATCACATTTCTCTCAAACTTGCGATTGCAAGGCGCTCTTATCAGACATGTGTCCTGGCAAACACATGGGTCAGCCACAGGGATGTAAGTACAGGAATTCACAGAGGCAGACTCTGGGATGCCTCCCTCAAGCAGTGGCAAGGGCAAGAGGCAGCTGTCATGAGCTTGGGATGCACAGTATGCACTAGTAAATGTTTTCTTATAAACTGATGGAAAGAATTCTGGAGTAGATGACCACTCAGTATCCTGTCACTTCTGATTCTGCGTTGACAGGCACTGGTTTTCATTATTTTGTCATGCTTTTGTGTTTTGACTGAAATCCCCAGAAACTGCATTCCCAATGAGAAAACTAAAAGTGCAATGAAATGTGGTTATCTGAATGGCACAGCTCACTGTCTTTGATCTGTGCAACTCAGACGTTTGCTTTACCTGGTCTGTCTTTTATGTTTAGGTGGGTCAAATGGTAATTTTCCATCTGACTTTAGATTCTTTTTACTCTTTTTGAACAAATTTATTTATTTTCTTTTAGAGAGAGGAAAAGAGACATAGAAAGAGAGGAAGAGAAACATCAATGTGAGAGAGAAGTATTGATTGGCTGCCTCTACTATGTGCCCTGACCCCAACCCCAACTGGTGCCAAACCAGCAACCCAGGCATGTGCCCTGACCGGGAATCAAAACACTGACCTTTTGCTTTGTGGAACAATGCCCAGCCCTTGGAGCCACACTGGCCAGGGCCATCCTTCTTTACCTATTTCAGACAATAGAAGAGTTTGATCTTTTTTCTATCAGTTCAGGAAAAAGTCTATAGTGAACAATCGGGTTGGGTTTTTAATCTCCCTTTCTTGTTGAAGGCTAACTGTGTCTCATGATGCAGTGACTTAGCTCTCCCACTGGAAGCTCTGAGAAAACCTGCCCCCATTCTGACATTTCCTGGCCTGCTGGGTGAGGGTCACTGTCCAATGAGGACCAATGAGGTGCAGCTTCAGTTCTAGGTCACAGCATGGCCTTTTCCCTAGTGAAAATATCTTATTTTTTCCAATTGAAGCACACAGGGTGCATTACAAAAAAACACATTAGCATAAAATTTATATGAAAGGTACATTACTGCATGATCCTTCTTTCTAGAGATAATCAGCAGAAACAGTTTCATGTTTAATTTATAAAATTTTCCCAGATATATGTAAATATACAAATATTGAGTAAATATGTTCATGTTATCAAAATATAATTCAGATCACATTGTACATCTGTGCTTTGACTTTCTTTGGAAAATTTTTATTTCACTGTATAAGGAGTCTTATACTATCCTTCTTCTTTCAACATTGTCCTTTTCAGTGGCTGCATGGTAGCCAAATATTTCAATACATCTCCAACTTACAAACTTTTACATCCATTTCAACAAGTATGTAAGCCTCAGTGACTACGGTTCAGGTCCCCTGGATTTCTTCCTGTTTCCAGACTCCCCAAGTCCTCCCTGTCTGGGGGCTGAGCCTCTGCTGCTGGGTGGCATATCACGGCCCACCCTGGCTGGACGCAGGTGATCTACCCTGTGTCCTCCGGATTCCACCCATGCATCTCCTCTTTGGCAAGATCTTTCTTGACAATCCCACGTAAGGAAGCCCCCTAGAACCAAGTCACTCCCTGTCATTTTGGCCTGTTCATTTCCTTCATAGTGCTTTTTACTCTCAGCAAGTGTTTTCGTGATTTGTTTACTCCTGGTGTTTTAGGGGCGGCCTTAACTGTGACATCTCCTTGTTCCAAGTCTGAAGTAATAATGTCAGAAATAGACACAGGGATTCAAGTAGAAATGAAAATTAGGTCTTAACGAGGCTTGGAGAAACATGGTTTATGTCTTTGACAAAACTTCTCTCCAGATTTCAACCTTCAGCTCGCTCCCACCCTCCAGTAGGACAAAAGGTGTTCTGGAAGCTTTACTCCGAGGCAGCAGAAACATACGGGACCAAAAACGGGAGCAGAAAAGGCACATCCCTACTTCCTTTGTCCTGTTTCACAAATCCTGTAAAGTCGAGGACAGAGAGGGGCAGGCATTCGCCAAGGTGTTTCCACCCCAGGGCAGAGACGTTTTCCCCCCAAACCAAGAGGCACAGATGACAGGTACACCTCTCTACTCCTTCACTGTCCCTCATGCCTTCAGAATATGTCGACTTCACCCACTGCTGTCCCTCCAGAGCTTAGAACAGAGGTTGGAACCCATGAGGCACTGGAGGAATACTGTCAAAGAATTATGGGAATGAAAATTTAAACTGTATGAAATTATTCACATATCAAATTCACCTAGGTTGTAACCTGTAATACTTAGTACTGACAACTGCATGGGAAGGAGGTGAGGCCGCCACGTGGTCAGAAAGAAAAAGTGGTGCAGGTGTAAGTAGGTACCCAATGCTCTGAGCATCTGTATCTTTAGCATCTTCAGTTTTGCTTTTGGAGTACATCCTAAGGAAATAATTATGAGAGTAGAGAAAACTTCAATTTGAAAGAATGTTATTCTCAATGTTAGTAAACATTAGAGAAATACACAATTTCCAAGAAGAAATTAAATAACTTGTGATAATAGAATATTGTACTGATGATTAATGACATCTGTAGGATATTATTTTAATGCATAAAAATTGTTCACTATTTTAAGTGAAAATGGTAGTTAAAAATAGTCTGAATAAGATGATCTCCATTTTAAGATATGAATTAAAAACTTATTCTTAAAGAAAGCATTGGAGTTCTTTTTAAATATTTTTCTGGGTGTGAACCTTTGGCCTTGAAATTTAAAAATGAAGGTAGTTTACGCTGTTTCTTGAAAAAACATGAAAAAAGTATAGAAGGACAGCACCAGGTTCCACATGGTTCCTCAGTGTGGTGATGCCATCCACCCTTTCATGACCCTTTCTTCCTTGGCTCCTGGACAGACCCAGGCACCTGAAGAGCGCCTTCCTCTCCCACCTGGCCACTGTCGACATAGCCTAAGCCTGCAACACAGTGCCCCAGATGCTGATCCACATCCTGAGGCCAGCCTAGCCCATCTCCTCTGTTGGCTGCATGATGCAGACTTTTCTCTTCTTGACTTTTGCTCTCACCAAATATATTCTCCTGGTGGTGATATCCTATGACAGATACGTGTTCATCTGCCTGCCCTTTTGGTATTCTACCATCATGAGCTGGAGAGTCTGTGGCACACTGGAACTGGCTTCCTAGGGACTGTAAGAGTCCTCCTATCCCTAGTACATTTGGCGTTAATCTTACCATTGCCATTTGGTGGGCCCCAGAAAGTGAATCACTTTATCTGTGAAATTCTAGCCATTCTTAAACTCTCCTGTGCACAAACCACCTTAACATGGTTATGGTTTTCGCTGAGGCAGTGTCAATGCTGAAGGGACCAGTGTCCACAAGTGTGGTCTCCGATGGTCACATTCTACATGCCGTTCTGAATATCCAGTCAGCAGAGGGACACCAGAAAACTTTCTTCAACTGCTCCTCCCACCTCTGCGTGGTGGGACTGTTTCATGCCATGGCCATTATCATGTATGTTGGACCCCAAAATGGGGACCCCCGGGAGTGGAATAAATACCTCCTCCTTTTTCACAGCCTTTTCAATCCCATGCCGAATTCCCTGATCCACAGTCTGAGAAATAGAGAAGTCACCGCTGCTCTGAGAAGGAGGCTGAAAAAGAGAAACCTTTGTGAGAGCCTCATGGTGAAAAAGTAACTGAGCCTACAGGAGCCCGAGAAGTCACATGATACTCAGGATACATAGAAATTCTCGAGGCCTTGGGAATTTTTTACACGTTCTTGAACCTTCCTGTGATTATCTCTCGAGAAAGCCCATTCTTGTCCCTCCCCACTGAGGATGTTGCACAAGAAAATGAGCCCCTCTTCCAGCTCTCTGCTTGGTGCTCACACATGTAATATGTTCATGAGGGATATTCCGAATAAAGGAAATAAATTTATATATTCCATAAACAGGACTTATAGACAAAATTTTATTGTAGAAAACCAGGTAATGGCAGAATATTTAAAATAAAGGAATTGAGACTGATTGTGCAGCAATTATTGAAATATTTTAAATTTGGTAACTCTCATGTTCAAAAAACAGGTGTACACTTAAAATATTTGGCTATTTTCCTGCATCTTTCTGTGATAGTGGTGTTTTCTGAGGCATCAAGAACTTAAATTAGGGCAGGAGCCAGGACTTCAAGGGAAAGAGGATTAAGGATGCAACTCTGCTGGAACTAGCAGTAAGAAGAGAACCCCGAAGGATGTCAGGCTGAAACACACAGACACATTGGAACTTTCTCTGCTACTGTGTTTCTTGCCTTTGCAGTGTAGGTGGAAATTTGGGATGATGGAGATGAGAGGAAGGGGGCAGAATGAGCATGGCTGAGAGTCCTTGGCAGAATTACCATTTTCTCTCATTGGTGTGGTCACTTGTCTCCTATGAAAAATGACAAAAATTGAGAACATTCTCACAAATAAGAACAGACTGTGTAATTGCTGTGAGGACTGTCCGACCAATGATACAAGGCTATAAATGATCAGCAATAATTTTCTATTTAGAGTAAGAAATATGAGATGAGTGAAATAACCAGTTTAGTCAAACGTGAAATCCAACACAAGTATGAAGTGATAGAATGCAGTTTAAGTAGTAGTGGGAAAGGGTGTATAGAGACTTTTTCAAAACTGTCCTTAAATTATACACTAAATTAAACCTGAACAGTTAACCTTCATCAAATGGAAATATTTACCTTTAAAATACTGTTTGTGTGTGTGTGTGAAGACTTATTAAAGAGTAAAAAATATGGATTTTTTTTCTTACAAAGCATTCATTTTGTAAGTTCTGCTAAACAAATAGACATTACTACCCCCCAAAAAAGGTTAAAATTAGTGATTTTGAATTTAGGCAAAGCTGGGAATTTTAGCAAGTTCTGCTAGTTTCTAGATGTGCAGACTTATACATTGTACTTAAATTGTTTGTAATTTACATTTATTATGTGTAAAATAGATTCATTAACTAACTCACAGGTTTGTAGAGAGGAAATACTGTGCACAAAATGCTTAGCAGAATCCACACATTTTAACAAGAGATCAGTAAATGATAGTTATTAACATCATAGCCTAGATACATTTCTCATTTTTGAATATCAAGTAGCATGACTTAAAAATAAGAGACTGTAAAATGAAATTTGCTTTTATACTAGAGAAAAGCCGGAATACTACACAGTGTAGCCCTTATGTGGTACAAAATGCCAAGATTTCAACTGAGTCAAGTAAATGAGTCATAGAGTCTTTCCCAGCAATCTCTGTATTCTAAAGAAATAATATTTAAACGTAAGTGGATAAATACAACTGAGAATTGCAAAAATTTATACCTGTATGTGTCTACACCCAAAATGTGCATTCTTTGTTACTTTCCTCTTTTGACTCAATACTATTTGTGGGATTCATTGGGTTGCTACAGGTAATTCTATTTCATTAACTTAATTATTTCATTTTAAAAATCTATCACAATTTATGTATGATATTTCTGGTGGCAAATATCTGGTTCTCTATAATTCTGGCTATAACACAGAATTAGTCCATGGACATAATTATGTACATGCTTTGGGGACCACATGCAATCATTTTTGTTGAAGATGTACTCAGGGTAATTCTGAGTCACGAATGTCCTGGATTTGGATCTGCTTTGGCTTGAACATTAATAGGCTGTCGATATCATGGTTATGACCTTTTACTCAACATTTACACCATTCCTCACACTGAGCTGGACATTGGTGAGACAGTGATGAGTACATACATACAGCTGACCTTGAACAAAGAAGGCTAGAATTGCATGGGTTCACTTTTATGCAGGTGTTTTTCAAAAAATACTGTAAATGTATTTTATCTTCTTCATGATTTCTTCACATTTTTCTATTGCTTACTTTGTGGTAAGAGTATAGTATATAGTACATATAAGAAATATGAAAGGGACCACCAAAATCCAAAATGTATTTATAAAAAATTGTGTATTTATTCTTATGCTTTTGAATTTTNGTATTCTAAAGAAATAATATTTAAACGTACGTGGATAAATACAACTGAGAATTGCAAAAATTTATACCTGTATGTGTCTACACCCAAAATGTGCATTCTTTGTTAATTTCCTCTTTTGACTCAATACTATTTGTGGGATTCATTGGGTTGCTACAGGTAATTCTATTTCATTAACTTAATTATTTCATTTAAAAAATCTATCACAATTTATGTATGATACTTCTGGTGGCACATATCTAGTTCTCTATAATTCTGGCTATAACACAGAATTAGTCCATGGACGTAATTATGTACATGCTTTGGGGACCACATGCAATCATTTTTGTTGAAGATGTACTCAGGGTAATTCTGAGTCACGAATGTCCTGGACTTGGATCTGCTTTGGCTTGAACATTCGATAGGCTGTCGGTACCATGGTTATGACCTTTTACTCAACATTTACACCATTCCTCACACTGAGCTGGACATTGGTGAGACAGTGATGAGTACATACCTACAGCTGACCTTGAACAAAGCGGGCTAGAACTGCATGGGTTCACTTTTATGCAGATGTTTTTCAACAAATACTGTAAATGTATTTTGTCTTCTTTATGATTTCTTCACATTTTTCTATTGCTTACTTTGTGGTAAGAGTATAGTATATAGTACATATAAGAAATATGAAAGGGACCACCAAAATCTAAAATGTATTTATAAAAAATTGTGTATTTATTCTTATGCTTTTGAATTGTCATGACCACACTTATTGAGACATTTTTCCCCTGCTCAAAATTTGGAACTCACTGATTTTGATTCCTTTTAGTGCTTTTGCCTCTTTGCTTTCATCTCTTTCACAGAGGCAAAACGTTTCCCTCTGAGGACTTTTTTACCCGGAGAAAGAAATAAAAGCCTACTTGGGGCAAGATTGGGTGAATATAGAGAGTGGGTCAAAAGAGCTGAACACTCAGTGGGGTGTGGGCAAGTGTACTTGTAAATAACCCGTCATGCAATGGACAAATGTGTTGAAATAGTCTCCAAAAAATTTCACAGCAGCCAAAAACAGCCTCTGACGATCTTTCCAGCTGGTACCCTGATACACATGAGTTCCCAAAACAATTGCCTAGTAGGGGAAGCCTGTATTACAATGGGCTCGCCCTCCAGAAGATAATTCCAGGTTGGTATGTTCATTTTTTTTTATCCTTGTGAGCATTATTTGACTACGGTATGGATGAGCCTTTGTGTCAACATTAGGCTGTTAGTAATTAAAATTTTATGAAGTCACATATTTTTTAATGCATGGGGTATCAATTTCCCTAGCCCCTGCACATAGGTGGATTCTCCTAAACCCTTCATTATTCAGTGGTCATCAGTGTATGAAATTTCTACCTACATATAGGTGGGCTTAGAGTCTAGTAAGAGAGATTGGCACTACTCTAATGTACCATATGCATAAATATGTTACCGGGTCACAAGTCCATTTTTCTTTTGTTCTGAATAGTTGACCAGGAAAAGCAACTTATTTATTCTATATCATGGCATATTCTTAATTACCAGCACTGAAGTTTAGGGAGAGGGGAAAAGGAAGCATTGTATGTATGACCGGACAACCTGAATTTGTAGACGTTTCTGTTGAAGGTCTCTCAGTCTTGCTTGCTTGGTTTAAAGAACCTCTTTCCCATGGCATTTGATTCATGTCCATACATCAGTCTCTGTGGACTTCACTTCCTTGGTAAGGACAGCTGTGACCAACTGAGATCTGGCCTTTCGGGAAGTGTCCCAGGACCTGTCTTGTCTTGTCTCTGACCCTGGAGCATGGGCTGTGGGAAGTGGTTCTCTTGTATATTTAGTCAGTGTCAGTTAGATGTCTTGGTGTGTCATCCCCACCTTACTCATGCCTTCCCTGGTGCTGCGAACCTGTAGGAAATCCAGCTGAGCCTTTCCTTTTGATCTTGAGCGTCATTGGACCATCCTGACACCCTCAGGTACCAGGCTTTTCCCTGGCACAATGCCCATTCCCTGTGCCAGTGGTCGAACTACTTCTCCAATATTTTCACCCACCACTACCTGCGGGGATGTGCAGTATCACCTGAAGTCCTTCCAGAAACTATGTAGGCTGCAAGGATCCAGGAGATACTCCTCAGGTGTGTCTGTCTACACAACCTAGTTCTGTAGCACTTTTCTCTCCTCCCTCCCTGAGTGTGATGTTTTATGCACTTGACCTGCACATTCTTCTCTACCCAGAGGCACTAAGGGGAGATGCAGAGAAATACTCATAAGCTTTTCATGTTCATTCTTGTCAGACCTAACAAACCTATCTCTGTCCTTTCAGACCACAGTGGGGAAGCCCGCATGTACATGCATCTGACCACCTACCTCTCTTACCTGTCTTCCTTTCCCCTTACACTTCATCAGGAACAGAGAAACAGAATTTTTACCATTCCATGTTGGCTGAGAGTGCCCTTACATCTCAGGCTGGGTTCTCTCTACCACTAGCTTTTGATAAGGTCGGTGGTTTCATTCACCTGGGTTCTCCCAAAATAAAACCCCAATAAAAGCTCATGTACCAAGAATTGTAAATGAGGAAAAAGAGGAGTGACAAAAGAGTATGGAAAGGAAGTTCAAGGATGACTTACTGAGGCTGCTCACTGTGTAATGTTAGAAACAGCGAACTGTTCTACCAAATAGGATGCCCTTATGAGAGGCCATAAGCAGCATGCACCTAAGGCAGCTACTACCAGGAAGAGTAAAGGGAAGAACTTAAGCCCTGGCTGGTGTGGCACAGTTGGCTCAGTGCTTTGTCCGACAAAGCAAAAGGTACCAGTTCAATTTTCAGTCTGGGCTGGTGCCTCAGTTGTAGGTTCTCTCCCTACTTGAGGCCTGTGCAAGAGGTAAGTAATCAATTTTTCTCTCTCACATTGGTGTTTCTCTCCATGTTTTTCTCCCCCCTTACCCCTCTCTTAGAAAAATAATACTGTGGAGAACTTAATATGTTACTGTTTCCTTGCATCAGTAAATGATGTGTCTCACTCCACAGGGTGTCAGTTATTTCACAGGATAATTGTGTGTACAGTATGGCCACCAAGTAATCAAGAGATACTTTCCCCTGGGGCAAAAAGGCAACCTCGGGTCAGGAAGCAAGAGGTGTGTGAAGTGACGTGAGTGAGGAGACTAAAGGGCAGTAATCAACTGAGAACCCAAGAGAGATCTCAGAGCCTGAGAGGCCTGAGGAGGTGAGGGAGAGGTGTCTGCCCTAAGGGTTAAGTCCCAGAGAAATAGGTGTCAATGCATTCATGAGACATGATGAATGTAGATATCTTTCTTTGACAAAGCCTGAATGTGGTGAGTTGTATGTAGGGGTGGACCCCCAAACTCCATGTTAGCCCTGAGAAGCAGACACAGAGTGATTGAGGTAGTCTTCTGTAAGCTGGTCGGTATTTTTAATAGAATGTGCTTAAGTAGGTAGATATGAGATTGAAATGAATCCGTCTGAATTTTATTGATGGATTTCAGCAAAATGTACAATAGTCAAGTGCTGGAAGCAACCTAAGTGCCCATGTGTAAATGAATGAATCAGACGTGTATAGTACGTTTACACAATGGAATTCCATGCAGCAGAAAGAAAGACCGAGCTCCTTCCCTCTGTGACAGCATGGATGGAATTAGAAAGCATTATGCTGAGGGAAATAGACCAGGCAGTGAAAGACAAATACCATATGATCTCAGCTTTAACTGGAACCTAATCCACAAAATGAAGAAGCAAGCAAAATATAAGCAAAACCTATGAAATTGAGAACAGGCTGACAGTGACTAGAGGGGAGAGTGGGGGGGGGATAATGGAGGATCGGGTAAAGTATCTACAGGAAGAATTATAAAGGACACATGGATAGCAACAAGGGGGTTGGAAACAAGGCAAGGAAGTGGGGAGGGCTGGGGTGATAGGAGGGATGGGAAGAAAAGGCAGAAAATTGTACTTGAACAACAATAAAAATGTTAAAATGAAAGATGCTTGAAGGAATTCATGTTAATCTTCCAAATCAGTTACAAAAGCAGTTCTCTAGTCATGAAGACAGGATCAGTCAAAGGTATGAGTTTGGTGATTTGGGGGCCACAGTATTCATAGTTATGCGCCTTTGGTCATTCCTTTATTGATGCACTGTGCATATTGGTCCATGTACATGTAAGTAGGTATGCCTTAAAACACAGAGAAAGTCAGCACCAGCTCCAGCAGCAGATCAGCTGTGTAAGACCACCTGGTGATGTATTCACAGTGGGGAACTGGTAAAGAGACCTTTATGAAAAGGAAGACTGCTAGTCCAATCCCCTTTCAGTAATCTTTATTAAGCCCCAGTTTCTAAATAGATATCTCCTCTGAATGTGGTATTTTAAGTACTTATTTTCTTTCCCAAAGTGTCTCAAATGTTTAAAGAAAAAAAAAGACCAAGCATGATCAGAACACAACATTTAAGTGTCTTTGTAAACATTCTCAGACACTATAGAAATAATTCCCCAAATGATCAGGACAAATATAAGAGTACATATCAGAATAAAAGAAGATACAATTGGGTAATAAAGTTATATAGGTTTCAGACTTGGCTGATGTGACTAAGTGGATTAAGTGCTGGCCTGAGAACCAAAGGGTCACTGGTTCAATTCCCAGTCAGGACACATTTCTGGTTTGCAGATTAGGTCCCCAGTAGGAGGCACATGAGAGGGAACAACACATTGAAGTTTCTCTCCCTCTGTTTCTCCCTCCCTTCCCCTCTGTCTAAATTTAAATAAATGAAAAAAAATTTTAAATATTTAATTTATTTATTTATCTTTAGCGGGGAAGAAGAGAAGGAGAGAAACATGAATGTATGGTTGGCTTTCGTGTGTCCCCTGCTGGTAGTTGGCCTGCAAGGAACCGGCCTGCAACCTAGGCATGTGCCCTGACTGGGAATCGAACTGCAATCCTCTGGTTCCCAGGCCTGCGGCTCAATCCACTGAGCTAAACCAGCCAGGGCTAAATAAATCAAAATTTTTTAAACATAAAATTATATAAGTTTCAACTGTGCCATTCTGTAATACACTGTCTGTATTAGGGACAATTGTATTGTGTGTTTCTCTCACTGAATCAAATCTCATTCCATCACCATTTCTTGTCCCTTGACCCTCTTCTTCCTCCCCCATTCCTCTCTTTCTCTGGCAATCACCATACTGGTATTTGTGTCTATGGCTTTGATCTATTTATTTATTGTTGCTTAATCTATTCAACTTTTTCACTCATCTCATTAACTTCCTCTCCTTGGACACCTGTCAGTCCGCTTTCTATCTATGAGTCTTGTTTGTATTTTATGGTAAAGCTTTGAGAAAATAGATGATACCACAGAGTTTTTGTCCCCCAGGACAATTTGGTACATACTAGTAGAAATGAACACTGGAAGTAAATTTTGATCCAGTAATTCCCATTTAAAGAATTTATCTAATGAAATAATTATGTGAACAAAGATTCCCCCCTGAAGAATCTGTGAAACAAGTAGAGGTTTATAAATCTGAGCATGTAACTACAGGAAAAGACTATGGGCTGGAATTGTGAAGAATCCAAGAAAATAAAAATGGAGGCATGCATTAAAGATGAAGGCAAGACATTTGGAAAAGGGAGGTGATAAGCGTCCCATGAACTAACACAAGACAGAAAGTGGAATGGGAGGTAGGAGCAAGGGTAAGGAACATGGGTCACAGGAATAACTGGTTTTGTGGGCTGGTAATGAGAAGGGAGCTTGCATCCTTATAGTGCTACTCTGTTTGCATCAAGCGTTCATTGCGAAGGGAGAGAGCAGGTATTTAACTCCCTCCCCAAGTAGGTTACTTCTGGGATTTCTAGAGTAGAAATAGTGGCAACAGAGCAAAGTGGCCATCCTGAAAATCATGTTAGGAGAAAGCACCTAAAATTATTGGACAGAATATTAAAAAAATAATTCTGAAATATATAACTGGGCATGAAAGAGAGTAAGTAAAACTCTCAAAGGGCAAAAAAGAGCAAGAATCACCAACTGAATGGGGAGATCTGAAGCCAGCACTGGCTTAAAGTCACTTTCAGTCCCTAAGGTTCCAGGTTGAAATAATGGCAATGGCTTATGAGATCAGCCTTCCCTTATGCAAGGTGGGAAATTAGAGTNAGAAAGCACCTAAAATTATTGGACAGAATATTAAAAAAATAATTCTGAAATATATAACTGGGCATGAAAGAGAGTAAGTAAAACTCTCAAAGGACAAAAATGAGGCAGAATCAGCAAGTGAATGGGGAGATCTGAAGCCAGCACTGGCTTAAAGTCACTTTCAGTCCCTAAGGTCCCAGGTTGAAATAATGGCAATGGCTTATGAGACCAGCCTTCCCTTATGCAAGGTGGGAAATTAGAGTACAGGTGCCTCCATGGAACTGGGTCTTCCCTGTAGTAGCATGAGGGATACAGCAATAAGGATAATTTCTGTCTGCTCAGTGAGAACTACGGAGGTCAGAGGTCAATGAGCAGTATCTGAGAAGGACTGAAAAAAGAACTGTGAATCCAACAGTTTATATACAGGAAAATATGCTTCCAAAATTAAGATGAAATGAACATGTTTTCAAACAAACACAAGTCAAAAATAAAATAAGCAAACCAACCAAACCAACCAAACCCATGATTTCTTTGCCAACAGGGCCACACACAAAAGACACTAAAGGATGTATCTTTTTCCAGCTAAAGCAACAATTCCTGTTGGTAATGAGTAATAAATAAATATTTTTTCTGAGTTTGAGTTATTTACTTTATTGATGGTTTTCAGAAATGTCACTACCATATTGCAGAATCATGGTGTTTTATGTAAATGTGACCTACTTATGATTTGCTGAGATATCTATGCTCATGGGTGCATATCGTTCATCACAGCTGGAAAAATTCTCAGAAATAACATCTTCAAAAGTTGTTTTTTCACCATTTAATTTTCCTTTTCTCTGGAGTGTATGTTAGAACACTTTTCAGCACTTTCAAAGATTTCTTTCTGACTCAACTCCAGTTTTTCCATTTTATGCCTCAATATGATATTTTCTATTCATTTTCATTTGAGTTCATTGGTCCTGCTCTTTTTAGGGTGTAGCCATGTGTGGTATTTGAAGTTTTCTTCATTGAAGTCATTATATAATGCCATTTCAAAATGAATAAGATTTTTCTTGTACATCGGAATACTTCATTGAAATATTTTATTTTTTATTCTTTATAACATTGTTTCCCCCTTTAACATAAATTACAGTTATTTGAAGTCTTTTTTTAATGGTGTTCTATTTGACTTGTCTTGTTTATCCCCATTGCTCCCACAGTCAATCCCCACCCTGTTGTGCATGTCCATGAGTCATTTATACTTGTTCCTTGATCTTCCCCTCCTTCCCTCCTTATTGCCCTCCCACTTTCCCTGTGGTCACTGCCAGTCTATTCCTAGTTTCCATGCCTCCTCTTCTATTTGCTTATTCATTTGTTTTGTTCATTAGGTTCCCTTTGTAGGTGAGATCACATGGTATCTGCCTTTCACTGCCTGGCTTATTTCACTTAGCAGAACACCCTTTGGTTTCATCCATGTCATCATAAAATGTAGGAGTTTGTTCTTTCTTTCTTTTCATGGTATTCTGTTGTATAAATGATGCACAGTTTTTTGATCCACTCATTTACTTATGAGCAGAAGGCTGTTTCCAGCACTTGGGTATTTCAAATAACACTGCTATGCACATAGGGGTGCATAAGTTCTTTTGTATTGGTGTTTAATGCCTCTTAGAGTGTGATTCCAGCAATGGAATCATTGGATCAAAAGAAAGTTCCACTTTTAATTTTTGGAAGAAATTTTGTATGTTTTCCACAGGAGGTGCACAAGTCTGCATTCCAGCACACCAATAGTGCACTTGGGTTCCCTTTTCACCACATCTTCACCAGCACTTTCTATTTGTTGATCTGTTAATGATGGCCATTCTGAATGGTGTGAGGAGGTGTCTGCTAGTGGTTATAATTTGCATCTCTCTGCTGGGATGTTTAATATTTTTTTCATATGACTATAGGCCCTCTGTTTGTTCTCCTTGGAAAAGTGTCTGTTCAGTTCCTTTGGCCCTTTTTGAATAGAATGGTTTATCTTCCTGGTGGTGACTCCTGTGAGTTGTTTATATATTTTGGAGATCAAATCCTTTTCTCAGGTGTCAGTGACAAATGTGTGTTCCCATATAGTTGGTTTCCTTCTCATTTTGATGATGTTTTCTTTAGCCATGCGGGGGATTTTTAATTGGATGTAGTCCCATTTGTTTAGTCTTTCCTTTATTTCCCTTGGCTAGAAGGATATATCATCAAAAATATTGCTGCATGAATATGTGAAATTTTTTTGCTTTTGCTTTCATCTAGGACTTTAATGATGTTACAGGTCATATTTTCATTGTTTGGTCCATTTTGAGCTAATTCTGGTCAATGGTTTATGTTAGTGGCCTAATTTCATTTTTTTTTGCATGTAACATTCCAGTTCTCCCAACACTATTTGTTGAAGAGGCTATTTTCACTCCATTTTATGCTCCTGCCCCCTTTGTCAAATATTGTTGACCAGAGAGACATGGGTTTATTTGTGGGCTCTCTCTTCCATTTCATTGATTTATGTATCTGTTCTTATGCCAGTGCAAACTTGTTTTATTACAGTGGCCTTGTACTATAGTTTGATATGAGGTATTGTGATCCCTCCTACTTTGTTCCTCTTTCTCATGATTGCTGAGACTCTTTGGGGTTGTTTTTGGTTCCATATATATCTTTGAAATATTTGTTCTAAATCTGTGAAACATGCCATTGGTATGTTAATAAAGATTGCATTAAGTCTGTGGTTTGCTTTAGGTAGCATTGGCATTTTAATGATGTTAATTCTTCCAATCCATGAACACCACATGTGCTTCCATTTATTTGTATCTTCCTTAATTTCTTTCTTCAGTGTTGTGTAGTCTTTTGAGTACAGGTCCTTTACCTCCTTGGTTCAGGTTATTCCTACGTACTTCATTTTTCTTGTGGCCATAGTAAACGGGATTTTTTTCTAGTTTCTGTTTCTGATATTTCATTGTTGGTTGGCAAAAATGCTTTTAATCTGAATATCAACTTTGCATTCTGCTATTTTGAAAATTGACTTATTAGGTCAAGTAGTTTTTGGCAGATCCTATAGCATGTTCTATGTACACTATCATGTCATCTGCAAACAATGACATTTTTAGTTCTTCCTTTCCACTTTGGATGCCTGTTATTTCTTTTTGTTGTGTGATCACTGGGTCTCCTACTTCTTATAGTATGTTGAATAAAAGTGGTGAAAGTGGCCCTGGTTGTTGTAGCTCAGTGGATTGAGTGTGGGCCTGTGAACCAGAGGATTGCAGTTTGATTTGCAGTCAGGGCACATGCCTGGGTGGTGAGCCAGTTCCCATCAGGGGACTCACGAGGGGCAACCATACATTGATACTTCTCTTCTTCTCTCCCTCTCTCCTTTCTTTCCCCTCTGAAGATAAATAAATAAATAATCTTTAAAAAAGTGGTAAAAGTGGACATCTTTGTCTTGTTGTTGGTCTTAGAAAGAAAGCTTTTGGATTTTGCCCATTGAGTGTGGTGTAAGCTATAGATTTCTTGTATATGGCCTTTATTATGTTGAGGTATGCTACCTCTATTCCTACTTTGCTCAGTGTTTTGACCATAAATGCGTACAGTAATTTACCAAATGTTTTTCAACATCTATTGCTATGATCATGTGATTTTTATCTTTCATTTTGTTTATGTTGAGGTCTTTATTTGTTCCTTTTATTGCCGCTGTTTTCTGGACTCATGCTATCGTGTCATTGACTATCGTGTCCTATTCTTCTAAAGATTACTGAGGTTGTGTGCACCTCCCTGAACAAGCACTTTGTATGGGACCTCATCACTCCCAGTGACTATGTATTTTATATCATCCTAGGCATGAATTGATCTGTCACCCCACGCCTCTTCCGAAACTGCAGTGTTTGAGATCAGTGATTACTATTGCAGGTGAATGTGAATAGCAGTACCCACTGAATCCAGCCTCAGGATAGCCATTCAGTGTCCTTGAAGTCACTTCAAGGGCCCTAAATATAAGAAAATAGGCTTCAATCTCTATGGGTTTCCCAGTAAAGTTAGCACTTTTCCGCAGACAAGGTAATTCGCTCCTTTGGGAGGAACCAGTCCTTCGAGGTGCTCACCTTAACAAGCTCCATGGGGGCCACACGCACCGCATCATGAAGCTTACGCCATTCTCCACAGTGGTACAGAGGCAGTGTTCACCTCAGATCAGCTGCTCAGAATCCAGATACTTGGGAATGTGGAGACTGTGCTGTGACATGCCCTGTAACATCTGATTTTTCTGCCTGTTACATTTTCATGCCAAGATTCTGCTGAGTAGGACCACCCTGACATTTCTCCTGAGTTCTCACTTCTCTGCTATTACCACAGACACAGTCACTCACACACTCACATATAGTCACAACCAAAGATACCAAGGATGGAGTTGAGAACAAAAGGGCAGGTTCGTTCTGCTCAGTAGGGAAGACATGGAATATTGGGAAGATGCTTTGTAATTTGTTCTCTGGACTGCACAGGTATGTGTCTGGGGAATGGGGGTCAGAGTGTAAAGCCCTCTGGTCAAGAAGTCTCCTGAGCTCCCCTGTGTCCTGTGTTTGTGGTCTGGACAGAAAGGGCCTCTGTGACTCATCACCCTGGGAACCCACCTCAGGCAGTAGGTTCTTCAGCTCCAAGTTCTCCTCTTCCTGTGAATTCAAACTCATTCTGAGGAAAATATACACAGTGCCCTCTTACATACAAATCATTATATATATTTACAAATATATACACAAAGCATGTATGTGTGTTGACTGGGACCAAAGCCTGAACCTAAATACAGTGTGTGCTCTGACCAGGAACCAAACACAGGACCTTTCTGTTTATGGAATGATGCTATAAGCTAGTGATCCACACCAGCCAGGGCAGAGTATTGGTTTCAGGGGTTTCTAATTGGTTACACTGTGCAGGTAGGGGTCTCTGAAGTAGACTGGGAGCCTGGAGCAGGGAAAAGGACCTTGCTCCTTCTGTCTGCCTCCCTTTCTTGTCAGCCTTGCCCAGCAGCTCTTGGAAGTGGCAGCAGAGGCCTCCCTGCCCAGTCTTAGTTACTCAGCTTCCCAGAGCCAGCCCTGTCATTCCCTGCTGGGGCCACTGTGCCACTGGGGTACCCCTTCAACTCATAGGGTCAAGTGTGAACCCTCACTCTGACCTTCTGGAATCTAATCACCTAGACTCTGCTCTGTGTCCTTGTACTGTAGAAAGAGCAGCCTCACACATTTCTGATTGTTCATCTGAGAGCTCTGTGTTTCCTGTTGTAGTTTCCCAGTATCCTTGTAACCATTCTGTTGTATGAAAGCCTCTACTATCATACTATACCAGTATGCTATCTGTTCCCTGTTGATTTCCCATATTTTCAAAGAGAAAAATTTGAGAGGATACATATACCAGACAGTTGTGAGATAAAACTCAGCCAAGATTAAAAGATGGGAAAAACCTATGGGCCTCAGCTACCCTGTGCACCACCTACTCAATTTGGATTGTTAGTAGGTGGGGAAATTGAGTTCTTGAGCCTAATGAATGCAAGGTGCAGTCACTGTCATGTGTGAAAGAGTCCCAGAAATCATTCTAGAGCTTCTACATGGATGAACATGGACCCCACAGTGAGTGAAGGAACCATCATAGCCAGTGTCTTCTGACAGGTGCCCCTGTGGAGAACACCAGATATTAGTCCCTGGAGAACCCCTTTCCCCTGGAAGAGAGCTGATGGCAGTGTTCCTGGTGGGTCTTTATCCATCCCTACACCAACCACTCAGAAGTATATGGAGAGGTGGTGGAGTGGAGCAGAGAACAAATCATGTCTTCTTCTTCCAGCACTTTTCTCCTAAGAGATGCTTATGAGATGGCAACTTCAACACTGACTCACAAATATTTTCTCTATATTAGTGTGTTTTTGCTCCACCCAGGTCACATTCAGCTGGTCTTCTTGATTTTAGCTGTAAGTCTGTGGTAAGTTTCATATGTTGTCCAGTCTTTGTCCTTATTCAAATTCACACGGGCTGTGATGAGGAATCACAGTGCAGAACAGAATTGTTATTGTTTGTCAATTGTAGGCATTTACTATGTACAGCCTTAGCTAGTAGGATCATCTCAGTCACCATCTTGTTTAGATATACCTAATATCGATCTTTACCTTGATACATTTAGTATAAAATTCTTTGTTTAAATGATAAGATATATTAGCTGTTTGAGAGAGTTGCTTTCGAGTGTTTCCATTGTCCCATGAAACTCAGTCAGGTTTTCATGACATAATTGACCACAAAAGAAGTTTGTTACAGAAGAGTGTCCTGAAGGTTTTATATTTGACAGTGAACTTCCACTTGGTGAGTTATTTGAATGTGAGAATTATCATCTTTTGAGTCATTTTAACAGACCTGTCACTCCAAGCAGGTTCTGTACACCAGCAGCTAGAAATTGTCTTGTATGTCCTCAGCCAAGATGTGTGGATGAACATGGAGTATATTCAGTAAATGTCTGTGGGATTTTATTTTGTGTTATAGCTACTTCAGCAGAAAGGAGGAAGATGAGATGACAGTCACTGGTCCTTCTGCTTAAGTTTATTGTGTGATTCATTATAGGACATTTTAGAAATAGCATTGCTGTCTTCTTTCTCCCCAAATGTGGCAACAAACCTGAAACAAAAATGGCTAGCGCTTTTCTATACATTTAGGGCCAAGGAATCCTATGACTGGAAGAGAACTGAGCATTTTTCTTGCTCACGTTCTCCCATAACATGGGAATCCAAATCTCTGAGTTAAAGCACTCACTGACATAGAGCTGAGTCCTACTAAAACAAACAGCTTTCTTCATGAAGGTAATTCCAACTGATATGATGTTATTTCTTGGACTATGATAAAATCATCTGCCAGGATTACTGCTGTGAATTCAGATTCTTCCTTTGAAGCAGGGTGAAACTTTCACACTGTTGCTTATCAAACCTTGTAAATATTAACTTATGAGAAAATTTGAATGGAGAATTCATATAGGACCCCAATTGTGGATTTTTTTGAAATCCTTATTTTAGTGAAATTCAGATGGCTGCTGGAACTGAAGAGGGATATGGAGTCAGACTTACAAGCAAACAGAAGCAGTGTTTTAAAGTTACAAGTGAAACCTCCGAATTTCCATCCTGGGACAAGTTCTTTCCTAAAGAATGATAAACCACAGAATGTAAAGTTCCATGATGAAAAATATTTTCCTGTTAGAGTTAAGCTGTAAAATATGTTAAAGGTTCTAAGGACATGAGTGTAGAGTTAGAGCTTAGTCTTTAGCCTTGGCTATTGATCAGTAATTTTAAATCTCAGGCCGTGGCCCAACAAGAAATCATACAACCAGCATTTTACTAGTGAAGGAGGCTAGAAAATAACATAGAAAGTAACAAGTACCGTGCACACTTGCACATAACAATAGTACAAGTATAGGCGTGTGCACATAACCTTGCATGTATCTATATATATATACCATATACTTTATCCATACATACAGTCAGAGAGTATGAATATTCATATAGGGTTAAGTGTGTGATGGGTAATATCTCACCATGAAACAGCATGATGAGAGAAGAAAATTTTTGAGTAAAAAGGTCAAAAGACAAAGTTCTCTCCCTAAATGCAGCTAAAGTTGTGGCAGTCTGCCTGCCATGCTCTAAACTGAATTCAAGATGATGTAGCCAGTAAAAATTACAAGGCTGACAAATAAGTCTTCTAATGAAGGCACAAATAGGTCAGATTCCCTGATAGAAGGATCTCCCACAGGCTCCAAGTCCTCCTTCCCACCCTCGTGTGTGTGTGTGTGTGTGTGTGTGTGAAGATGCAGGCCCACAGCCTCCTCCCCACGGTGGCTGTGTGTGCAGGGGGAATCAGGACTTCTCTCAGGCAGACCTCTGAAGTAGTTGTGACGACTGAGGAAATTGTCCACTGAAAGTGTCCACGCTGAAAGTGTCCAGAGCAGGCGTGTTAACGTGTTAGGGACTGTGGTGGAACTTTGGAAATTAAGGTAAGATTTATTGAACAGTGTAATAGAAAACTGGCATTTAATTTATCAAGGTGAAAATGTTTCCTTCTCTGTCATTTGCCATACATAGATAGTACTCAGTAACTGATGAACAGGACAAAAGTTTCACTGAAGATATATTCTGAGGGAAGAGACAATGACATACATGACATACACAGGTACAATGTTAAACACGTCCCTTGGGCACGCAGACTTGATGAGCTCTCTCCCTTGTTCCCTCCCAGGAAAATGGAAGGCAACCAGACTTCTGTCACAGAGTTCCTCCTAGTGGGATTTCTGCTCAGCCCAAGGATGCGGGTACTCCTGTTTGGGATCTTTTTCCTGTTGTTCACCTTCACCCTGCTGGGCAATGGGATCATCCTGGGGCTCATCTCACTCGACTCCCGACTGCACACTCCCATGTACTTCTTCCTCTCCCACCTGGCCACTGTCGACATAGCCTATGCCTGCAACACAGTGCCCCAGATGCTGGTCAACCTTCTGAGGCCAGCCCAGCCCATCTCCTTTGTTGGCTGCATGACACAGACCTTTCTATTCTTGACTTTTGCTGGCACCGAATGTCTTCTCCTGGTGGTGATGTCCTACGACAGGTACGTGGCCATCTGCCTGCCCCTTCGCTATTCTACCATCATGAGCTGGAGAGTCTGCCTCACCCTGGCAGTGACTTCCTGGACTCTAGGGCTCCTCCCAGCCCTAGTAGATATGGTGTTACTCTTACGGTTGCCCTTCTGTGGGCCCCAGAAAGTTAATCACTTTTTCTGTGAGCTTCTAGCTCTTCTCAATCTTGCCTGTGCAGATATTCACCTTAATAAGGTTGTGATTGTGGCTGCACTAGTGTTGGTTCTGGTGGGACCAGTGTCCACAGTTGTGGTTTCCTATGGTCACATTCTACATGCCATCCTGAAGATCCAGTCAGGAGAGGGACGCTGGAAAGCTTTCTCCACCTGTTCCTCCCATCTATGTGTAGTGGGGCTCTTTTATGGCACAGCCATTATTACATATGCTAGACCCCAACATGGGGACTCTCAGGAGCAAAATAACTACCTCCTCCTGTTTCACAGCGTTTTTAATCCCATGCTGAATCCCCTGATCTACAGTCTGAGGAACAGAGACGTCAATGCTGCTCTGAGAAGGAGGCTGAAAGGAGAGACCTGCATGAGAGCCTCACTGATAAAAAATAACTGAATATATACAGACCCAATGTGTCCCCTTATTTGATATGTGCACAGGAATACAGAGAGATGCTCTAGGCCTAAGACATCCTTTTCCTGTTCTGGAACTTCTATGACTCTCTTCTGAGGAAGCCCATATTGTTGCCTCTCTACAAGGATGTTGCACAAGGAAATGAGTCCTTCTTCCACTTCTCTGCTTGGTGCAAGCACCTGTAACATGGTCATGAAGGATAGTCTGAATAAGATGAAATAAGTTTATATATTTCATAATCAGGATTTGTAGGCAAAATTTTACTGAATAAACCAAGGTATTGGCAGAATATGTAAAATATAGGAGTGGATTTTTAATTGCAATTATATAGCAATTATTGAAATAGTTTTAATTTCGCAATGGTCATTTTCAAAAATGGGTCTACATTGAAAATATTTGGTTGTTTTCCTGCATATGTCTATGACAGTGATGTTTTCTGAGGCATCAATAACTTAAATTAGAAAGAGCAGGAGCCAGGACTTCAGGGGAAAAAAGATTAAGGGTGTAACTCTGACAGAACTAACAACAAGAAGAGAACCCAAAAGGATGTCATGTGAAACACACAGACACATTGGAACTTTCTCTGCTGCTGTGTTTCTCTGCCTTTGCAGTGTAGGTGGAGATCTGGGATGGTGGGGACGAGAGGAAGAAGGCAGAATGGACGTAGCTGAGAGTCCTTGGCAGAATTACCATTTTCTCTCTTTGGTTTGGTCACTTGACTCCTATGAGAGATGACCAAAACTGAGAACATTCCCACAAATAAGACCAGACTGTATAATTGCCGTGATGGCTGTTTGACCAATGATAGGAGGCTATAAATTATCAGTAATAATTTGCTATTTAAAGTAAGAAATGTGAGGTGAGTTAAATAACCATTTAGCATGAAACTCCAACACAATTATGAAGTGATAGAGCACAGTTAAGAAGTAGTGTAAAAGGTATGTAGAGACTTTTTCAAAACTGTCCTCAAATTATACACTAAATTAAACCTGAATACTTAGACTGCATCAAAGGGCAATACTTAAATGTTTCAGGGATTAGCAGAAAAAATAAAAAACCTGATGAACCATGATGTTTCTTGGTACCCACTGTGAGCTGTGTTAAATGACAGCGTATTGTCCTCATCAAAAGAAATCAAAGCGGTGCCCTGACTGGGTGGCTCAGTTGGTTGGAGCATCATCCCCTACACCAAAATGTTGTGTTTTCAGACCCCAGTCAGTGTGTGTTTTTGAGGCAGCTGATGGATGTTTCTCTCTCTGCTCCTTCCCCTCTCTCAAAAATCAATGAACATGCCCTCAGGTAAGTTTTAATTTTTTTAAAAGAATTAAATGGTAATTATTCATATTTGAATAAACATGCACCAAATCATTATCCTTAGCTCTCTCTGGGTATTGATGGGTGAAATTTATTTTTCTATAATAATCTTGTTTTGCTTGTAAAATACAGGAAAGATGAACAATGTGAGAATATTAAAAGTAAAAAAAGTGAGTTCAGCACAACTGTGAAGAGCATTACAACAAGGGCATTCAGTCTGACAGCACAGGGAGTCCAGCTCCAGCTGAGCCAGCTGAAGAGGGCTCCGAGAGCACTGTGATGGGCAGGGAGTGTGTCTCAACTCAGGTGGGTGATGAAAGGATGAGAGGGACTCATGACGAGAAATGAGAATTTCAAGAGTGGCAGCATTGGGGAGGAGGCCTTGACTGAGACAGAGAGTGTGTGCTGGGGAATATGGAGGCGAGTGGCAGAGACTCAGTTGGACACAGATTACTTTAAGGAAAAAAATTTGTCTCCTCTTACATACTATAATATGTTTTCTGCTCACCAGTAGATTAAACATACTGATGTTATTGTGTAGGCCTCCTTCCAACACAGTTTCAGAACTAAGATTGTGTAGAGAACTCAACTAAGATAAACTTAGAGAGTTGGAATGGGAAGGGCTTTGCAAAATTCAAATGTTATGAGTGAGAGAGAAAGAGATTAATTTTTTGTTTTAGCTGTGGGCTTTAACCCATGATGAAGGAAGAAAAATTTGGCTCAGAAATCTGGAGAATTTTTGAAATGGAGGGCAAACTACAGAAAATTAAGGAAAAGGCATACCTTAAACAACCAGGTCAAAAATATGTGTGTGAGCAATGCACAGTGATTATTTGGCAGTCATGTGTTCTCGTTGGAAGGTAACAATTTCTCCAAGATAGTGTCTTAACAGGATTCCTTGGGCCCCTACCACGAGAGATCAAGAAATCTCAGACTCAGCCCTGTAATTTAACAGGAGGAACTAAGAGTAGAGCAATTTAATACTGATAAAATAAATATTGAGAAAAAGTAACTTTTGGCTGAATTTTTCTTTTCTATGCCAGGGCTTGCATACTTTAGATACATCCTGGCCTCACCCAATCCCAAATATGCACACATTCACACTCACACCTCCCATATGAACACATACCAATTCCCCTGGGGTACTGAGAGAGCAAAATGCATGGATGTGAGACATGCACTCACTGGTTCACCACCACAGGAGGGTAGCAAAGCGTTTCAATCTCTCTGGCGAGAGTGTGAGTGGATGTAAATCCCCAGGGTCTGTCCCTGAATCATCCTCTGCATCTGTGGGGAGGGATGTGGGTTCCAGTGAAGAGAGAAAAAAGGCCTTCACTGGTAAAAGCAAGTCAATCATGAAGTTCTCTCATGAGAGCTGTGTCTGGGCTTCACTCCCAAGGAGTCCCCTTCAGAGGAGATTCAATCCCTTTTCTTTCCCCGTCCGTGAGGTTTCCTGTAAGTCCAAGGCCATGTTTTGAGAACGGAACATAGATTATACGACTGTAAGTAATGAATGCTCATTGGCCCTGAGGAGGGGTTTGCAGGTGGGAGATGGGAAATGGGGTCAATGAAATGACTGACTTTAAGTGTTTGTGAAAAAATGCCTTGCATGTGTGGTCCTAGGCCTGTCTCCACAACCAGGGACATGAGGACATCACCAGGGGCTGCTCCCTCTGCCCATGGTGTGGCCCTGATGCCTCTGACCCTCTAGGACTCTCCTGGTCATCCTCATGTGGCTGGCGGCTCCTGACTTGTCTATGACAGTGTCAGAGAGGTGGAATAGGCCAGCCACCCATGCAGAATGTGATCTTGCTACAGTGCTACCAAGACCTTCGGGGCCACTTGACCCAGGTGCCACTGGACCCAGGTGCCACTTCCTGCAATGAACACCCCCGCCCCTGCAGTCACAGATAGGTGGTTTTCTTGCCCTGACTCTGATCTTCCCTCTCCATCCTATTTCCAGCTTGTCCCTGCAGATTCACAGGAACACTGTCTCACCAGACAGGCCCCACACCTTGCTTGTCCAGAATCCAAGGGACTTACTCTTACTGGTCAAACTCAGTGTCTGTCGCCATTAAGATTCTCTGTCTGGTCTTTATTTTAGTGCAGGAATATTAAGCATGTAACCTGTTTCCTTATGGTTATTGGATCCATAAGTTTCTCTCCAATGTTGGTTGTTAAAATCCCTAATATATCTCTAGGCACTTATTAAGTGCCTTATGTCAGTTAATTCATGTCATTCTCTCAGCTCTCTTAGGAGGTGTGGTCTGCTGCTCTCCATGTTTCTGCAGATGTGGAAGCAGAGGAGCAGAGAGGCCCAGAGAGTGGTATGGAGCAGAGTTGGGATTTGAGTCCAGGCTGTAGCGCCCAGATTCCACGTTTGTTTTTGAAGCTATGGTACTTGTTAGGGTCGAAGTAACTGTTGGAGATGGTAAATAATTTCTCAGCATGAACATCGGACCAATCTGCAGCACCCAACACAACAGCCCAGGGTGCTCGCTCTGCGTGACACACTTGTTGTTTGTGTCAGTGTTATGTGTCCCAGATATGCCCCCTCCCTTTAATGCAGTAGTTGTGCTCCCTCTCCTCTCTCTCCACCCTACTCTCTCCCACTGGGATAGTTTGTGCGGCAGAACTGCCTTTTGGGCTTTAAATCCTGTCTTTTCTTCTCCAGTCCAGCAGTGATGTTTGTTTAAAAGATTCCTACATTTCTTTAAATTTCTTTGAAAACTTAATTTTAAAAAATAGCATATAAAACATTAATAGAAATGAAATTATACCATTATGCTTTTTATTTAAAGTAAAAATTAAGCAAAAAAGAAAGGAAGATCAATTTGAAAGAATTTCCCATGATTTCACTGGCTCTCTAATCCCAGTGACTTGGATTCCCCCTTGAAGTTGTGGTCTTTTTGATAGTATTAATAACAACTCATATTTAGCAGCTAATATCTACCAGGTGAATGGTCTTTATTCTTCGTATCCGCCCTTTAACTGGCAGTCTGTGTAGCTTTCATTACCTGTATTCCTCACACCTGCCCTTTAGATGCCCGTTGTCACTATTTCACGGGTGAAAACAAAGGCTTAGACTAAGTGAGTCCTATTTTTTGTGTCCACCTTGAAGATTCAAGATCTGAATGCTGGCTGATGGACACTGTTAACCAGGCTGCTCTCACTCTTTTTCAAGGACCTTGATCTTTTCAATCCCCACTAAACTTCACTCTGTGGAAGAACAGAAACGTAGATTCATGAAACTTTTCCTCTTGTTTTGTGCACTGTCGCTCTTTCTTCAATATGTGGCTACAGTGGTCACTTGTATCTTCATTTCAGGTACCTGTCTGTTTACTGTATTTGCTCCAGGCTTTTTCTCAGATAAAACAAGGCTCCTGTAGAACATGTGGTTTGTCTGTACCTCACCACAGATGAATTTTTTCACTAATAAGCCAGGTGGTGAAATACAAATACCATATGATATCACCATTAACAGGAATGTAAACAACAAAATAAACAAGCAAGCAAAATATGACCAGTGACACTCAAATATGGAACAGGCTGAGAGGGTCCAGAGAGGAGAGGGGAGAGAATCATGGGGGAAAACGGGATGGACTCACATGAACAAGTATAAAGGACACATGAACAATAACTAAGGGTGAGGGTGGAAATGGGAGAATGGTGGGGAGCATTGGGCGGGGGGCAGACAGGGTGGGAAATATAACACAGAAAACTGTACTTGAACAAGAAGCAAATTAAAATTAAAATTAAAAAAAGAATTATATTGGACTCCCTATTTGTCCCTGCCATTTGCGAATAGGTTTTTCCTAAGTAATTGGTTTTGTCTGTCAAAAATATCTTTCCAAAATGTATGCAAAACTCTAGAAGTCCCATTGTTTGAATTATGTACTTAGACTAGTCAATTCTAACCATTTGGGCAGAGGAGGGTAATGACTTGCATATTTGATAGCTGAAGCACCCACCTGTTATCCTAGGTCACTGGCCCAGGTGCAGTGGGAATGCAGAGAAGCCCATGAGCTTAGCCTTTGTTGCATTCCAGGGGGCCATCCCAGGCCCTGCTCTCAGTCCACCTGCCTGTCCCTGTCAAGTTCTTACCCTTTCTTCACCCCTGGAGGTCTTCCATGGTTCATTCAAGCACCATCCTTGAAAAGAGAGCTAGTCTTTTCAGGCTGCCAGGTCCTCATTTGCTCTAAAGACATGCAGACAGGACCTTTTCTGAAGGCATTATCTATTTGTTTTACCATTCCCTTTGTTCCTTACTTTCCATGATGATATGCTTATTCCAGAAGAGACTTAAAAATGTACAACACGTCCATGTTCCTGGAAGTCTCGGGGAGTAAGAATTCTCTGAGCCCCCAATTCAGCCTCATCCAGGGGGACCCCTGAGCACAATTCTTGGTGGGTCGACAAAGGGCCATGTTCCATCTGGTCCTTAAAATGATGTTGTCCAGAAAATTAGTCCGTTTTCCAACTTACATGTCTGCTGATTGGAATGTCAACATATACCCTTTCAGTGCACTCTGTTTGCATTAATTTAAAAAGAAATCAATTTATAAGAAGTCAAAAGTATATCTGTCAGCTCCAATAGAATCAGTTCAGGAATATTTGAGCAACTTTGTAAGATATTTTACTGACCATAATTTGCCACTATTTCCTGGGAGCTCCAGCAAAGTGTCAGCAGAAGTTAGGCTAAGAGGGCCACTTCCTTTGGAGGGAAACACCAAATGCAAGCAGACATAGACACAGAAGTGCACAAGAAAGAGAGTGCATGTCTCTCAAACTTGCGATTGCAAGGCACTCTGATCAGACATGTGTCCTGGCAAACACATGGGTCAGCCACAGGGATGTAAGTACAGGGATTCACAGAGGCAGACTCTGGGATGCCGCCCTCAAGCAGTGGTAAGGGCAAGAGGCAGCTATCATGAGCTTGGGATGCACAGTATGCACTAGTAAACGTTTTCTTATAAATTGATGGAAAGAATCCTGGAGTAGATGACCACTCAGTGTCCTTTCACTTCTGATTCTGCGTTGACAGGCACTGGTTTTCATTATTTTGTCATACTTTTGTTTTTTGAGTGAAATCCCCAGAAACTGCATTCCCAATGAGAAAACTAAAAATGCAATGAAATGTGCTTGTCTGAATGGCACAGCTCACTGTCTTTGATCTGTGCCACTCAGACGTTTGCTTTGCCTGGGATGTCTTTTACGTTTAGGTGGGTGTAATGGTAATTTTCCACCTGACTTTAGATCCTTTTTTACTCTTTTTAAAGAAATTTATTTATTTTCTTTTAGAGAGAGGAAAAGAGACATAGAAAGAGAGGAAGAGAAACATCAATGTGAGAGAGATGTATTGATTGGCTGCCTCTACTATGTGCCCTGACCCCAACCCCAACTGGTGCCCAAACCAGCAACCCAGGCATGTGCCCTGACCAGGAATCAAAACATTGACCTTTTGCTTTGTGGAACCACGCCCAGCCCTCAGAGCCACTCTGGCCAGGGCCATACTTCTTTACCTATTTCAGTCAATGGAAGAGTTTGATCTTTTTTTCTATCAGTACAGTTCAGGAATAAATTCTATAGTGAACAGTGGGGTTGGGTTTTTAATGTCTCCTTCTTGTTGAAGGCTAACTGTGTCTCATGATGCAGTGACTTAGCTCTCCCACTGGAAGCTCTGAGAAAGCTTGTCCCTATTCTGACATTTCTTGGCCTGCTGGGCGAGGCTCACTGTCCAATGAGGAGGAATGAGGTGCAGCTTCAGTTCTAGGTCACAGCATGGCCTTTTCCCTAGTGGAAATGTCTTATTTTTTCCCCATTAATGCACAGGGTGTATTACAAAAGAAACTCATAGGCAAAAAATTTATATGAAAGGTAAATTCCCACATGATCCTTCTTTCTAGAAATAATCAGCATAAACAGTTTCATGTTTATAAAATTTTCCCAGATATATATAAATAGGCATACAAATATTGAGTAAATATGTTCATGTTATAAAATATAAATCAGATCATACTGTACACCTGTGCTTTGATTTTCTTTGGAAGTTTTTTATTTCACTGTATAAGGAGTCTTATCCTATCCTTCTTCTTTCAACATTGTCCTTTTCAGTGACTGCATAGTAGCCAAATATTTCAATACATCTCCAACTTAAACATTTTTACATCCATTTCAACAAGTATGTAAACCGTGGTGACTAGGGTTTGAGTCCCCTGGATTTCTTTCTGTTTCCAGACTCCCCAAGTCCTCTCTGTCTGGGGGCTGAGCCTCTGCTGCTGGGTGGGCAGAGCACGGCTCACCTGGGCTGGAGGCAGGTAGGCTCCTTTGTGTGCTTCAGATTCCACCCACAGGTCTCCTCTTTGGTGAGATCTTTCCTGACAATCCCACCTAAGGAAGTCCCCTAGAACCAAGTCACTCCCTGTCGTTTTGGCCTGTTTATTTCCTTCATAGTGCTTTTTACTTTTAACAAGTGTTTTTCCTGATTTGTTTACTCCTGGTGTTTTAGGGACGGTCCTTCAGCAACAAGAAACTATGTACGTTATCCTAAAATATATTAACGTTCAAGTGAACGACATGTATTAGTANGGTCCCCTGGATTTCTTTCTGTTTCCAGACTCCCCAAGTCCTCCCTGTCTGGGGGCTGAGCCTCTGCTGCTGGGTGGGCAGAGCACGGCTCACCTGGGCTGGAGGCAGGTAGGCTCCTTTGTGTGCTTCAGATTCCACCCACAGGTCTCCTCTTTGGTGAGATCTTTCCTGACAATCCCACCTAAGGAAGCCCCCTAGAACCAAGTCACTCCCTGTCGTTTTGGCCTGTTTATTTCCTTCATAGTGCTTTTTACTCTCAGCAAGTGTTTTCGTGATTTGTTTACTCCTGGTGTTTTAGGGGCAGCCTTATTTGTGGCGTCTGCTTGTTCCAAGTCTGAAGAAGTAATGTAAGAAATAGACACAGGGAATCAAGTTGAAATGAAAATTATGTCTTAACAAGGCTTATTGGGGAAACATTGTTTATGTCTTTGACAAAACTTCTCTCCAGATTTCAACCTTCAGCTCGCTCCCACCCTCCAGTAGGACAAAAGTTGTTCTGGAGGCTTTACTCAGAGGTAGCAGAAATGTACGGGACCAAAAACGGGAGCAGAAAAAACACGTCCCCACTTTATCCTGTTTCACAAATCACGTAAATTCGAAGACAGAGAGGGGCAGGCATTCACCAAGGTGTTTCCATCCTGGGGCAGAGACGTTTTCCCCCCAAACCAAGAGGCAGAGATGACAGGTACACCTCTCTACTCCTTCACTGTCCCTCATCCCTTCAGAATATGTCGACTTCACCCACTGCTGTCCCTCCAGAGCTTAGAACAGAGGTTGGAACCCATGAGGCACTGGAGGAATACTGTCAAAGAATTATGGGAATGAAAATTTAAACTGTATGAAATTATTCACATATCAAATTCACCTAGGTTGTAACCTGTAATACTTAGTACTGACAACTGCATGGGAAGGAGGTGAGGCCGCCACGTGGTCAGAAAGAAAAAGTGGTGCAGGTCTCAGTAGGTACCCAATGCTCTGAGCATGCATCTTTAGCATCTGCAGTTTTGCTTTTGGAGTACATTCTAAGGAAATAATTATGAGAGTAGAGAAAACTTCAATTTGAAAGAATATTATTCTCAATGTTATTAAACATTAGAGAAATACATAATTTCCATGAAGAAATTAAATAACTTGTGATAATAGAACATTGTACTAATGGTTAATGACATCTGTAGGATATTATTTTAATGCATAAAAATTGTTCACTATTTTAAGTGAAAATGGTAGTTAAAAATAGTCTGAATAAGATGATCTCCATTTTAAAATGTGAATCTAAAAATTATTCTTTAAAAAGCATTGGAGTTCTTTTTAAATATTTTTCTGGATGTGAAACTTTGGCCTTGAAATTTAGAAATGAAGGTAGTTCAGGCTGTTTCTTGAAAAAATATTTTTAAAAGTGTACATGGCAGAACCAGGTTGCACGTGGTTCCTCAGTGTGATGATGCCATTCAGCCCTTTCATGACCCTTTCTTCCTTGGCTCCTCCTTGGGTCCAGGCACCTGCCAGGAGGGGCTCCTTAGCAAGAACCAATGGGATGATGCTCCAGCTGAGCCTACCCCCTGTCGGTGCTCAGAATCCATCGGAGCAGCTCTCAGTGGTCAGTAGGAGATTCATTAGCAATGTTAGGTGCCACCACTGGGAAGATATGGTAACAACAGATGATCCTGTCATGTCAGAAGTGAGATAAGCTGTGACATCTGCCTCCATATTAAGTTTCAAACAGGAAAAGAGAAACCACCCCCAAAAGTACAATGATAATACAGCTGTTGTCTTTAAATACATTTACTTTTCACCCTGGCTGTTTTAGCTCAGTGGATTGAGCGCAGGCCTGCGCACCACATGATCGCGGTTCGATTCCCAGTCAGGGCACATGCCTGAGTTGCAGGCCAGTTCCCTGCAGGCTAACTCCCAGCAGGGGACGCATGAAAGGCAACCATACATTGAGGTTTCTCTCCCTCTCTCCCTCCCCTCTAAAGATAAATAAATAAATAAAATATTTAAAAAAATCTTTAAAAAATAAAAATAAATACCTTCACTGTTCATGTTAATCTGTTTTCCACTTTTGCATTCATCATTGAAATAACTGCAGAAATGTCATCAGGTTGAACTGAACTTAAGACACATGCCTTGGTTAACTTCGTGTAGCCATATTACTTTTTCACTTCTGTATACCTTCCAGCATTCAGTGTGGATGAAGAAGTGGCTAAAACTCTCAAAACAAAGCTACTGAGATGGGGAAAAGGAACCATAGATGCTTTGAGGAAGTATTAGGCAGCTGCTGCAAGGAGGGGCTTGCAAAGGTTGAAAGGCATTACAAAAGTGAGATGTTGCTTTGAAGGGATTTCAAATTGGAAATCAGTGGGTAGGAAAGCAGGTGGGAAGGTGGGTGGATAAATAAGCAACCCAGAAAGAAAAGACGGACCTAATCCCTTCCTATCTTGGACCAAGAAGGCAAGCAAGCCTAGGAAATGACACTACCTCCTACTGTAGATGTTTGGTCAGGGCCATTGCTCTTCTTTCTACATAAATAATCCAGACCCATGCCCTTGAAGGGAAAGCAGATCTCTGAGTTCTCCAAAGTAAAATATGTCTGCAGGTGTGTGCGTCTTATTAGGTAGAGTATATAACGATGTACTTTCTTATATTATCTGTGTATACAGAGATGTATATTCTATTATTCCTTTGATGCAAGGGGGATTTTTCCCAATGTATATGAATACACCAAGTTAGCTTTGTATACTATATCTAAAACCTGAATTGTGGAGAATCCATCCAAAGTAGGACATTTCTAAATGTCTGCACGGTAACATTTGGTAATAGTGTGTGTCCTGACCCTACAGGGTTGCCTTCCAGCTGTGACCCTCCCATCCCAGTCATGGGCATGTTTCTCTCCACCCAGGAGCATGAGGGGCAACTGCACATGGATCACAGAAGTCACCCTTCTGGGCTTCCAGGTGGAGCCAGCACTGGAGTTTGCCCTCTTTGGCCTCTTCTCTCTGTTCTGTGCCCACACCCTTCTGGGGAATGGCGTCATCCTGGGCCTTGTCTGCTCAGATTGTAGACTGCACAGCCCCATGTACTTCTTCCTCTCTAACCTGGCCATCATAAACATGTCCTATACTTCCAACAATGTCCCCAAGATGCTGGTAAACTCAGTGAGCTAGAATAGAGCCATCTTCTTTGTAAATTGCCTTATTCAGACTTATTTGTATCTGATCTTTGCTCACGCAGAGTGCCTGATTTTGGTGGTGATATCCTATGATCAGTAAGTGGCCATTTGCCACCCACTCCAGTACGCTGTCATCATGAGCTAGAGAGTGTACATGGTCCTGGCCACCATGCCCTGGGCCTTTAGCCTCCTCCTGGCTCTGGTCTACTTACTCAGGAGTAAGTACTTCAGGGCTGTGGAGTTAGACACCCTTCCCACTGAGCAGTTTCTGACACAGCTGAGTCTCCCTGCTGCTGGGATTTTGTTGTTTGATGTTTAGATGACTAGAGGCAGAGCGATACATGAACACAGACACATAAATTGTCTGACTGATTTTACTAAGCACTGTGGAATCTCAGAAGTCATTAGAAGAATCCAGGAGTTTAAAATATACTCACTGAAGCATTATACTACACAAACCTAGTGAGATAATAAATATAATACTTATACTCAAGGAAATAGTGTGCAGCTGTTCAGAGCATTTTGCATAGAATTATTTTGACATGAGGAGTAGTTTCTGATATTTTCTAAATGAAAGAAATACTGGCAAGTAAGCTAGCAACACTGTGATATATATATTTAAATTTGTGATACATATGAAAATGTACAGTAAAATGGTATTACTGTATATACATACTCTTAATAATGCTTATTTGTCCTAGCTGGTGTGGCTTAGTGGGTTGATAGTCAGCCTGGGAACCAATGGGTCACCTGTTGGGTTCCCTGTCTATGGAACATGCCTGGGTTGCAGGCCAGGTCCCTAGTAAGGGGCACATGAGAGGCAATCACACACTGATATTTCTCTCCCTCTCTTTCTTCCTTCTTTCCCCTCTATAAAAATAAATAAATAGAATATAAAAAAGGAAAAATAAGCAATAAATCCTTACATTAAAAAATAATGTTTGTGTGTTTTTTTCGGGGTATTACCTCTTTAGATTTAGACTTTCATCATGTTTTTCTAAGAAAGTTTTGAAACTTGATGTCAGATGCTCTCAGAACTGATGACCAGATCTCACCTGGCCATCACTGATATGTTTTATGCTTCCATCAATGTCCCCAAGATGCTGGCAAACTTCTTGACCCAGAATAGAACCATCGCCTTTGTCCCATGCATCATGCAGACGTTTTTGTGTCTAGCATTTGGTCACGCAGAGTGTCTGATTCTNACAAGTGAACGACATGTATTAGTACATGTTTAAATGGTTCTAGAGGTAAACATTTTCAGCATTTCTCAAAGTTTACATTTATTCTTGGGTTATGATCATTTTTAGAGAGTAAGATTAATTCCCCTTTTGAGTTCTTGCAAATTTTCCCACCAATATTCTTGTAGTGTCTGAACCATTCAGGTCAAGATGGGTTGCGGCAGCAGCAAGCAGCACAAGACAACTGGGACAGATCTGAGTGGGCAGGGAGGCAAAGGGATGTGATGAGAGAAGATGCTGGGGAAGTTAATCCTTCACTGTTATCCCCCAGGCCACCACCCACTCTCTCTGACAGCTGTCAGTCTGTTCTTTGTATCTATAAGTCTGTTTCTATTTTGTTTGCTAGTTTTTGGTGTTCACTAGATTCCACATATAAATGAGATCCTGTGATACTTGTCTTTCTCTGACTGACTTACTTAGATTTCCATAATGCTCTTCAGGTCCATTCATGCTATTGCAAAGGGTAAGATTTTCTTTAATTGTGGCCGTGTAGTATTCCACGATGTAAATGTACCATGGCTTTTTTATCCCCTCATCTCCTGATGGACACTTGGGCTGCTTCCAGTTTTTGGCTATTGTAAACAACAGTGGAATGAACATTGGGGTGCATATGCAGGTTCTGGCAAAAGTGTGGTTGGGAGGGTAATGATATGGGTGTAATGATCTGTAGTTGTAATTTGAGCATTTCACCTAAAATGTCACATCGTGTGCTTGAGAGTGATATTGTAATGTTATAGAATTACATGCTATGGTTTTGTGGTAAGAGGTTTTGTAATAAAAATTTTGTAATACTATTTGTGCCTGTCCCTATATTCTTTTGAATTAGTGCTGTAGGCTTGTTTGGATATATTCCCAGAAGTGAATTGGCTAGGTCATAAGGCAATTCCATGTTTAATTTTTTGAGGAAACTCTATACTGTTTTCCAGAGTGGCTGTATTCTCAGTCTACATTCTTTCCAACAGTGCAGGACTGTTTGTTCCCTTTCCTCTACATCCTCACCAGCACCTGTCGTTTGTTAATTTATTGGTGACGGCCATTCTGACAGGAGTGAGGTGATTTACACTATGGTTTTCATTTGCATCTCTCTAACAGTTAGCAACATTGAACATCTTTTCTTATGTCTATTTCCATCTGCGAGTCCTCTTTGGAGAAGTATGTACTCAGGTCCTTTGCCCATTTTTCAGTTGGATTGCTTGTTTATTGTTGTTGAGCTGTCTGAGTTCTTCATAGATTTTGAACATTGTTAACAACTTATCAGATATGTCTTTGGTGAATAATCGTCTCCCACTCAGTGGGTGGCCTTTTGGTTTTGTTGAAGGTTTCTCTTGCTATGCAAACACTTTTCAGTTTGATAGATTTCCATTTGTTTAGTCTGTCTTTTGTTTTCCTTGCTTGAAAAGCTATACCATCAAAAATATTTCCAGAATAAATTCTAAGATTTTACTGCCTGTTTTCTTCTAGGATGTTTCTGGTTTCAAGCCTTCCAATTAAATGCCCCACTTATTTTTCAAAAATCTGAGAAGGGTTGTTCCAGTGGCTCAGTTGGCTGGAGCATCATCCCATGAACCAAAAGGTCACAGATTGAGTTTCCACTCAAGGCACATACAAAAATTTCAATTTCAGTCCAACGTCGAGGCGCATGTGAGAGGCAACCTATCACTGTTTCTCTCTCTAATGGATGTTTTTCTTCCTCTCTCTCCTCCCTTCCTTTCCCTTCTCTCTAAAATCAATAGCACATCCTCAGACAGGGATGTAAAAACCTGAGAAATGCACAGAAATAACTATATGATTCAAGGAAGCTAGCATCGCACAAAATGGAATTGAACGATTCTGAAGGGTATTTCTCAAAACTGTAGAAATACATTCCCCTAACTCGGTCACAGCTCTCACAGTCAGAACTCAGGCAGGTACCAACTGAAGTGTGTGTATCTTGGGCTCTGCTCAATAAACCATAGTCCATTCTTTATTCTCTGGTTTTCAAGATGAAAAAGAAAACATCAAACTGTTGAACTTTTAACACACATTTACTTGATAAACACAGTTGGTAACAATTTATAATTCTTTCTATCAATTATACACCTACCATCATTTCTGGATATCTATTCCTTCTTCAGTTGAATGTTTACCAGATGGGTAAAAACACCGATGACTTGAAAGCTCCCAATTTAATTTGGGAGTCATTTAAATGATCAGTGTGTTGAATTTTAGTCATTCTGCTTTCAGATAGAAAGTATAATGAAAATTCTAGAGGACCCCATCCGACCCATAGGAGCTATAAATGCAGGTTGAAATGAGAGCTGTGATGACAGGAAGTGCCCAGTGCTGATGGATAATGTACATACCTGAGAACATGTTTATTGCAGTTAAGAGCTGGCTGTGTTGTGTGTGTCGATGTTCTTTGTGTATATTTGTATTTTGTGTATGTGTATTTCTTGCTCTGATCACTTTTAGAAGTTACAGAAATGTCACCATGATAATGCAGTAAAAACATGTCATTTTGAGGTGATTTATTTCCCAAGGTTATAGTTTGTTTGGTATCATAAAGATTAATATTTCATTACTTATTGTTTTAAAATTGTTATTTTTATACTTGATGGTCAGATGATGTCAAACTTGGAAAACTGTGTCCTAAACTACTGTTTTCACAGGATCAGTTAGCAATTAGTTTTGTCACTTGTGTATCAGTTTGATTATCTGAAAATCACCTGTGTCATCAAACAAACAGGGAAGAAGACGGATGCCAATATTTATGGATTGCCCAGTATGTACCCGGCTTCTCATATGATCAGAACCCCTTTTTGGTGTTTCTGAATGTGTTTCTCAACAGTGTGGAAATTTAGAGTTGGACCACAGGTGGCTTTGTTTCCAAAACTTGATTAACTGCTCAGTTTTCCAGAGTTCAGGTCATAAAGAAAACACACAGTAATGAATGAATTAGTTGTAAACTGTATGCTTGATTGATATGAGATTTCCAAAATAACTCTTTGACTCCATTACATTGAGTATGAGAGTGCAGCAGAGTAGAAATGACTATGACAGAGTCTTTGGTAGCATATCCTCTCTGAGTCCCAGAAGAGGCATGAAGCTTTGAGGGAAGCCACCTTGGAGAGGGTCGTTTCCTCCCCTCCCTGGAAGGGCTGGACTCCAAATCTCCCCACTGCAGGGTGGAGATTAGAGGGTACCTCCAATGCCTTGTGCCCTGGATAACCCTCCCTCAGCCAGATTCAAATAAGCCTCATGGGGGCACCTTGACCATACTTTGGAGTTCCCAGGCCACCCCCTTCTGCCTCCAAAACCAGGTGTCTACAGCATTTCCACACCTTGAGTTGTTGCTTGAACTCTGATGGTTTTTCTGGGTGCTCACATGCCACCTCTGCTGCAACTCAGGGGACCCAGATTACAGAGGAGAGAAGCCTAAATATGGAGGTTAATGCCAGGAGCTTACTCATTATCACACTGATCTTGCTTCCTTTTGGGTTCACCTGGACTAGATTTGGGCACCAGGGCAGTGCTTGGATGCATAACATCCAAACAGCACAGAGTATCTGGGTTCTGTAATGAGTGACACCATCTCAGAGCAGTGTTCTGTGAGGGTGAGAGCAGAAGCAGGAGAAGAGAGTTGCTCTGTCTTCTTCCTAGTGGCAGGCAGCATGCACTCCATGTCATTTCCCATCCCCCATCGAGACCCCCAGGCTGCCAACTAGGTTGAGCCTATTAGAAACTAAAAGCCCCTTTTCTGAGAATTCTGCTCTAATTTCAGCCAGGAACAAAAAAAAAGGGTCTGCAGCTCCAACACACAAAAGCCTGCCTGACCTTCAGGTGCTTTCCCTTCTGAGGTAACTGGGTCCAAATGCAGGTACTAAATAGGTTGTCTTCTTTTACTTTACCTCCTTGGTGTAGAAGCCATTCTCAGTGTTTACAACTTTGGGGGCAAACTGCTGAGTCAGTAACTAGCAAAGGGCAGAACTGGGCATTGGGTCTCAGAGAAATAATCTGGGCTGTGTATAGTCCCCAGGAACTTTTGAAAAATAAGCAGTGAATTATGTAGATGTGCTGACTGTTTACATGTTCTCCAGTGTCTTTCACCAGCACTTTCACCCTGGTTAGTCCAGGTCTGTGTCATTTCCCTCATGAGAATGCTTATTCTGACAAGGACATTTTATCAGATGCTGTAAGTGACTAATATAGTGTGTCCGTCTCTTCTGCCTTGATGGCAGATTGTTATTTACTCATTCCTTGTACTTCTCAAACACGGTGGTCAGGGATGTATGCCCCACACCTAGGTGACCTCTGAAGGTGTTCTCATAAGCTGTACTTTGTAACCCGCTTTGAGGTGAGGGTGTCCTCTTGCTTCCAGATTCTTTCTCGATCTCACACTGAGAGTGAACAGGCTTGATTAGAACAGTAAGTGTGTGCCCTTTACCTGAGAGGATATAATTACTGAATGTGACTCTTTTTTCCACACTAAAATTATCTTTAATAAGAAAGTTGTAAACTCATATTTAACCAATTTTTCCACATTAGTCAATGAGCTATTTGTACAGTCATTAAAATGATGACTGTATAGATTTCACAGATACATAAGAGAGAATTATTGTAATATTTGAAGGGATAATGTGAACCAATAATTACAAATGTTACGCAATGGCAATTATGGTACACCTATGTGTGGTAAAGAGCAAAATCTATGACATACTAGTATAGTGTTGGTTGTAGAGTAGTAGGATGATGACAGTTTATAACTTAAAAATTGTGCTTCGTGCTGTAGGAAGGTTTGGAGATGTCAGATCACTATGTTTACACCTGAAATAATGTAACCAGCACTAGCTTATACACCAACTATGCTGAAATTTAAGTATATCTGAAAATAGAAAAATAGAAATAAGTTTACCTATTAAAGTTTGTAAGATATAAGTAAAACTCTCATATTTCATCTCTGTCTTTATTTTAAATATTATAGCATGGAAGATGATTTTGAAAAGCCATCCAACTCCTAGTTCGCTCCTCTGGGCAGCAGGCCTCACTGAATATGAAGACCAGATGGGCTCTTAGGAGGACATCTACTATATATGTCCATCCCTCACCCAGTGCTTTGCACTACACATGGATAGCACTCAACACCCAACGTCTCATCCAGCCATTCTAACCAGTCCAGGAAGAACTTCCCATTATCAGTCTGCTTTATGCGTGCATGTATCAGCAAGTAGCAAACATGTGACTTTTCCTGAGTCGCTTTCACTGCTAAGAACTCTTTCGCTCTGGTCATCCAACATTAGCGAGCAGCACACCTTCTCCTCTGCACCTGGCTGTCAGTGTGAGACAGACTGGACCTCAGAGGGAAGGCCTGTGGCTCACAGTGCTGCCTGTGAGGGGCTAGCATGTTCCTTCAAGGTAAGGAATCAGCAAAAGACTTTGCACATCACATCTAAACCTCACTTTCTCATTAATGTTTTTAGTAATTCTAATGTTTGTCCCCTAATGAACTCTCAGGATGAGTGATGTGGACGTTGTTCTTTATTGATAAACTTGAGACCCCAGGATCTGGTATCCAGCTGACAACTTTTCTTAACCAAACTGGGAGATTAGGACTATCGAGTTTAATTTTTTAATCCTCACCCAAGGACATGTTTATTGTTGTATTAGAGAGAGGGAAGGGGAGGCAGAGAGGCAGAGAAACATAAATGTGAGAAACATCCATTGGTTGCCTCCTGTATGTGTGCCAACTGGGACCAAACCCACAACCCAGGTGTATGTGGGCCCTGACTAGAAACCGAGTCTACAAACTTTCAATTTATAGGCTTACACTCCAAACTACTGAGCCACACCAGTCAGGGCAGATTATTGATTTTACTGGCTTCCAGTTGCTTATGTTGCTTAGGCAGAGATCTCTAAAGCAGACTGGGAGCCTAGAGCAGGGAAGAGGACCTTGCTCCTTCCTGTCTGACCCCCTGCTTTTGTCAGCCTTGCCCAAAAGCTCTCAGTAGTGGCAGTGAAGTCCCTCTTCCCAGTCTTAGATACTCAGCTTCTCAGAGCCAGCCTTGTCATTCCCTGCTAGGGCCACAGTGCCACTAGGGCACCCGTTCTCCTCATAGGGTCAAGTCTGAACCTCGACTCCTCTGACCTTCTGGATTCTAATAGCCCACCTTCTTCTGTGTGCCCTTGAACCCTAGGGATGGCAGCTTCAGAAAGTTCTGTTTGTTCATCTGAGAGCTCTGTGTTTACTGTTGTAGTTCCCCAGTGTCCTTGTACCCATCATATTGTATGGAAGTCTCTCTACTGTCATACGATACTCACAATGCCTCCACTTCTCTGGGGGTACTTGAAGGAAGGGGTGTGATAGATGCTGATACCACTGTGCAGTTCTCCGTCACATTATCCAAACTTTCTGTTTCCCTGTCCCAGAAGCAGGTCTAATCCCTAAGCAAGATACTGTAGCTCTATAAGAAAACATTTGTGCCAGAATTCTGATGGCTCCTGGGGTGCCTGTGTTTTCACCCCATCTGGCAACACTGGGTGACAGTGACATAGCTACATTGCCTGGTGGATGAGGTGGCCCAGTAGTCTTGCCTTCTGCGACCACACCCTCTGCGAATAGATACACATACTCAGCTGCCAGCGATCAGTAACCTAGCACAGGTGAACCTAATATCCTTTCCAAAGGAGGGAAACTGAGTGAAAATGAGGGATAAGTGGGGAGGAGGTGGAGGAGTAGCTGAGGGTAAACAAAGGGAGGTAAAGAAATTTAACATTGCCTAGGAGCCTCAAGGAAGACTCCAAACTGCACAATGATACTGTATCTTAGCACAGTTGTGCAAGACACATAAAGTGTTGATGTCACAGGTTTGCTCAAACACCCTTCAGTTTGGATGCTGACAGCATCAAATGGAAGCATGCAAACTTGAGTGGCTTTCCCTGGGACACACCTGACTGAATGATAAACTGGACCAGTTGTTTGTGACTGGATGGACTTCTGGCTAGGTAGCAATAACTTTTGACTCCTATTTTTCACATTCCATTTACCACGCTGTCTTTTTGGAAAAGGTTTCCAAGAATCACTCTCCATATGGCCATCAGACCATGTGTTGTTCAATTCTTAGCTGGCCGATCACAATGTAACTGTGCACCTTGATGATCGCATGCTATGAAACATCCCTGGTTTCATGGAACAAATGCAACTCCTGGGGTGCTGGGCACTGGTACATATTTATTTTTGTAGGAGGAAAGTTATTGAATAGAAGAGAAGAACAATGGGTTACTGTAGACTTCACAGGGCAGGTACCAACTCCCTGGGAGGAGGTCTGTGTGGCAGGATGAAGTTTCCAGGAGGCCTTGTGGTGTACCCAGACTAAGTTTTTTTGTGTGTGTTTTTTTCTTTTTGTAGAAAAAAGAAGTAGATTTATTTATTTATTTATTTATTTATTTATATTTAATTCTTGTTCCAGTACAGTTTTCTGTCTTATATTCCTAGCCCTGCCCCCCACCAATGCTCCCCACCTCCCTCCCATTTCCACCCCCCACCCTTAGTTATTGTCCATGTGTCCTTTATACTTGTTCATGTGAGTCCATCCCCTTTACCCCTGTGATTCTCTCCCCTCTCCCCTCTGGACCCTCTCAGCCTGTTCCGTATTTGAGTGTCATTGGTCATATTTTGCTTGCTTGTTTTCTTTGATGTTTAGATTCCTGTTAAGGGTGGTATCATATGGTATTTGTGTTTCACCGCCTCACTTATTTCGCTCAGCATAATGCTTTCCATTTCCATCCATGATGTTGCAAAGGGTAGTAGTTCCTTCTTCCTTTCTGCAGCATAGAATTCCATTGTGTAAATGTACCATAGATTTTTGAACCAGTCATTTACTGATGGGCATCTAGGTTGCTTCCAATTCTTGGCTATTGTAAATTGTGCTGCTATGAACATCGGGGTGCATAGGTTCTTTTGGATTGGTGTTTCAGGGTTCTTAGGATATGATCCTAATAGTGGAATTGCTAGATCAAAAGGCACGTTCATTTTTAGTTTTCTTAGAAAATTCCATACTGTTTTCCATAGTGGTTATAGCAGACTACAATCCCACCAATAGTGAACTAGGGTCCCCTTTTCCCCACAACCTCTCCGGCACTTGTTGTTTGTTTCTTTCTTTATGATAGCCATTCTGACTGGTGTGAAGTGGTATCTCATTGTGGTTTTAATTTGTATCTCTCCCATCCTTGCAAAAACTCGAGGAAAAACAACAAAGACCGCCCAGAGAAAGTAGAAGGAAGGAAATAACCAAGATCAGAGCAGAATTAAATGACATAGAGACTAAAAGCACAATTCTAAGGATCAATGAATCCAGAAGTTGGTTTTTTGAAATGATAAACAAAATAGACAAACCTGTAAGTAGGCTCATCAAGAAAAGAAGAGAGAGGACCGAAATAAACACAATGAGAAATGAAAGAGGAGAGATTACAACTGATACCACAGAAATAGAAGGGATTGTAAGAAATTACTATTTAGAATTGTATGCCAAGAAATTTGAAAACCTAGGTGAAATGCACAAATTCATTTGCCCATTTTTTAATTGGGTTGCTCGTCTTCTTTGAGTGGAGTCGAGTGAGTTCTTTGTATATTTTGGAGATTAAACCTTTGTCTGAGGTATCATAGGCAAATATGTTTTCCCAAGCTGTTGCTTCTCTTTTTATCTTGATACTATTTTCCTTAGCTATGCAGAAGCTTTTAATTTTGATGAGATCCCACTGGTTTATTCTTTCCTTTATGTCCCTTGCTCTAAGGGACTTATCAATAAAAATATTGCTGCGTGGAATATCTGAGATTTTCCTGCCAATGCTCTCCTCTAGGGCTTTAATGGTTTCACGGCTTATATTTAAGTCTTTTATGCACCTTGAATTTATTTTGGTGTATGGTGTAAGTTGGTGCTCGAGTTTCATTTTTTTTGCATGTAGCTGTCCAGTTCTCCCAACACCATTTGTTGAACAAGCCATTTTTACTGCATTTTATGGTACTGCCCCCTTTGTCGAATATTAATTGACTGTAGAGATATGGGTTTATTCTGGACTCTCCGTTCTATTCCATTGGTCTATGTGCCTGCTTTTATACCAGTACCAGGCTGTTTTGATTTTAGTGTCTTTGTAATACGGTTTGATATCAGGTATTGTGAACCCTCCTACTTTGTTCTTGTTTCTCAAAATTTCAGCTGCTATTTGGGGTCATTTATGGTTCCATATATATTTTTGAGGTGTTTGTTCTATATACTGTGAAATATGCCATTGGTACTTTAATAGGTATTACATTGAATCTGTAAATTGCTTTGGGTAGTATGGACATTTTGATGATGTTAATTCTTCCAATCCATGAACAGGATATATGTTTCCATTTGTTTGTGTCTTCCTTGATTTCTTTCTTCAGTGTTGTGTAGTTTTCTGCATACAGGTCTTTTACCTCCTTGGTTAGGTTTATTCCCAGATATTTTATTTTTGTTTTTGCTATATCGAATGGGAGCTTTTTCTTAATTTCTGCTTCTGCTGTTTCATTGTTGGTATACAAAAATGCCTCTGATTTCTGTATATTGACTTTGTATCCTGCTGTTTTGCCAAATTCACTTATTAGTTCAAACAGTTTTTTGGTAGAGGCTATAGGATTTTCCATGTACACAAAGCCAGTTTTTTCTCCTCCTTTTTGATTTGCATGCCTTTTATATCCTTTTCTTTTCTGATCGCTGTGGCTAGAACTTCTAATACTATATTGAATAGAAGTGGTGAAAGTAGACAACTTTGACTTGTTCCTGATCTTAGTGGAAAAGATTGTAGTTTTTGCCCATTGAATATAATGTTGGCTGTAGGTCTTTCATATATAGCCTTTATTATATTGAGGAATGCTTTCTCTATTCCCATTTTTCTGAGTACCTTTATCATAAATGGGTATTGTACCTTATGAAAAGCTTTTTCTGCATCTATCGATATGATCATGTGGTTTTTGTCATTGCTTTTGTTTATGTGATGTATTACATTTACTGATTTACGAATATTGAACCATCCTTGCATCTCTGGGATGAATCCCACTTGGTCATGATGTATGATCTTTTTGATGTTTTGTTGGATGCAATTTACCAATATTTTATTGAGGATTCTAGCTTCTAAGTTTATCAGCGATATTGGCCTGAAGTTTTGTTTGTTTGTGGTGTCTCCATCTGGGTTTGGAATTAGGATGATGCTGGCTGGCTTCATAAAAAGAGTTGCTGAGTTTTCCCTCCTTTTATATTTTTTTGGAATAGTCTGTGAAGAATAGAGGTTAGCTCTTCCTTAAAAGCTTTGTAGAATTCTCCTGTGAAACCATCTGGTCCAGGGATTTTGTGTGATGGGGTTTTTTTTTTTTTATTACTTCTTCAATTTCATCTCCTGTTATTGGCTTGTTCAGGTTTTCTGCTTCTTTTTCATTGAGTTTTGGAAGATTATATTTTTCTAGAAATTTGTCCATTTCACCTAGGTTTTCAAATTTCTTGGCATGCAATTCTGCATAGTAATTTCTTACACACCCCTTTATTTCTGAGGTATCAATTGTAATCTCTCCTCTTTCATTTCTGATTGTGTTCATTTGGGTCCTCTCTCTTCCTTTCTTGATGAGGCTACATAAAGGTTTGTCTATTTTGTTTATCTTTTCAAAAAACCAACTCCTAGATTCATTGATCCTTAGAATTGTGCTTTTAGTCTCTATGTCATTTAATTCTGCTCTGATCTTGGTTATTTCCTTCCTTCTACTTTCTCTGGGCTGTCTTTTTGGTTGTTCCTTTGTTGCTGTTCCTTTGTTGTTGTTCCTGTTCCTGCAGGTGTAGGGTTAGGTTGTTTGTTTGAAATGTTTCTATCTTCTTTAGGTAAGCCTGTATTGCTATGTACTTCCCTCTCAGGATTGCCTTCACCGTGTCCCATAAGTTTTGTGTTGTTGTGAGATCATTTTCATTTGTTTCCAGAAGCTTTTTTATGTCTTCCCTAATTTCAATCTTGACCCATTCATTGTGTAATAGCATACCATTCATTCTCCATAATTTTGGGTGATTTGGGTTTTTTCCTGTGGGGTTGGTTTCCAATTTCAGTACGTTGTGATCAGAGAAAATGCTTGGTATGATTTCTATTTTCCTAAATTTGTTGAGTCTCATTTTGTGTCCTATCATGTGGTGTATCTTGGAAAATGTTCCACGTGCATTTGAAAAGAATGTGTATTTAGCTTCTTTGGGATGAAGAGCTCTATATATATCAATTAGGTCCATTTCATCTAGGGTGTTGTTTAGTGCAGCTATATCTTTGTTGATATTTTGTTTGGAAGATCTCTCCATTTTTGGACAGCTGGGTGTTAAAATCCCCTGCTATAATTGTGTTGCTGTCAATATCTTTCTTGAGGTCCACTAGGATTTTTGTACATATTTGGGTGCTCCTATGTTGGGTGCATATATATTTACGATGTTAATATCTTCTTGGTGGATTCTTCCCTTGAGTATTATGAAGTGACCTTCTGGGTCTCTCTTTATGGCCCTTCTTTTCAAGTCTATTTTGTCTGATATTAGAATTGCTACCTCACCTTTTTTTTTTTCTTGATCATTTGCTTGGAACATTTGTTTCCAGCCTTTCACTTTTAGTCTCTGGTGGTCTTTTGACCTGAGATGGGTCTCTTGTAGGCAGCATATGTGTGGGTCGTGCTTTCTTATCCATTCAGCTATTCCGTGTCTTTTAATTGGTGCATTTAATCCATTTACATTTAAGGTTATTATTGAAAGGGACTTATTCATTGCCATTTGTGTACCTGTGTTCCTTTCCATCTCTCTCTTTTCCTTCCTTTCCTTAAAGCAGCCCTTTTAGTATTTTTTGTGGAGCTGGTTTGGTGTAGGCATATTCTTTTAGACTTCTTTTGTCTTGGAAGCTCTTTATTTGGCCTTCTATCTTGATTGAGTGCCTTGCTGGGTAAAGTAGCCTTGGTTGTAGGCCTCTGTTTCTCATTACTTGGAATATTTCCTGCCATTCTCTTCTTTCTTGGAATGTTTCCGTTGAGAAGTCAGGAGCCAACCTTATTGGCTCCCCCTTGTATGTTACTTCCTTTTTCTCCCTTGTTACCCTTTGGATTCTCTCTTTGTCTTGACGTTTTGCCTTTTTAATGATGTGTCTTGCAGCAGGCCTCTTTGGGTTCAAACTGCCTGCGACTCTGCGATTCCTGAATTCATGTGACTTTCTCTCTCCTGAACTTAGGAAAATTTTCCGTCATTACTCTTTCAAGTAGGTTTTCTATCCCTTGTTCTTCTTCTTCTGCTTCTGGTATTCCTATTATTCGGATATTATTACGTTTCATATTGCCTTGCATTTCTCTTAGACTCTCCTCATTTTTTCTGATTCTCTTTTCCATTACCTCGTCTGTCTTGGAGATTCTTTCCACCTTGTCTTTGAGCTCGCTTATGCGGTCTTGTGCCTCATCAATCCTACTCTTCATACCTTCTACTGTGTTCTTCAGTTCAGAAATTATATTCTTCATTTCCTCTTGGCCTTTGCTGATGGTTTCTATTTCCTTTTTCCTGTTGGTATAGTTTGAGGAGAGTTCACTGTAGTTCCCCTGTAGTTTCTGGTAGCTCGTTGTAAGCTGTTTGAATTTCCTGATAACTAGTATTTGAATTCAATATCTGATAGTTGACTTGCCTCTATTTCATGTAACATTCTTTCTGAGACTTCCTCCTTTTCTTTCATTTGGGGATTGTTTCTTTGTCTTCCCATTGTTTGTGATGCTCTTCTTGTTGGCCTCAGCTTCTTAAATTGATCTGTTCTGGTTCCCTGGGTTTATGGTGTGAACTTCTGTGGTAGGATACCTGTGAAATTCAGTGGTGCAGTCTTCTGCAGGTATCTTGGTGTTTTCCACTTCCACCTACTGTTCTTGTTGCTTTCCAGCTGATCAAACCTTTTCTTCTGGTCTCACTAGCTGCAGCAGTCTGAGGGGCTTTGTGTGGCTTTTCTCGCTTCTCGGTGAATTCAACTGGTCTTGCCAGTGCCCTCCCAAGATTGAGACAGGTACCGCTGTCTATCACCCCACTGAGAGACAATTTTTCCCAGTATTTTCAGACCTGGCATGAGGGCACACACTCCCAGCCAGGCTTTCTTGGTCTCGCAGGCTTTGGTGCGGAGTTTTCCCACTGTTGTGGCAGAACACACAGGGCAACTCACAATTCCCCCAAGCTGGCAACCGTGGCCTGACTCAAAGGATTTTTCAGTCTGCGCCCGGTACCCAGACTAAGATACACTGAAGTAGGACTACCATTTCTCTAGCAATGATATAAGAGACCCCCTTATTTTGTGGGATAACAAAACATACCTTGCAATTGCACTCATGCCTTTGATGTACAATGGAAATAACAAGTATGGTGGATTGTCTCCATAATCAGAACAAAAGGGCTTTTGAAGAGACTGGTGGCTCTCCTGACATCACTAGACAAGCTGAGTTTCCTTCTTGTGAGGAGGAACAGTCTCTAGAAATAGAACAGTTACTTGAAATGAGCCAAGTAGGAATATTCAACTGCCTCACCTAAGTAAGTCATTTGGAATACTGATCTGGACAGTCAAAAGTATTGGAAGATTGGGTTAAGTCTGCCTCAGAACATAGCACCAGTGTTAAATCAAGCCCAAGGAAGGTGGTAATTTAGCTCTCTGTTCATTCATGTGCCTGTGAATTCTACACAGGTCATTACAATGTAGGAATAACATAGCTCAAAGGGGAGCAGGTACCAATCAAGTTAGCACATAAGTATGGAAATGTATGTCATGGCTTTACACAGGAAGCAGCTGTACCTCCCAGTTATCCTGGGCCCTCAGTGGCTCCTCCATATTTGGGGCACAACCATGTCAGGATCATGGTTCTTATACTAAATAAGCTATGACTGCATCTGTAGTGTATGTGCCCCCTAAACCCAGGAGGTTTGATTATTGTGCTAGAGATGTCCACCAGCCAGGTGAGTGGACTGTGCAACCATCCATTCACTCAGGTAAATTTATGTAAATTGAAAATGAAAAAACAATTGAAACATTCTATCCTGTCCCTGAGAGTGAGGCCCAGGAATAGAAATTGTGTTGTTCTCAGGGGGCATTAAGAGTTGCGGGGAGAACTTGGGGTGCGAGTTCTGGATGCAGGTGCGCTGGTAATGAAGATGGTGAAGATGGGGCATCTCCCTAAGGACCAACGCATGATGTAAGGAGTGGGGACAGGGCACAATGGGTAAGAAGAGACTTGGCATGCAGGTGGGATTCTGAAGAAAGTCTTTGAAGTCACCTGCCCCTAAGTCATCTAGTCCAGCCATGGTCAGGGGACTGCTCAAACGGGATATTTCCCATCAACTGATCCTAAACCAGAGAGGCCATAGTGGTGAGCTGAACCCAGTGAGGGTAGCCTCCTGAGAGAAGAGGTCCCCCTACCCTCTGGAAAAGGAGGAAGTCAGAGGGGAAAGTGAAGAGTGAAGGTGAAGGGGCCCCAGGCAGGGCCATAGATGTGGTTGCACACCTGGCCTGAATCTTTGTCTCCACTTGCAGATCCTAAGACAAGAATGCAGCCGATCCCACCAGGCCTTGGGCCCTTTGGAACTGAGAGACAGTTTGGCACACGGTACTGGTGAAAGCCTGTTCACATGTTCCTGTCCATCTGATGCAGGGACAGGAAACTGAATCATGGTTGATTTCCGGTAAGACTCACTCACTTCCAGCTCTGGCCGTTGCCAGACTGGTNCTAGTCCAGCCATGGTCAGGGGACTGCTCAAACGGGATATTTCCCATCAACTGATCCTAAACCAGAGAGGCCATAGTGGTGAGCTGAACCCAGTGAGGGTAGCCTCCTGAGAGAAGAGGTCCCCCTACCCTCTGGAAAAGGAGGAAGTCAGAGGGGAAAGTGAAGAGTGAAGGTGAAGGGGCCACAAGCAGGGCCATAGATGTGGTTGCACACCTGGCCTGAATCTTTGTCTCCACTTGCAGATCCTAAGACAAGAATGCAGCCGATCCCACCAGGCCTTGGGCCCTTTGGAACTGAGAGACAGTGTGGTACACGGTACTGGTGAAAGCCTGTTCACATGTTCCTGTCCATCTGATGCAGGGACAGGAAACTGAATCATGGTTGATTTCCGGTAAGACTCACTTACTTCCAGCTCTGGCCGTTGCCAGACTGGTCATCTGTCACTCCGTGCAGGAACACCTTGAACCCTGAAAAAGCACTAAGGACCCAAAGACACTTTATTTATGTGTTTATGTGTGTTGGGAGTGTGTGTCCCATAGAAATGAAATCAATGAGTTTATTAAATATGTGCTTTTCATTCACTTAGAACAGTTTCTATTGTATGTTAAAATAAAGAATGTATTTTGATGACACCAATCTTGTATAGAACATAAAAATAGTGAAAAGAATATCTGATTTACAGTTCTGAAAAACCTTTAAATGTTGGTTGAGCAAGGAAAAGCAGAGTTGACATCTTATGTATTCTCTATGTTGACTCGTCAAATGTCATTTTGCCTCTAGAAAGCTCCCCTGTGCACTCCTGAGAGAGTGAGGATGAAGAAGGAAAAGTTTTTGAGTATGATTGTGAAAACAAATCAGACCTCCTAGAGCCTTGGAAAGGTTCTCAGATGTTTCCCATGGTCCCTGGGATGCACTCAGAGGACTCATAACAGTGCATTCAGACTTTGAGCTCCACATCTGTAGAGAAAATTATGATCAGATTGAACTGAGTGATGTCACTATAAGGCATTTGGCACATTTTCTGAAACATAAGAAGGATTCAGTAAGTGTTGTTCATGGATGTTATAACCCTTCCTCATATGTACCTATGAGCCCTGAGTGTAGATGGCAACATGTCCTGGCTTGGGGGGGTGTTCTCTCTCAGTGTGGCCCTAAAAGAAATCCCACCCTCTACAGGATGTAGAGAAGCAGGCATTAATAATGATAATCCTATCAAGAGTGTGGCTGCCAGCATTCGTGGTGTCTGTCTCAGGGTCAACGACCATGAGATTGCTGCACGTTCATGGAGAATCAGCACAGGTCTAATGGCCACCCTGCCTGGTCCCCAGCTCTTTTCCCCCAGGGACAGTCAGACTCAATCTTTGCTCTCCTCCATGGAGGGAAGTGAGAGAGTTTTCTTTTCCTGTAGGGAGAAGATAACTAGGCAGAATATCTTATGATCATTGTGGGAATCTAAACTCTGAACAGAAACTATAGAAGGTTTTCAGTTCAACTGGTTCTCAAGTGGAAGCTATGTCCCTGGGCTTCTCTGAAGGACCCACAGCAACACCTGCAACCCCTCCATGCCTGGGTCTCCACCCGCAGAAGCTGTAGAGGTGCAGGCTGCTGCCCCTGTTCACAGGTGCCTCTCTCTCCTCCGTGGGGTTTTTTCCAGGTCAGAGTAAATGCTTATGTGAAAATCCCACACAGAAGAAACCGATTTGTGCTGGGAGGTCGTGTTCAGTGTGATTAGTTGAGGTCGGGCAGGGGAGCAGCCAACACCACCATGGCTGTGTGCATGAGACTGGCAGTGCTGGGTGCTCTTTCCTCCTGACTCCCATGGGGCACTGCAGGTCCATGGAACTGGTGCCTAGATTTTTTAATTCCCCACCTCAGGGACTGTCTGCCTCCTATGCTGTGGACAGGGACCTGACCATCCTCAGAGTATCTCATACTCCCCTCCTGATGTACTTGCATGTTGGTGGTCAGAACCAGCACACTGTCTCAGCCAGGGCTTTATAGCCAGGCGTTGGCTCTGAGTAAGGCTCCAAGGAGCCAGATTAGGGGTGGTCTGTGTTTTCTAGTCTGAATGACAAGAGTGACATCCAGGGCAAGTTCTCTTCATGGAAGAGAATCTTCCAGGAAGCAGGACAGTAAATCATTTCTTTGCTGAATCCAGGTAAAGTGTAAGCTTACCATACATTTACTTCCTTTCCTGACCATCCCAGGTGATCAGCTCATGGTGATGATTGTCATATTGGAAATCACAGTATGTGATGTAAATATCTCCCCTATTATTGAACAGGTAAGAATGCATGCAAGACTCCGATCCTGAGCTGGGGAACCTGGGGAAGTTTCTTCACTCTCTCCAGAGGTGAAGAAACTCATATTATCATGACTTCCAAGGTTAAGAGCTGCTTGTGCTGACCTTGAGAATCTTTGTATGTATGTCAGTAGTGTTTTATTCTCACCATGATGTTTTCTTCCCTGTCCCAGTGAATATCTGCCTAAGAATTGAGTCTGTCTTCTATTTTATTTTCATGTTGCATATTTTTAATATCAAAATGATGAATGTGGTAATGAAAATAAAGATATCATAAGTACATCCATAATTAAATAAGCCATTCATGTAGACACAACACTAAAAAGTTAGTAAACAAATGTTTCTACGGACTAAAAACACATTGAGTTAGGTTCAACAAAATTATTATTCTTGATGTTCAGAGATGAAGAATGTTTCAAACACTACTTACTGTGTCCAACTGTGTTTGAGTAGAGTTTGGCAATACTGATGTGGCTCTCTCTCACTTTATATAACATAGCAGTATTCCTCAATTGTAGAAAAAATTAATGTCATGAATTTAAAGCACCTTTACATAGAACCTTCCCAAATGTACTCATATCCATGAAAGTGAAAATCTAGAATTCTGTCTATTTCTTCCAGGGATCAAATCCTCACTGTGTAGTTTTCTAATAAAATAGGAACTGTGCCTTGGTCAATAGACCCTGGCAAACAGAAGATGCTTAACATACACATTTTTTTAACTGAAAATGACAATCATCTATTTCAGAAACATTTCCCGCGTGTCTGCTTCATCTAGAACTATACTAATTGTAATGAGACATAAAGATGTGTAAGACATATAAAGATGAAAATTTCATTATTTGGTGAAAGTGAATCTCAACTTAAATAAGTGACATTTGACCTGAATCTCCTTCTATCTTTGATATGTCCTGAAGTTTATCCATACCTTTATAGTGAGAATATAACCGTTGTACCTGTTGTTATTGGCCAAGCCTGCAGATTTATATTGTTTCTGAAGAGCCCCCCCACACCTGAACTAGCCTGACTCCCAAAGGTAGGAAGACCCTCTTTTCAGGCTGTCTGACAGCCAGTTCTTCAATGGAGCCCAGAGATGATGAAGCAGGCAGCTACAGCTCTCTCTGTGTTGTAACTGGCTGCACCTTACGATATGATGGTTCAGATGAGGAAGGTGTGGTGCCCTGAAGCACCCATTGTGATAGGAAAGTGAGGGCAATGGTCTGCCCAGTGTGTCAGCACATGGGTGTATTTGACACATTTGCATATCCACCTGAGGGTCCACCAGCCTGGGAATGCTGAGTTATTGAGGTCTGACTTTCCCCTGAGGAATAGACAGAAATTCTCAGCAGTTTTAAAATGACCAAATTCATGCACACTCATAAGCCTTACAAAATGCATGAATTAAAAGAGACCGTATCTATGGTCTTAAGAGATGGAACCTGACATTACTTGGGAACCCAGTGTCCTCCCCTGAAGCCTCACTGTAAGGCCTGTGTGGTGCAGTGGCATCATCTGTGTGCATCTTGGTTGAGTGCTGTTCATTGTGTTAAAGGAATTGTTTAACTTGTAATTGCTGCATAGGTAGGAGCCTTCTCCACTTGTTCATACACAGAGTCATGTAATTATAGGTGTCATTCACCTAGAACACAGGGGTTCCCCTCAAGCCAGAAACTGGAATTGAGAAGAAAACACTAGACAAGACACTAATGAGAAATCTGTGTCTTTTGTTGTTCATAACTTAGATGTAAAGATGTCTAAGAGGAAATCCAAATGCTGGCATTGGCATCATTTCTCTCCCATGGACCATGTGGACCCTGGGGTGAAGGAATTAGGACATGAAATAATGTCACACAGAATGTGTTGGTTCCTTGAAATAAGAGGGTAAATAGCTCAGGAGGTAGGTAGACTGAGAGTAAGAATGATTTTTATCCTGGTGACCAAATAGCTGCACACATTGGAAGTCAGGCTGTTCTAAGCTCTGGGGAGCATTTAACATTCATCTGAGAGAAGAGTGAACTGCAGGAAGGTGAAGACCAGCAGGCTTTCACCTGAGTGTGAGGAAAGAACCAGCGTCCCCTGGCCGCCAGCGTGGTAAAGCAGTCCCCCAAGAAGGACTACCTCACAGCAGAGGTGAATTCAGGTGTAAGGGAGTCAGGACTGTGGAGTAGGACACCCTGCCGACTCAGGAGTTTCTTACAGAGCTGAGTCTCCCTGCTGCTGGGATTTTGTAGTTTGATCTCTAGGTGACTAGAAATAGAGTGATAGGTGAACACTGATACATAAATTGTGTGACCGATTTCACTGAGAATTGTCAAATCTCAGAATTTCCTGGAAGGATTCATGAGTTCAAAATTTATTCACTGAAGCATTATATTGCACAAACCTAAGGAGATAATAAGTAAAATACTTATACTCATGGAAATAGCGTGCCACTGTTCACAGCATGGTGCATAGAAATATTTTGACATGGGAAATAGCTTCTGATATGTTTCTAAATGAAAGAAATAGGTAAACTAGCAACATTGGTTGATATATGAATTTAAATTTATGACACATATGAAAATGTACAGCAAACTGGTATAATGGTATATACACATTATTAATAATGCTTAGTTGTTTTTTTCCAGGATATTACCTCTTTAGCCTTCAATAGAGTTTCATCATATTTTTCTAAGAAAGTTTTGAACCTTGATGTCAGATGCTCTCATACAAGGTAAGAACCACCATAGTCACACAATGACAAATATTCTTCAAATTTAATCTTTAAAATGTTCCATTCTGTGATTTTTTGAGTAGGAATAAAACAATAATATAACCTGTGTAATTAATAATGTGTGAGTTACAAATCTATATTTTGCCTAAGAATAAGCTACTAAATAATATCAAGAGCATTTTCTTCATTGCTAATGTTCATTCAGTGAAATAGATTAGACTCCTAGAAGGGAAGTCAGTTAAGCTGTTTTCAATGTTCACAAACAAGATAATGTGTTATCCCAGGAACAATTTGTATTTGTGCCAAATTTTATACTTGCTGTTTTAAAACAAGACATCAGAAATGTGGCAGAAATCCCAATAATAACTATAAGTTGTAGATATTAAGATACTGGTTTATGAATATGATTATTCCCTAAAATAATCAGACCCTTTTGCAGAAGTGTCTGTGCCCATGGCTGAAGTGGGGAATGTATGAGAAAAGTGTGAAATAGCCATCAGAAGTAAACAGCCATCAAAAACTATGGCAATGTGTTAAAATACAAAAGGACAAGCTTGGCGGGTTTGGATCTAGAATTATTAAGAATGAATACATAAAAAGAAGAAATAATTATAATCCCTGGATTACAAAATTCATGCTGATAGAAAGAGGACTGATGCAGACGTATAAAGATANGTGTTCATGGATTGGAAGAATTAACATCATCAAAATGTCCATACTACCCAAAGCAATTTACAGATTCAATGCAATACCTATTAAAGTACCAATGGCGTATTTCACAGACATAGAACAAACACTTCAAAAATTTATATGGAACCAGAAAAGACCCCGAATAGCTGCTGCAATTTTGAGAAAGAAGAACAAAGTAGGAGGGATCACAATACCTGATATCAAACTGTATTACAAGGCCAGTGTAATCAAAACAGCCTGGTACTGGCATAAAAACAGGCACATAGACCAATGCAATAGAACAGAGAGCCCAGAAATAAACCCAACTCTCTACAGTCAATTAATATTCAACAAAGGGGACAGTAACATAAAATGGAGTAAAAATAGCTTCTTCAACAAATGGTGTTGGGAGAACTGGACAGCTACATGCAAAAAAATGAAACTCGAGCACCAACTTACACCATACACCAAAATAAATTCAAGGCGGATAAAAGACTTAAATATAAGCCGTAAAATCATTAAAGCCCTAGAGGAGAGCATTGGCAGGAAAATCTCAGATATTCCACGTAGCAATATTTTTATTGAAAAGTCCCTTAGAGCAAGGGACATAAAGGAAAGAATAAACCAGTGGGATCTCATCAAAATTAAAAGCTTCTGCATGGCTAAGGAGAACAGTATCAAGGTAAAAAGAGAAGCAACAGCTTGGGAAAACATATTTGCCAATGATACCTCAGACAAAGGTTTAATCTCCAAAATATACAAAGAACTCACTCGACTCCACTCAAAGAAGATGAGCAACCCAATTAAAAAATGGGCAAAGGACCCTGGATGGTGTAGCTCAGTGGATTGAGTGTGGGCCTGCGAACCAGAGAATCACTGTTCGATTCCCAGTAAGGGCACATGCCTGGGTTGCAGGCCAGTTCCCAGCAGGGGCCAGTTCCCAGCAGGGGATGCATGAGAAGCAACCATACATTGATGTTTCTCTTCCTCTCTCCTTCCCTTCCCCTCTAAAGATAAATAAATAAATATTTTAAAAAATTAAAAAATAAAAAAGTAAAAAATGGGCAAAGCAATTTGTGCATTTCACCTAGGCTTTCAAATTTCTTGGCATACAATTCTGCATAGTAATTTCTTACAATCACTTCTATTTCTGTGGTATCAGTTTTAATCTCTCTTCTTTCATTTCTGATTGTGTTCATTTGGGTCCTCTCTCTTCTTTTCTTGATGAGCCTACTTACAGGTTTGTCTATTTTGCTTATCTTTTCAAAAAACCAACTTGTGGATTCATTGATCCTTAGAATTGTGCTTTTAGTCTCTATGTCATTTAATTATGCTCTGATCTTGGTTGTTTCCTTCCTTGTACTTGCTCTGGGTTGTGTTTGTTGTTGTTCCTCAAGTTTTTGCAGGCATCGGAGAGATGCAAATTAAAACCACAAGGAGATACCACTTTACACCAGTCAGAGTGGCTATCATGAAGAAAGAAACAAACAACAAGTGCTGGAGAGGTTGTGGGGAAAAGGGGACCCTAGTTCACTATTGGTGGGATTGTAGACTGATATAACCACTATGGAAAACAGTATGGAATTTTATAAGAAATCTAAAAATGAACGTGCCTTTTGATCTAGCATTTCCACTATTAGAAGCATATCCAAAGAACCCTGAAACACCAATCCAAAAGAACCTATGCACCCCGATGTTCATAGCAGCACAATTTACGATAGCCAAGAGTTGGAAGCAACCTAGATGCCCATCAGTAAATGACTGGATCAAAAATCTATGGTACATTTACACAATAGAATTCTATGCTGCAGAAAGGAAGAAGGAACTACTACCCTTTGCAACATCATGGATGGAACTGGAAAGCATTATGCTGAGTGAAATAAGCCAGGCGGTGAAACACAAATACCATATGATATTACCATTAACAGGAATCTAAACATCAAAGAAAACAAGCAAGCAAAATATGACCAATGACACTCAAATACGGAACAGGCTGACAGGGCCCAGAGGGGAGAGGGGAGAGAATCACAGGGGAAAAGGGGATGGACTCACATGAACAAGTATAAAGCACACATGGACAATAACTAAGGTGGGGGGTGGAAATGGGAGGGAGGTGGGGATCGCTGGTAGGGTGCAGGGCTGGGAATATAAGACAGAAAACTGTATTTGAACAAGAATTAAATATAAATAAGTAAATAAGTAAGTAAGTAAATAAATAAATCTACTTGGTTTTTCTACAAAAACAAAAAAAATCTTTAATCTGGGTACACCACAAGGCCTCCTGGAAACTTCATCCTGCCACACAGGGCCCCTCCCAGGAAGTTGGTACCTGCCCTTTGAAGTCTACAGTAACCCATTGTTCTTCTCTTCTATTCAATAACTTTTCTCCTACAAAAATAAATACGTACCGGTGCCCAGCACCCCAAGAGGTGCATTTGTTCCATTAAAGTAGGGCCATTTCATAGCATGCGATCATCGAGGTGCACAGTTACACCATAATCAGCCAGCTAAGAACTGAACAACACATGGTCTGATGGCCACATGGAGAGTGATTCTTGAAAACCTCTTCCAAAAAGACGGCGTGGTAAATGGAATGTGAAAAATAGGAGTCAAAAGTTATTTCTACCTAGCCAGAAGTCCATCCAGTCACAAACAACTGATCCAGTTTATCATTCAGTCAGGTGACCAAAGTGTGTCCCAGTGAAAGCCACTCAGGTTTGCATGCTTCCATTTGACCCTGTCAGCATCCAAACCGAAGGTCATTTGAGCAAACCTGTGACATCAGCACTTTATGTGTCTTGCACAACTGTGCTAAGAGACAGTATCATTGTGCAGGTTGGAGTCTTCCTCGAGGCTCCCAGGTAATGTTAATTTTTTTTACCTCCCTTTGTTTACCCTCAGCTACTCCTCCACCTCCTCCCCACTTATCCCTCATTTTCACTCAGTTTCCCTCCTTTGGAAAGGATATTAGGTTCACCTGTGCTAGGTTACTGATCGCTGGCAGCTGAGTATGTGTATCTATTCGCAGAGGGTGTGGTCGCAGAAGGCAAGACTACTGGGCCACCTCATCCACCAGGCAATATAGCTATGTCACTGTCACCCAGTGTTGCCAGATGGGGTGAAAACACAGGCACCCCAGGAGCCATCGGAATCCTGGCGCAAATGTTTTCTTGTAGAGCTACAGTATCTCGCTTAGGGATTAGACCTGGTTCTGGGACAGGGAAAGAGAAAGTTTGGATAATGTGAGGGAGAACTGCACAGTGGTATTAGCATCTATCACACCCCTTCCTTCAAGAACCTCCAGAGAAGTGGAGGCATTGTGAGTATCGTATGACAGTAGAGAGACTTCCATACAATATGATGGGTACAAGGACACTGGGGAACTACAACAGTAAACACAGAGCTCTCAGATGAACAAACAGAACTTTCTGAAGCCGCCATCCCTAGGGTTCAAGGGCACACAGCAGAAGGTGGGTGATTAGAATCCAGAAGGTCAGAGGAGTCGTGGTTCAGACTTGACCCTATGAGGAGAACGGGTGCCCCAGTGGTACTGTGGCCCCGGGAAGGAATGGCAAGGCTGGCTCTGGGAAGTTGAGTATCTAAGGCTGAGAAGAGGGACTTCACTGCCACTACCGAGAGCTTTGGGGCAAGGCTGACAAAAGCAGGGTTCAGACAGGAAGGAGCAAGGTCCTCTTCCCTGCTCTAGGCTCCCAGTCTGCCTTAGAGGTCCCTACCTACACAACATAAGGAATTACAAGCCACTAAAAGCAATAAACCACCCTGCCTTGTGTTGCTCAGTAGGTTGGAGTGTAAGCCTATAAATTGAAAGTTTGTAGACTCGGTCCCTAGTCAGGGCCCACACACACCTTGGGTTTCAGTTTGGGCCCAGTTGGCACACATACAGGAGGCAACCAATGGATGTTTCTCACATTTATGTTTCTCTGACTCTCTCCCTCCCCTTCCCATTCTCTAATACAACAATAAACATGTCCTTGGGTGAGGATTAAAAAATTAAACTCGATAGTCCTAATCTCCCAGTTTGGTTAAGAAAAGTTGTCAGTTGGATACCAGATGAAGGACTCTCAAGTTTACCACTATAGAACAATCTCCACATCACTCATACTGAGAGTTCATTAAAGGAAAGAAACAAGAATTACTTAAAAACACTAATGGGAAGGTGAGGTTCAGATGTAATGTTCAAAGATTTTTGCTGAATCCTTACCTTGAAGCCCATGTGCTAGCTACTCTCAGGCAGCAATGAGAGCCACAGACCTTCCCTCTGAGGTCCAGTCTACACCACACTGACAGCACAGACACAGAGAAGAAGGTGTGCTTCTCAGTAAGGGTGGATGACCAGAGTTAAGGAGGGCTCGGAAGTGAAAGCAACTCAGTAAAAGTCACATGTTTGCTACTTGCTGATACGTGCACGCATAAAGCAGAATGATAATGGGAAGTTCTTCCGGGACTGGTTAGAATGGCTGGATGAGACGTTGGGTGTTGAGTGCTATCCATGTGTAGTGCACAGCACTGGGTGAGGGATGGACATATATAGTAGCTGTCCTCCTAAGAGCCCATCTGGTCTTCATATTCAGTGAGGCCTGCTGCCCAGAGGAGTGAACTAGGAGTTGGATGGCTTTTCAAAATCATCTTTCATGCTATAGTATTTAAAATAAAGACAGAGATGAAATATGAGAGTTTTACTTATATCTTACAAACTTTAATAGGTAAACTTATTTCTATTTTTCTGTTTTCACATATACTTAAATTTCACCATAGTTGGTGTATAGGCTGGTATTGGTTACATTATTTCAGGTGTAAACATAGTGATCTGACATCTCCAAACCTTCCTACAGCACGAAGCACAATTTTTAAGTTATAAACTGTCATCATCCTACTACCCTACAACCAACACTATACTAGTATGTCATAGATTTTGCTCTTTACCACACATAGGTGTACCATAATTGCAGTTGCATAACATTTGTAATTATTGGTTCAAATTTTCCCTTTAAATCTTACAATAATTCTTTCTTATGTATCTGTGAAATCTATAGACTCATCATTTTAATGACTGTACAAATAGCTCATTGAGTTAATGTGGAAAAATTGGTTAAATATGAGTTTACAACTTTCTTATTAAAGATAATTTTAATGTGGAAAAAAAGAGTCACATTCAGTAATTATATCCTCTCAGGTAAAGGGCACACAGTTACTGTTCTGATCAAGTCTGTTCACTCTCAGTGTGAGATCGAGAAAGAATCTGGAAGCAAGAGGACACCGTCACCTCAAAGCGGGTTACAAAGTACAGCTTATGAGAACACCTTCAGAGGTCACCTAGGTGTGGGGCATACATCCCTGACCACTGTGTTTGAGAAGTAGAAGGAATGAGTAAATAATAATCTGCCATCAAGGCAGAAGAGACAGACACACTATATTAGTCACTTACAGCATCTGATAAAATGTCCTGTGTCAGAATAAGCATTCTCATGAGGGAAATGACACAGACCTGGACTAGCCAGGGTGAAAGTGCTGGTGAAAGACACTGGAGAACGTGTAAACAGTCTGCACATCTACATAATTCACTGCTTATTTTTCAAAAGTTCCTGGGGACCATACAAAGCCCAGATTGTTTCTCTGAGACCCAATGCCCAGTTCTGCCCTTTGCTAGTTACTGACTCAGCAGTTTGCCCCCAAAGTTGTAAACAGTGAGAATGGCTTCTATACCAAGGAGGTAAAATAAAGGAAGGCAACCTATTTAGTACCTGCATTTGGACCCAGTTACCTCAGAAGAGAAAGCACCTGAAGGTCAGGCAGGCTTTTGTGTGTTGGAGCTGCAGACCCTTTTTTTTGCTCCTGGCTGAAATTAGAGCAGAATTCTCAGAAAAGGGGATTTTAGTCTCTAATAGGCTCAGCCTAGTTGGCAGCCCAGGGGTCTCACTGGAGGATGGGAAATGAAATGGAGTGCATGCTGCCTGCCACTAGGAAGAAGACAGAGCAACTCTCTTCTCCTGCTTCTGCTCTCACCCCTAAGGAACACTGCTCTGAGATGGTGTCACTCATTACAGAACCCAGACACTCTGTGCTGTTTGGATGTTGTGCATCCAAGCACTTCCCTGGTGCCCAAATCTAGTCCAGGTGAACCCAAAAGGAAGCAAGATCAGTGTGATAATGAGTAAGCTCCTGGCATTAACCTCCATATTTAGGCTTCTCTCCTCTGTAATCTGGGTCCCGTGAGTTGCAGCAGAGGTGGCATGTGAGCGCCCAGAAAAACCATCAGAGTCCAAGCAACAACTCAAGGCGTGGAAATGCTGTATACAGCTGGTTATGGAGGCAGAAGGGGGTGGCCTGGGAACTCCAAAGTATGGTCAAGGTGTCCCCATGAGGCTTATGAGAATCTGGCTGATGGACGGTTTTCCAGGGCACAAAGCATTGGAGGTACCCTCTAATCTCTACCCTGCAGTGGGGAGATTTGCAGTCCAGCCCTTCCAGGGAGAGGAGGAAACGACCCTCTCCAAGGTGGCTTCCCTCAAAGCTTCATGCCTCTTCTGGGACTCAGAGAGGATATGCTACCAAAGACTCTGTCATAGTCATTTCTACTCTGCTGCACTCTCATACTCAATGTAATGGAGTCAAAGAGTTATTTTGGAAATCTCATATCAATCAAGCATACAGTTTACAACTAATTCATTCATTACTGTGTGTTTTCTTTATGACCTGAAATTGGGAAAACTGAGCAGTTAATCAAGTTTTGGAAACAAAGCCACCTGTGGTCCAACTCTAAACTTCCACACTGTTGAGAAACACATTCAGAAACACCAAAAAGGGGTTCTGATCATATGAGAAGCCTGGTACATGCTGGGCAATCCATAAATATTGGCATCTGTCTTCTTCCCTGTTTGTTTGATGACACAGGGGATCTTCAGATAATCTGAAACTGATACACAGGTGACAAAACTAATTGCCAACTAATCCTGTGAAAACAGTAGTTTAGGACACAGTTTTCCAAGTTTGACATCATCTATCAATTATAAAAATAAATTTTTAATACAATAAGTAATGAAATATTAATGTTCCTGCCAACCAAACAAAGTATAACCTTGGGAAATGAACCACCTCAAAATGACATGTTTTTGTTGCATTATCACGGTGACATTTCTGTAACTTCTAAAAGTGATCAGAGCAAGAAATACACATACACAAAACACAAATATACACAAAGAACATCGACACACACAACACAGCCAGCTCTTAACTGCAATAAACATGTTCTCAGGTATGTATATTATCCATCAGCACTGGGCACTTCCTGTCATCACAGCTCTCATTTCAACCTGCATTTATAGCTCCTATGGGTCGGATGGGGTCCTGTAGAATTTTGATTATACTTTCTATCTGAAAGCTGAATGACTAAAAATTAACACACTGATCATTTAAATGACTCCCAAATTAAATTCATCAGTTTTTTACCCATGTGGTAAACATTCAACTGAAGAAGGAATAGATATCCAGAAAATCATGGTATTGTATAATTGATGGAAAGAATTATAAATTGTTACCAACTGTGTTTATCAAGTAAATGTGCGTTAAAAGGTCAACAGTTTCATGTTTTCCTTTGCATCTTGGAAAAACAGAAAATAAAGAATGGGCTATGGTTTATTGAGCAGAGCCCAAGATACACACACTTCAGTTGGTAGCTGCCTGAGTTCTGACTGTGAGAGCTGTGACTGAGTTAGGGGAATGCCTTTCTACAGTTTTGAGAAATACCCTTCAGAATCGTTCAATTCCATTTTGTCTGATGCTGACTTCCTTGAATCATATAGTTATTTCTGTGCATTTCTCAGATTTCTACACCCCTGTCTGAGGATGTGCTATTGGTTTTAGAGAGAAGGGAAAGGAAGGGAAGGGAGAGAGGAAGAAAAACATCCATTAGAGAGAGAAACAGTGATAGGTTGCCTCTCACATGCGCCTCGACATAGGGCTGAAATTGAAATTTTTGTATGTGCCTTGACTGGGAAATCAATCTGTGACCTTTTGGTTCATGGGATGATGCTCCAGCCAACTGAGCCACCTGGACAGGGCTTCTCAGGTTTTTAAAAAGAGAACTGGGCATTTAATTGGAATACCAGAAACCAGAAACATCCTAGAAGAAAACAGGCAGTAAAATCTTAGAATTTATTCTGGAAATATTTTTGATGGTATAGCTTTTCAGGCAAGGGAAACAAAAGACAGACTAAACAAATGGAAATCTATCAAACTAAAAAGTGTTTGCATAGCAAGAGAAACCTTCAACAAAACCAAAAGGCCACCCACTGAGTGGGAGACGATTATTCACCAAAGACATATCTGGTAAGTTGTTAACAATGTTCAAAATCTATGAAGAAGTCAGACAGCTCAAAAACAATAAACAAGCAATCCAACTGAAAAATGGGCAAAGGACCTGAGTACATACTTCTCCAAAGAGGACTCACAGATGGAAATAGACATAAGAAAAGATGTTCAATGTTGCTAACTGTTAGAGAGATGCAAATGAAAACCATAGTGTAAATCACCTCACTCCTGTCAGAATGGCCGTCACCAATAAATTAACAAACAACAGGTGCTGGTGAGGATGTAGAGAAAAGGGAACAAACAGTCCTGCACTGTTGGAAAGAATGTAGACTGGGAATACAGCCACTCTGGAAAACAGTATGGAGTTTCCTCAAAAAATTAAACATGGAATTGCCTTATGACCTAGCCAATTCACTTCTGGGAATATATCCAAACAAGCCTACAGCACTAATTCAAAAGAATATAGGGACAGGCACAAATAGTATTACAAAATTTTTATTACAAAACCTCTTACCACAAAACCATAGCATGTAATTCTATAACATTACAATATCACTCTCAAGCACACGATGTGACATTTTAGGTGAAATGCTCAAATTACAACTACAGATCATTACACCCATATCATTACCCTCCCAACCACACTTTTGCCAGAACCTGCATATGCACCCCAATGTTCATTCCACTGTTGTTTACAATAGCCAAAAACTGGAAGCAGCCCAAGTGTCCATCAGGAGATGAGGGGATAAAAAAGCCATGGTACATTTACATCGTGGAATACTACACGGCCACAATTAAAGAAAATCTTACCCTTTGCAATAGCATGAATGGACCTGAAGAGCATTATGGAAATCTAAGTAAGTCAGTCAGAGAAAGACAAGTATCACAGGATCTCATTTATATGTGGAATCTAGTGAACACCAAAAACTAGCAAACAAAATAGAAACAGACTCATAGATACAAAGAACAGACTGACAGCTGTCAGAGAGAGTGTGTGGTGCCCTGGGGGATAACAGTGAAGGATTAACTTCCCCAGCATCTTCTCTCATCACATCCCTTTGCCTCCCTGCCCACTCAGATCTGTCCCAGTTGTCTTGTGCTGCTTGCTGCTGCCACAACCCATCTTGAGCTGAGTGGTTCAGACACTACAAGAATATTGGTGGGAAAATTTGCAAGAACTCAAAAGGGGAATTAATCTTACTCTCTAAAAATGATCATAACCCAAGAATAAATGTAAACTTTGAGAAATGCTGAAAATGTTTACCTCTAGAACCATTTAAACATGTGCTAATACATGTCCTTCACTTGAACGTTAATATATTTTGGGATAGCTTACATAGTTTCTTGTTGCAATACAACTTTTACAAACTTTCTCCCTTGCTACTAGATTATTTCACCAAGGAATTTAGAGTTTATTTCACCTTTCATTGTATTCACCATATAACTGGTGAGGCATATTAATAACTCTGCATTATTTTCTGTATTAAAATTTCTGTCCACTTTGGAAAGAATCTCATAGGGCATTACTTTTACTGTGCTGTTTCCAACTACCACAAGTTAATAGGAAGTCAAATATTTAAGTACATAAGCCAGAAAAGTGTGTTGATATAATTTTCTCACATTTAATTTCTCTCTGTGTAATATTCCTGGCTTGAGAAAAATGAGAATCGCTATTTTTTTAAAGAAAAACTAAAAACTCCAATACTTTAGTTGCCCCATTTCTACTTTAAGAGCTATGCTCTTCCATAGAAGTTTACCCTATTTTCTGGCCGAGAACTTGAATAATTACTATCTGTATATGAAACCACTAATTGAGAGAACTTTCTGAGTTCTCACTTCACATGGACCTCACCTGCAGTGCCTTACAGAAGGCGTCCTTCACCTGAGCATTCCTCAGGCTGTAGATGAGGGGGTTCAGCAGTGGGTTAAAGAGACTATGAAACAGGGACAGAATTTTCTCCTTCTCCTCTCGTTGACTGGACTCAGGGACCATATAAACCACCATGGCTATGCCAAAGAAGAACCCGACCACACAGAGGTGGGAGGAGCAGGTGGAGAAGGCCTTCCTGCGGCCCTCCCCAGATTGGATCTTCAGGATGGCCCAGAGGATATGTACATAGGAGACCAGCACCAAGCAGAGGGGCCCAACTAAGACAAAAACACAATCAGCGAAGATGACCACTTTGTTGAGCCAGGTGTCAGCACAGGCCAGCTTGAGGACAGACAAGAGCTCACAGAAGAAGTGGTTTACTTCCTGAGGCCCACAGAATGGCAGCCTTAGAAGGAGAAGCACGTTTATCAGAGGCAGGACAAATCCACACAACCAGGACATGGTGGTGAGGATCGTGCACACACTCCAGCTCATAATGACAGTGTACTGCAGGGGGTGGAAGATGGCCACGTACCGATCATAGGACATTGCCACTAGAATCAGACACTCTGCGTGACCAAATGCTAGACACAAAAACGTCTGCATGATGCATGGGACAAAGGCGATGGTTCTATTCTGGGTCAAGAAGTTTGCCAGCATCTTGGGGACATTGATGGATGCATAAAACATATCAATGATGGCCAGGTGAGAGAGGAAGAAGTACATGGGGGTTTGTAATCTCCGGTCCAGACAGATGAGTGCAAAGATCATGCCATTTGCCAACAGACTGAAGGTGTAGAACAGGGAGAAGACCCAGAAGAGGAGAACTTCTGTCTCTGCACTGAGCTGGAATCCCAGCAGCACGAACTCTGTGACCCATGACTGGTTGCCCCGCATTCCTTATAGATACCTGGTCAAGAACTGAATTGTGATAAAAGTCAGGGCTGGAGAATCAATAAAAACTGGAGTTAGTCTCAAGGTGAGCTCAAAGAAGGTTGTATCCTTGTCACTCTTTGAAAGCTTCCCCTTCTCCCCCAAACTGGTTACCTGTTTTTCCTGTCATATGAAATAAACTTAACTTATAGAAAACAGTCAAGAATTCTGCAAAGAACTCCAATATAACCATGTGCCCAGATTTAACAAATTTTAGGGTTTATTTCATATTTGTCTTATAATTCTTTTTCTCTATAATATTATGTATGAGTATTGCTTTTTTCTTAAGCACTTGAGATTAAAGTATAAATGCACATGATACCCAATTACCCTTAAATTCCTTTTTTTCACCAAGAACAAAGATACTCAGCAATCTAACCATAATTGTCAAAATCAGGCAATTTCTTACTGACATGATTCTTTAATCTGTCACATTTTCTCTCTACTCCCCTCACCCAGGACCCAATCCAAAATGACATGTGGTATTTAATGTCATTCATCTTTAGCGTCCTTCCATCTGAAATAGTTACTCTATGGGCCTTTGCCATTCATGATCACTGAATCTTGGAAGATTGTAGAGAAGGTCTTCAGTACAGTGTTCTCCAAATGGAACTGCATACATCTATTCATTTTTTAATCAGATTATTCACTTTCTGGAGGGAAGTTAAATATATTCTATTGTGCTTCATGGGCAGGTGCATGGAGCTCACTGTTCCATCACTGGTGACACTCACTCAGATCACCTGGAGAACATTGTGCCTCCCCTGTGTCTCCATTATAGAATGATTATCTTTTTCCAAGTGTAATTTCTGGAGCAGCCACTAAAGTTACTACATAATATTCTGTTCCTTGTAGAGCTTCTCAGCCACTAATTTCAGTGCCTGTTCATTATTTAGCCTGACTCGATTACTAGTACTGATTATTTTGAAACGTGGTGTCCTTACTCCCATTCTCCTGTTACATTTATTGGTAGTCAATTACCTCTGAGGAAAGGCTCTATCATCTACTTACCTATTAATCATCTGTATTTCTTTACACATCTGCATCTATCATCCTTCTATCAGTATAGAGTCAAGAATTTTGTAATTTATATATTTATTATATATAAATTTATTTCAATTTATTGAAATAAATTATTTATTTATAATTTATTTATTCATAATTTATTTATTCATAATTTATTTCAATTTTGTAATAAAAGGGATTATAATTATTTCTTCTTTTTATTTATTCATTCCTCATTATTCTAGATCTTTAACCACCAAGCTTGCCCTTTTGTATTTTAACACATCTCCATAGTTTTTGAGCACTCCCTTGCTTCTGATGGCTGCTTCACACTTTTCTGATACATTCCCCACTTCAGCCACGGGCACACACACTTCCCCAAGAGGGTCTGATTACTTTAGGTTAGAGTGATACTCATAAACCAGTAGTTTAATGTCACTAACTTAAACTTTTACCTTGATTTCTGNTATTTCAATTTATTGAAATAAATTATTTATTTATAATTTATTTATTCATAATTTATTCATTCATAATTTATTTCAATTTTGTAATAAAAGGGATTATAATTATTTCTTCTTTTTATTTATTCATTCCTCATTATTCTAGATCTGAAACCACCAAGCTTGCCCTTTTGTATTTTAACACATCTCCATAGTTTTTGAGCACTCCCTTGCTTCTGATGGCTGCTTCACACTTTTCTGATACATTCCCCACTTCAGCCACGGGCACACACACTTCCCCAAGAGGGTCTGATTACTTTAGGTTAGAGTGATACTCATAAACCAGTAGTTTAATGTCACTAACTTAAACTTTTACCTTGATTTCTGCCACATTTTTGATGTCTGCGTTTAAAACAGCAAGCATAAAATTTGACAAGAAATACAAATTGTTCCTGGGATAACACATTCTCATGTTTGTGAATATTGACAACAGCTTACCTGACTTCCTTTTATGGAGTCAAATCTATTTCACTACATTAACCTTAGCATTGAAGAAAATGGTCTTGATAGTATTTCGAAAGTCATTTTTAGGCGAAATATATATTTGTAAATCACACCATATTAATTACCAAGTTTGTATTATTGTTTCATTCCTATTTAGAAAATCATAGAATGGAACATTTTGAAGATTAAAGTTGAAGAATAGGGGTCATTGTGTGAATACAGCAGTTCTTACCTTGTGTGAGAGCATCTGACATCAAGGTTCAAAAGTTTCTTAGAAAAACATGATGAAACTCTAAAACTAAAGAGGTAATACCCTGAAAAAAAACACACAAACATTATTTTTAATGTAAGGATTTATTGTTTATTTTTCCTTTTTTATAATCTATTTATTTCTTTTTAGAGAGGGGAAAGAAGGAAGAAAGAGAGGGAGAGAAATATCAGTGTGTGATTGGCTCTCATGTGCCCCTTACTAGGGACCTGGCCTGCAACCCAGGCATGCGCCATAGACTGGGAGTCCAACTGTCAACCCATTAGTTCCCAGGCTGACTATCAACCCACTAAGCCACACCAGCTAGGACAAATAAGCATTATTAATAGTGTGTATATACAGTAATACCATTTTACTGTACATTTTCATATGCATCACAAATTTAAATATATATATATCACAGTGTTGCTAGCTTACTTGCCAGTATTCCTTTCATTTAGAAAATATTAGAAACTACTCCTCATGTCAAAATAATTCTATGCAAAATGCTCTGACCAGCTGCACACTATTTTCTTGAGTATAAGTATTATATTTATTATCTCATTAGGTTTGTGCAGTATAATGCTTCAGTGAGTATATCTTAAAGTCCTGAATTCTTCTAATGACTTCTGAGATTCCAAAGTGCTTAGTAAAATCAGTCAGACAATTTATGTGTCTGTGTTCATGTATCGCTCTGCCTCTAGTCATCTGAACATCAAACAACAAAATCCCAGCAGCAGGGAGACTCAGCTGTGTCAGAAACTGCTCAGTGGGAAGGGTGTCTAACTCCACAGTCCTGAAGTCCTTACTCCTGAATTCACCTCAACCATGTGGTTGTCACACTTGGGTGGCTGCTCTTACCACACTGCCGGCCAGGGGCTGCTGGTTCTCTCCCCATGCTCAGGTGAAAGCCTGCTGGTCTTCACCTTCCTTCATTCTTCAGTTCACTCTTTTCTCAGATCCATGTTAAATGCTCCATAGAGCTTAGAACAGCCTGACTTGTAATCTGTGCAGCTATTTGGTCACCAGGCTGAAAATCCCCCTTACTCTTATTTGACCTGCCCCCTGAGCTATTTACCCTCTTATTTGAAGGAACTGACACATTCTGTGTGACATTATTTCACCTCCGACCTCCTACACCCAAAGTTCCACATGGTACACATGAAAGAAACAACCCCAACACCAGCATTTGGATTTCCTCTTAGACGTCTTTACATCTATGTTATGAACAAAAAGAGACACGGATTTCTCATTAGTGTCTCCTCTAGAGTTTTCTTCTCAATTCCAGTTTCTGGCTTGAGGGGAACCCCTGATATCTAGGTGAATGGCACCTGTGATAAGGTGACTCTTCACTGTGTTTGAACAAGAGGAGAAGGCTCCTACCTACACAGCAAGTACAAGTTAAACAATTACTTTAACACAATGAACATCACTTAACCTCTCTGCACCACAGAGGTCTTACAGTAAGCCTAAGGGGACCACACAGTGCGTTCCCAAGTAATTACGAGTTTCATCTCTTAAGACCATGGATATCATTTTAATTCACACATTTTGTAAGGCTTATGAGAGTGCATGAATTTTCTAATTTTAAAATGCTGAGAATTACTATCTGTCCCTGGAAGAGGGGTGTCAGGTCTCAGTAACTGAGCATTCTGGGGCTGATGTATGCTCAGGTGGCAAATGCAAATGGGTTGTTCAAACACACCCATGTGCTGACTCACTGGGCTGACCACTGCCCTCACTGTTTTACCCCAATGGGTGTTGCAGGGCACCACACCTTTTTCATCTGAACCATGACCTCATAGGGTGAAGCCAGTTATACCAGAGAGAGAGCAGTGGCCCCCTGCTTGATGATCTCTGGGCCCCAGTGAAAGGGTGGCTGTCAGACAGCCTGAAAAGAGGGCCTTTCTACCCTTGGGAGTTAGGCTAGGTTCTTGTGGGGGGCTCTTTAGAAACAAAATAAAACACATGCTTAGCCCATAACAACAGTTACAACAGTCGTATTCTTACTATAAGGGTATGGGTAAACTTCAGGATATATCAAAGATAAAAGCGGATTCAGATGAAATATCATTTTTTAAAGCTGAGATTCCCTTTCACCAAATAACAAATTTTAATTCTTATATGTCTTAAACATTTTTATGTCTCATAACAATTAGTATAGTTCTAGATGAAACAGGCACTCAGGAAATGTTTCTGAAATAGATGATTGTCATTTTGAGTTAAAAATATGTGTATGTTAAGCATCTTCTGTTTGCCAGGGTCTATTGGCGAAGACACAGTTCCTATTTTATTAGAAAACGACACAGTTAGAATTTGATCCCTGGAAGAAAGAGAAAAAATCCTAGATTTTCACTTTCACAAATATGAGTACATTTGGGAGGATTTTATGTAAATGTTTGTGAAGTTTGTGGCATTAATTTTACCCACAATTAAAAAATACTCTATGTTATGGAAAGTGATAAAGAGCCACATCAGTATTGCCAAATTCTACTCAAACACATTTGGACATAGTAAGTAATGTTTGAGACATATTTCATCTCTGAACATGAAGAATAACAATTTTGTTGAATGTAAAGCAATGTATTATTAGTCAGTAGGAACATTTGTTTACTAACTTTTTAGTTTTGTGTATCCATTAATGTATTATTTTGTTTCAGATTTTATTTTTATTTTCATTACCCCAGTTATCATTTTGCTACTAAAAATAAGCAACATGAAAATAAAATAGAAGATAGATTCATTCTCTTAAACAGACAGAAACTGGAAGAGAGAAGAAAACATCATGATGAGAATAAAACACCAGTGGGGCACATGCAAAGGTTTGTGAAGTTGGCACAAGCAGCTCTTCACCTGGGTGGTCCTCTGACTCAGAGTTTCTTCAGCTCTGGAGCTTTGTCCCACTTCCTCAGCTCTGGCCAGGAGTCTCACACTCATTCTGCCCTATAGGATGATAGGACAGATATTTACATCACACACTGTGATTTGCAATCTGTCAATCATCACCATGAGCTGATCACCTGGGATGGTCAGGAAAGGAGTAACTGTATGGTAAACTTACATTTTACCCGGATTCAACAAACAAATGATTTATTGTTCCCGTTCCTGGAAGATTCTCTTCCCTGGGGAAAACTTGCTCTAGACATCACTCTCGATATTCAGACTAGGTAATAGACCACCTCTAATCTGGCTCCTCTAAGCCTTACTCAGAGCCAGTGCCTGGCTATAAAGCCCAGGCTAAGACAGCGTGGGGGCTCTTACCACCACTATGCAGGCACATGGGGAGGAGAGTGTGACAATTGCTGAGAGTGGTCAGGGCCCTCTCCACAGCACAGGAGTCAGACAGTCCCTGAGGTGGGAAAGGAAGAAATCTAGGTGCCAGTTCCACTCACCTGCAGTGCCCCGTTGGAGTCAGGAGGAAAGAGCACCCAGCAACGCCAGTCTCATGCACACAGCAATGGTGGTGTTGGCTGCTCCCCTGCCCGACCTCAGCTAATCACACTGAACACGTCCTCCCAGCACAAATCGGTTTCTTCTGTGTGGGATTTTCACATAAGCGTTTACTCTGACCTGGAATAAACCCCACGGAGGATAGAGATGCACCTGTGAACAGGGGCAGCAGCCTGCCCCTCTGCAGCTTCTGCAGGTGGAGACCCAGGCACGGAGGGGCCACAGGTGTTGCTGTGGGTCCTTCAGAAAACCCCAGGGGCATAGCTTCCAATTGAGAATCAGATGAACTAAAAATCTTCTGGAGTTTCTATTGAGAGTTCAGATTCCCACAAGAATTATAAGATATTCTGCCTAGTTATCTTCTCCCTACAGGAAAAGAAAAACTCTCTGAATTCCCTCTGAGGAGAACAGCAAAGATCGAGTCTGACAGTCCCTGGGGGAAGAGTACTGGGGAACAGGCAGGGCGACTGTTAGCACTGTGCTTCTTCTACATGAACTTGCAGGGATCTCAGGGGCCTTAACCCTGAGAGAGACACCAAGAATGATGGCATCCACATTCTTGAAATGATTAGTATTACGAATGCCTGCTCCTCTACATCTTGTAGAGGGTGGGATTCTGTGGAACCTGTTAGGGTGACCTTGACAGAGAATAGGCTCTTTAAGCCAGGATGTGTTGCTGTCTGCACTTAGGGCTCATAGGTACAAATGAGGAAGGATTACAACATCCATGAGCAACAATTACTGAGTCCTTTTTATGTTTCAGAAAATGTGCCAAATATCTTATAGTGACACCACACAGTTCAATCTGATCATAATTTTCACTTTACAGATGTGGAGCTCAAAGTCTGAATGCACTGTTATTAGTCCCTCTGAATGGGACCCAGTGACCACAGGGCACCTCTGAGAATCTTTCCAAGTCACTATGAGGTCTGAACTTTTTCCACAGTCATATTCAGATGCCACATCCTCTTCCAACCATGTTGTCTGACAAGGTCCGGACGTGGAAAGAAGAAATTTAAAGAATCCATCTTCCTGGAAGGGAATGTGGTATAGAAAGGGGGACAGTTATTCTTTTTGGGATTGCTCTTAGTAACTTCCTTGCTGGTGTTATTCATGGTTTTACTTTGTACTCTGATTCTCATAAGAACAGGCCACGAGGAGAAAAGAGGCTTGAAGTAAGTCAATGATTAAGTTTGAAGAACATGCTGAAGGGACAACTAGTTCTTCCCAGACTACCGAATCATGCCCAAAATTGTTTAAACAATGTGTTTATAAACCCTCTCCTTGCATGTTTGTGTTGGTGATCAAAAGAGGGTGGGATTGTTGGACACCTTTATTTCAGGTTCATTAATTCACATAATTCCAAAGAAATTCTACAAAATAATTTCTTCACCAGAAAACAAAATTCCCTCTAATGAAATTGCCCCTGAATGTCTAAAAGTTGTTGGAGTAACAGCCCCTCCTTTACCTTGAATAGGAATATATACCATTTAGAATTAGACAGACAAAGAAACAGGAGAAGCTGGTTAACTACTACAAACTAAGCACGTAGAAATGATTACCTAGGAGTTAGAGTCCCTAGTACATAAAGAAACATTTTAGACAGAAAGATAGATAACTAGCTTAGGCATCACAAAACCTTGTAATGAATTTCCTAACCTCTGCTTGGTCTAGCATACCTTTTGCCCCATGATGAATTGTGAAAACTTTAGTAAATGATAAGACACTCAAACTCTGTACATACAGTTATTTCTAATTGTCTGATTCTGAGTAGAAAATTTCCTGCTTTGCCTAACCACAAATGTTAACCACTCCCAAAAATGAAAATATAAAAACCTGCTTATACTTGCAATAAACAGAACAGAGCTTCACCGTCCTCTCAGTTCTGTTGCCATCACTCTCCTATCGCCAACGCCTTACCCACCTTTCAGGAACTCTTTGAACCAGCTGTGGCAGGACTGCAGCACTCAGATACTTTGCCTACTGCATCCTCCCTCTCTCGGGAGTGCACAGTGGGGCTTTCTGGAGGCAACATGACATTCGATGAGGTGGCAGAGAGAATGCAGAAGATGTCAACCCAGCTATTCTCTGCTCAACCAACACCTAAAGGCTTTTCAGAACTCTAAAGCACAGCTGCTCTTTTCAGCTGTGAAACTTCAGCTGTGTGAAACACAGCTAGGAAACTTCTGTTTGGGAGAACTGAGTTTTCCCTTCACCCAGACCTCACCTATAGCGCCCTACACAAGGCATCCTTCACCTGAGCATTCCTCAGGCTGTAGATGAGGGGGTTCAGCAGTGGGTTAAAGAGATTGTAAAACAGGGACAGAATTTTCTCCTTCTCTCGTTGACTGAAGTCAGGGACCATGTAAACCACCATGGCAAAGCCAAAGAAGAGCCCGACCACACAGAGTTGGGAGGAGCAGGTGGAGAAGGCCTTCCTTCGGCCCTCCCCAGACTGGATCCTCAGGATGGCAAAGAGGATGCCTGTGTAGGAAACCAGCACCAAGCACAGGGGCCCCACTAAAACAGACACGGAGCCCATAAACAGGACAAGCTCATTGAACTTAGTATCAGCACAGGCCACTGAACACTGACAGGATTTCACAGAAGAAGTGGTTGATTTTATGAAGCTCATAAAAGGGTAGCCTCAGGATGGGAGAAATGTAGACCAGAGCCAGGAGGAGGCTAAACACCCATGGCATGGTGGCCTGGACCATGCACACTCTCTAGCTCATGATGACAGTGTACTGGAGTGGGTGGCAAATGGCCACTTACCAATCATAGGACATCACAACCAAAATCAGGCACTCTGCGTGAGCAAAGGTCAGATACAAATAAGTCTGCATAAGGCAATTTACAAAGAAGATGGCTCTATTCTAGCTCATTGAGTTTACCAGCATCTTGGGGACATTGTTGGAAGCATAGGACATGTTTATGATGGCCAGGTTGGACAGGAAGAAGTACATGGGGCTGTGCAGTCTACAATCTGAGCAGACAAGGCCCAGGATGACGCCATTCCCCAGAAGGGTGAGGACACAGAACAGAGAGAAGAGTCCAAAGAGCGCAAACTCCAGCTGGCTCCACCTGGAAGCCCAGCAGGGTGACTTCTGTGGTCCATGTGCAGTTGCCACCCATGCTCCTGGGTGGAGAGAAACACAACCATGACCGGGACGCGAGGGTCACAGCTGGAAGGCAACCCTGTAGGGTCAGCACACACACTATTACCAAATGGTACCATGCAGGCATTTAGAAACGTCCTACTTTGGATGGATTCTCCACAATTTGGGTTTTAGATATAGTGTACAAAGCTAACTTGCTGTATTCATATACATTGGGAAAAATTTCCCTTGAATCAAAGGAATAATAGAATATACATCTATCTATGCATAGATAATATAATATAAGAAAATACATTGTTATATACTCTACCTAATAAAAGGCACACACCTGTAGACGTATTTTACTTTGGAGAACTCAGGGATCTGCCTTCCCTTCAAGGGCATGGGTCTGGATTATTTATGTGGAAAGAAGAGCAATGGCCCTGACCAAACATCTGCAGTAGGAGGTAGTGTAATTTCCTAGGCTTGCTTGCCTTCTTGGTCCAAGAAAGGAAGGGTTTAGGTTCCTCTTTTCTTTCTGGGTTGCTTACTCATCCGCCCACCTTCCCACCTGCTTTCCTACCCACTTATTTCCAATTTGAAATCCCTTCAAAACAACATCTCAATTTTGTAATGCCTTTCAAACTTTGCAACCTCCTCCTTCCAGCAGCAGCCTAATATTTCCTAGAAGCATCTTCTGGTTCCTTTTCCCCATCTCCAGTAGCTTTGTTTGGAGAGTTTTAGCCACTTCTTCATCCGCACTGGATGCTGGAATGTAGACACCAGTGAAAAGGTAGTATGGCTACGCCAAGTGAACCCAGGCATGTGTCTTAAGTTCAGATCAACCTGATGACATTTCTGCAGTCAAGGATGAATGCAAAAGGGGAAAACAGATTAACATGAACAGCGAATGTATTTAAAGAAGACAGCTGTATTATAATTGTACTTTTGGGGGTGGTTTCTCTTTTCCTGGTTATAACTTAATATAAAGACAGATGTCACAGTTTATCTCATATTCTAGCATGCCAGGATCCTCTGTTGTCAACATATCTTCCCAGCGGTGCAACTCACATTGCCAATGAATCCCCTACTGACGTCTGAGAGCTGCACTGTTGCATTCTGAGCACCGATGGGGGTGGGCTCAGCTGGAGCATCATCCCGTTGGTTCTTGCTAAGGAGCCCCTCCTGGCAGGTGCCTGGGTCTGTCCAGGAGCCAAGGAAGAAAGGGTCATGAAAGGACTGGACAGCGTCATCACACTGAGGAACCACGTGCAACCTGGTGCTGTCCTTCTACACTTTTTTCATATTTTTTCTAGGAACAGCCTGAACTACCTTCATTTTTAAATTTCAAGGCCAAAGTTTCACATCCAGAAGAATATTTAAAAAGAACTCCAATACTTTCTTTGAGAATAAATTTAGATCCTTAGATTCATATATTAAAATGGAGATTATCCTATACAGACTATTTTTAACTACCATTTTCACTTAAAATAGTGAACAACTTTTATGCATTAAAATAATATCTTACATATGTCATTAACCATTAGTACAATGTTCTATTATCACAGGCATTTAATTTCTTCATGGAAATTTTTTATTTCCCTAATGTTTAATAACATTGAGAATACCATTCTTTCAAATTGAACTTTTCTCTATACTCATGATTATTTCCTTAGGACGTACTCCGAAAGCAAAACTGCAGGTGCTAAAGATGCAGATGCTCAGAGCCTTTGGTACCCACTGCCAGCCTCCCTGCAGGAGACCTGCACCACTTTCTCCCTCTGAGCACGTGGTGGCCCCACCTCCTTCCCACGCAGTTGTCAGTACTAAGTATTACCAGTTACTACCTAGGCGAATTTGATATGTGAATAATTTCATACAGTTTAAATTTACATTTCAGTAATTCCTCAACAGTATTCCTCCAGTATTCCTATCATGGGTGTCAACCTCTGTTCTAAGCTCTGGAGGGAGGGCAGTGGGTAAAGTGGACATATTTTGAAGGGGTGAGGGGCAGTGAAGGAGTAGAGAGGTGTACCTGTCACCTGTGCCTCTCAGTTTGGGGGTAAAACGTCCCTGCCCCAGGATGGAAATACCTTGGTGAACGACTGCTCCTATCTGTCCTCGAATTGACGTGATTTGTGAAACAGGACAAAGGAAGTGGGGACGTGCCTTTTCTGCTCCCGTTTTTCGTCCTGTACGTTTGTGTTGCCCCTGCATAAAGCCTGCAGAACATCTTTTGTCCTACTGGAGGGTGGGAGTGAGCTGAAGGTTGAAATCTGGAGAGAAGTTTTGTCAGAGACATAAACGAGGTTTCCCCAATAAGCCTCGTTAAGACCTAATTTTCATTTCTACTTGATTCCCGGTGTCTATTTCTTCAGACTGGGAACAGGGAGAGGTCACGGATAAGGACAGCCCCTAAAACACCAGGAGTAAACAAATCAGGAAAACACTTGTTGAGAGTAAAAAGCACTGTGAAGGAAATAAACCGGCCTAAATGACAGGGAGTGACTTGGTTCTAGGGACCTCCTTAGGTGGGATTGTCAGGAAAGGTCTCGCCAAAGAGGAGATGCATGGGCTGAATCTGGAGGACACAGTGGAGCCCAACTTCCTCCAGTCCAGGTGGGCTGTGCCCTGCCCACCCAGCAGCAGAGGCGCAGCCCCCAGATAGGGAGGACTTGAGGAGTCTGGAAACAGGAAGAAATCCAGGAGACCTGAACCGTAGTGACCGAGGTTTACATACTTGTTGAAATGGATGTAAAAGTTTGTAAGTTGGAGATGTGTTGAAATATTTGGCTACCATGTGGCCACTATAAAGGAAAATGTTGGAAGAAGCAGGATAATATAAGACTCCTTATACAGTGAAATAAAAAATTTCCAAAGAAAGTCAAAGCACAGGTGTACAATGTGATCTGAATTATATTTTATAACATGAACATATTTACTCGATATCCTGTGTGCCTATTTACATATATCTGGGAAAATTTTATAAACATGAAACTGTTTATGCTGATTATCTCTAGAAAAAAGGATTATGCTGGAATTTACCTTTCATATAAATTATTTGTTTATTAGTTCCTTTGTAATAAACCCTGTGCATTAACAGGAAAAATAAGACACTTCCACTTGGGAAAAGGCCATGCTGTGACCAAGAACTGAAGCTGAACATCATTGCACCTCATTGGACAGTGACCCTCACGCAGCTGGCCAAGAAATGTCAGAATAGGGGCAGGTTTTCTCAGAGCTTCCAGTGGGAGACCTAAGTCACTGAATCATGAGACACAGTTAGACTTCGACAGGAAAGGGACATTCAAAACTCAACCCCATTTTTCATTATAGACTTTTTTCCTGAACTGTACTGATAGAAAAAAAGATCAAACTCTTCTATTGACTGAAATAGGTAAAGAAGGATGGCTCTAACCAGTGTGCTTCTGAGGGATGGGCATTATTCCACAAAGCAAAAGGTCAGCAGTTTGATTCTTCATCAGGGCACATGCCTGGGTTGCGGGTTTGGGCACCAGTTGGGGTCCCTGGTCAGGGCACATAGTAGAGGCAGCCAATCAATGCTTCTCTCTCACATTGATGTTTCTTTCTCTTCCTCTCTTTCTCCCTCCCTTTTTCTCTCTCTAAAAGTAAATAAATAAATTTGTTCAAAAGGAGTAAAAAAGGATGTAAAGTTAGGTGGGAAATTACCATTACACCCACCTAAATGGAAAAGACAACCCAGGCAAAGCAAACTTCTGAGTTGCACAGATCAAAGACAGTGAGCTGTGTCACTCAGATAAGCACATTTCATTGCATTTTTAGTTTTCTCATTGGGAATGCAGTTTATGGGGATGTCAGTCAAAACACAAAAGCATGACAAAATAATGAAAACCAGTGCCTGTCAATGCAGAATCAGAAGTGACAGGACACTGAGTGGTCATCTACTCCAGGATTCTTTCCATGAGTTTATAAGAAAACGCTTACCAGTATATACTGTGTATCCCAAGCTCATGACAGCTGCCTCTTGCCCTTGACACTGATTGAGGGAGACATCCCAGACTCTGCCTCTGTGAATTCCTGTACTTACATCCCTGTGGCTGACCCATGTGTTTGCCAGGACACATGTCTGATAAGAGTGCCTTGCAATCTCAAGTTTGAGAGACATACGCTCTCTTTCTTGTGCACTTCTGTGTCTATGTCTGCTTGCATTTGGTGTTTCTCTCCAAAGGAAGTGGCCCTCTTAGCCTAACTTCTGCTGACACTTTGCTGGAGCTCCCAGGAAATAGTGGCAAATTATGGTCAGTAAAATATCTTACAAAGTTGCTCAAATATTCCTGAACTGATTCTATTGGAGCTGACAGATATACTTTTGACTTCTTATAAATTGATTTATTTTTAAATTAATGCAAGCAGAGTGCACTTAAAGGCTATATGTTGACATTCCAATCAGCAAACATGTAAGTTGGAAAACGGACTAATTTTCAGGACAACATAAAATTAATGACCAGATGGAACATGGCCCTTTGTCGACCCACCAAGCATTTTGCTCATGGGTCTCCCTGGATGCAGCTCAGTTGGGGGCTCAGAGAATTCTCACTCCCCAAGACTTCCAGGAGGATGGACATGTTGTACATTTTTAAGTCTCTTCTGGAATAAGCATGCCATCATGGAAAGTAAGGAAGAAGGGAATAGTAAACAAATATTAGATAATGCCTTCAGAAAAGGTCCTGTCTGCGTGTCTTTAGAGCAAATGAGATCCTGTGAACCTGAAAATACTAGCTCTCTTTCCAAGGGTGGTGCTTGAATGAGCCATGGGAGACCTCCAGAGGGTGAAGTGAGGGTAAGAGCTTGAAGGGGACAGGCAGGCCAGCTCAGAGCAGGGCCTGGGATGGCCCCCGGGGTTGCAACAAAGGCCAACCTCATGGGCTTCTCTGCGTTCCCACTGCACCTGGGTCAGTGACCTAGGATAAAACGTGGGTGCTTCAGCTATCAAATATGCAAGTCATTACCTTCCTCTTCCCAAATGATGAGAATTGACTAGTCCAAGAACATAATTAAAACAATGTAGACTCATAGAGTTTTGCATATATTTTGGAAAGATATTTTTGAAAGACAAAACCAATTACTTGGGAAGAAACTATTTGTAAATGGCAGGGGCAAATAAGGAGGCAAATAGAATTCTTAGTGAAAAAAATTTCATTGAGGTGAGCCACAGACAAATCACATGTTCTACAGGAGCCAAGTGCACTGTGTTACAGCTTTGTAGGAAGGTCAGGAGGGAAGACCTATCATGATGGCTACTGACACACACATGTTGTTGATCAGCTTATCTGTGAGCACAAGAAAAGTAGAAAAAGACAGAATAATATGAAAGCAATTCGCTTTCCTTTAAAATACTGGCAATGGTTTTAGACAATGTTGCATCTAAAATTTTCCAGGTCAAGAAACCAGGTGGGGCCCTGGATGGTGTAGCTCAGTGGATTGAGCGCGGGCCTGCAAACCACACAATTGCGGTTCGATTCCCAGTCAGGGCACATGCCTGGGTTGCAGGCCAGTTCCAAGCAGGGGACTCACGAGAGGCAACCATACATTGATATTTCCTTCCCTCTCTCCTTCCCTTCCCCTATAAGATAAATAAATAAAATCTTAAAAAAAAAAAGAAACCAGGTAGGTTTTGTTTGTTTGTTTTATTGTATTTGGTTTTTGCTTTTTGTTTTTATCTGAGAAAAAGCCTGGAGCAGGTACAATAAACAGGCAGACACCTGAAATGAAGATATATGTGACCACTGCAGCCACACATTGAAGAAAGATCGACGGTGCACAGAACAAAGGGGAAAGATTCATGAATCTATGTTTCTGTTCTTCCAAAGAGTGAAGATTAGCCTGCAGTGCAAAGAGCGAGGTCCTTGAATATTGGTGAGAGCAGCTTGGTTAACAGCGTCCATCAGCCCAGTATTCAGATCTCAAATCTCCAAGGTGGATGCCAAGAGTGGGAGTCACTTAGTCTAAGCCTCATTGTTTTCACCTGTGAAATAGTAACAATGGGCATGTAAAGGGCTGGTGTGAGGAATACAGGTGTTTTACCTGTAAGACAATGTCAACTGGTTTCTGGACAAGTGGGACATGGGGCCTGTCTGGCGAGACAGTGTTCCCGTGAATCTGCAGGGACAAGCAGAAAACAGGGTGGAGAGGAAAGGTCAGTCTCAGGGCAAGCAAACAACCCATCTGTGACTGGGAGTGGGGGGAGGGTTTATTACAGGAAGTGGCAGCTGGGTCACGTGACCCCGAAGGTCTTGGTAGCTCTGCAGCCAGATCACATTCTGCATGGGTGGCTGGCTGATTCCACCTCTCTGACACTGTCATAGCCAAGTTAGGAGCTACCAGCCACATGAGGACAACCAGGAGAGTCCTAGAGGGTCAGAGGCATCAGGGTCACATACGTGCAGAGGGAGCAGTCCCTGGTGATGTCCTCAGGTCCCTGGTTATGGAGACAGGCTTAGGACCACACATGCAAGGCATTTTTTCACCAACACTTAAAGCCAGGCATTTCATTCACCCCCTTTCCCATCTCCCACCTGCAAACCCCTCCTCAGGGC